>NC_138952.1:877645-1187645 GCF_965226115.1 Aulonocara stuartgranti | reverse complement strand
AATAAGCTGCTTGATTTGACACACTGGGACTTTCTCCGTGTTCCTCCTGCTGATTCTGTTTATCAAAGAATCAACGTTTGTTTTCATGGAGCAGATTTTTGCTTCAGTCTGGTTATAAAACGTAGTCACAGTGAGCTCCAGCACAGAGCAGCTGTGAGGATCATCTTTGTTTGTAGCTGGTAAAGATGTAAATGTCAGCAGAGAGCTGCGACTTAAATATCTGTTCTTGTGTACTTTTATCACCATCCTTAATAACGTAACTGAAGTTGCCTTTGTTCTCCACAGTGTGCCACCTCTATCCGTCTCTACCTTCATGCTTCTCTCACAACTTCTAGTCCTGCTATTTCTAAGCCGCTGAAAGTCATCTCAGCTATCGCAGCAACTCCTCAACCCACCGAATCCACAGCGCTGCTTTGAGCCAGCTTCCCAAATCTGCTCTGAGTGTACGTAAGCACACTCGCCCCAAACACTGAAGCCCGGGAATCAGGTAAACCAGCATAAAGAAACAGAGCTGCTGTAATAAAATAAGATCACATTAACTGTTTGTTAGGTTGGTGATGAAGAGCAGCTCCAAGACTTAAGTAAATATGCATGAAGTTGCCCACTTAGGTATAAAAAACAAAGATTCAGGATGAAAACAAAGCAAACAGATTCCACTGGGACTCCAACGTATTGATCACTGTTCAGGATGTACAGAGGCAGACCACACGCTGGGAAACCGACTTCCCACAGACGGCCCACAAACCCAAAGTCCTGCAGTCAACAGTGTCATGTGAACATTAACTGTGATCGCTTTAACCAAGCATACATTTCTACATACATTTCAACCAGCCGTAGTAAAACAGCTAAATGAGAGGAAACTAGAGGAGAAACAAAAGGAGAGCGTTACAGAAGATGGCAGGTGAATGTTCAAAGCCTCGGGAGGAAGAGGACGGACACTGAGACAGGCTGTGAAGGACAGATGAAGGGTAAAGTGAATAAATAAAAGCAGAAACGGGGGAAGGTCCACGAGACAGAAGACGACAGCAGGCGAGGCAGATTGAGAAAGGGCAAAATCGAGGAGTGAGACCGAGAGAGAGCCAGAGAGTCTGTGACGGGTCACTCGGGAGCCGAGGGAGGTGTGTGCAGCATGTCAATACAAATGCTAAGTCACTCAAGGGCTTCCATGCAGCTGCAAGCCCAGCCGAGCTCTACTGTCGGGTGTAGGACACAGCAGTGGGGACTAACGGCTAACTCATCTAAACCTGATCTCACCTGAACCAGGTTTAAAGCTTCTCAGCTCAGTTTGATCAAAGATGACAAGCAGATTAAATCAAAGCTACAGCGCGTCCCAATCTGCAACAAACCGAAAACCAGAGACATGGACCCCTCAGGTGTCTGAGAACACAGGTATCTGCATCAGAGAAAGCCCAGAGGTGAAGGCACCGCAGTCACCTGAGAGAAGATCCAGCTCTGCAAACAAGCAGCTCCGGGCTTCAGCGGGGCCCGGGGATACGATTTTAGGGATAAATCAAACCGTAATTGATTAATCCGCCCATCACTTTATGAGTAAGCGCTGAAGGAGACTGCACACCTGCGCCAAGGCTGAAATCCACAGAAATATCTGGTGGTGTTTTCTTGGATTTCACAAGATCATTTTTCATACTTAATTTCAAATGTATTTGTGAAGGTAGCACGACGTGTGCTAGAAGAACCTGGGTTCAGGTCCTGGATGTAATCTGTCATCCATCCATAACAAGCACACACAGAGCTCTGTTCCTCCTGAATGTGAAGTCTGTAGCAATTACTGAGCCAGCTGCTGCATTTTCTCTTCCTAGAGGTAAAGTTTTAAAAAATCTGATTGGATAAATCTATTTTTATGATTGCGGGACGGTAACGCTTTAATATTTAAATCAAATCTAATACAAAGAAATAATTATGGAATGAAGAACATATTAAAAAGGAAAATGCTGGGATATTGATCGGCTGGAAGAACGGATTCATAGCAGAGATGAAGTATTTGGTTCAGCCGTTAGCTTTGTCAAATAGACACATATTCACACAGCGTCACGTCCACCTCTGACACTCTGGAGCTTTTACGCTTTCTTTCAGCACAGAAACCACTCGGCCCACTCGCACATCACCCCGGCGGGATGTCTGCGTGGCTGCTGCAGCGTCCGTGTTTGGTGCCTCTGCTGGAGGAGGACGCTTGGTGTTAACGAGGGTGTAACATCGTACCTGTGCTGCAGTTACTCGTCCTCCACCATCCCTGTGACCCAGGAGACTGTTGCAGGGTGAGTCTGCAACCAGACAAGTGAGTGACACGAAATGACAGGATAGAAAGAGGAAACAGAACCGGAGGGGGAGGTCAAAGGTCGGAGCTGCGGAGGCCCCTGCTCGGTTTGTACAGGAGGAGAGACATAACACAGTGGGAGCCGCCTGCTTCTGTGGCAGCAGTAAAGTATTTACAGTAAATACATTAAGTCTGTGTTCTGTGTGTGATCAGAGGTCATTGCTGTGTGTGTGGGCGGGGCGAGTGAACAGGAAGTAAAGGATACATTCGTACTCCACCAGATCTCGAACCGATGGCCAGGATCTTCTGCACGGGGTCAAAGGCCAAAGCGGTGGGCTGGTAAGGGAAACCATGACGCACCGTCTGCAAAGAAACACACAGATCATCTTGATTTATAACAGTGATGTCAAACAGGAAGCAGGAAATGCTTCGTTTCAGCGTGACTCCAGCTGCAGAGGTGTGGTTTCAGCTTCAACACGTTTAGTCTCACTTTGAATGAGGTCACACTCTACAACACTGAACTCTTAAACATGACTAATGACACCAAAAGGACTCAATCGTTTTCATTTTTACCACATTTTAACGTGAGCACATATTTTATGTGAACACATTTTGTGAATGATGACAATCATTTGTGTGCCTGCTGCTGTGCTGTTCATTAACTGAACCCAGTAATAACACACAAACACTTGTGACTGCAGTGCTTCTGTTTTCTGTGACTGAGGTTAAGCTTTAAAATGACCGACGGTGAGGGCAGCAGCGAAGAATACGCAGGGCTGCGTGTAGACGCGGCTCGAACTGAGCATCAGAGTGAGGACCAAATGGGATTTAAGTGACTTTGAACATGGTGCTGCCAGCAGACTATTACAGAGTGTTGATCTGCTGGGATTTTCCCACACAGCCATCTCTGAGGTTTACAGAGACGCTTCAGAAAAACAGAAAATATACAGTTTTAGACAACAGGTGAGTGTAAAAGTGCAAAAGTACTGCTGTCTGTCTGTCTGTCTATCTATCTATGTTTAACACTCACATGCTGATGAAACACAGAGGCTTTACAGTAAGTAATGAGCAAGGATGCAGGACCTCTTATTCATGCTGTAAATGGATTATGAACTGAAGGAAATTGAACTTGACTCACAGTCAAATACAAAAGCCTGACTTGGCAAAACATGGCTGTCTCTCCCACTCTGAGATGCAGTGCATGCTCTGCAGCTGTCTGCTGTAAGTCATGTTAAATTTCCCAGCAGTGGCTCACTTACAGTAATCTGCTGTGGGGGGATGCAAAGCTGTGGACATCACCAGAGCTGACTGAAAACATGTTTATGGGAAAACTGCAGTATTAGAAAGTAATATTACAGGATGATACAGAATATAAAATAGTTTCTTATTTTTAGCTTTGAATGAGAAAGTTGTTGGGCTGATTTCCTCCAGTTCAGACAAACCGGTGCAACACACACAGACCAAGCTGCATCCTGTAAAGTGTTTACCTCTAAACTCCTCAAAGTGAGTCACAGTGAAAGCCTCTCAGCACACACTGTGGAATTAACACACGCAAAAACACAGGATGCATTGTTTGTCAGAGAATGTGTGGCTGTTACAAAATACATTTCATTTGCAAAACTCTGAAGGAAACTTGCTGAATGATACACTTCCAGTTCTAAATCCACAGTGTGGGTTTTGGCAGCCATTGTTGCCAGACTCAGCAGAGCGTGATGAGAACCAACGCTCACCAACCAGAGAGGGAGTGTGTGTTTGTGTGTGTTTGTGAGACGTATCCTAAGGTCGCTATCCGTCACACAAGCAGGGTCGGGTTCCACGCCGCGTCCAGCCTGCGAGTAAGAAACAATAAGCTTTTGATCTAAACAGACGTTTTGTGAATCAGCAGTTTCATTTCATTTGCTCTGAATGACGTTTAAAAAATAAAGGACAGTTCCACAGTTTAGTGTTCAGATCACAGCACGCAGCAGCTGACGACCTTTGTATTTCTAATGATTCTGCCACCTGTTTTATGCAGTGCAGAAACACTCACTGGGGATGATGATTAATATAATGAGTTTTCATTACTTCATGCTTCACGGTCTATCCCTAACCCGTCTTTAAGTCTGACGTCATTAGCCGTGCCTGGGCCCAAACTCCGCTTCAGGTCCCAAAGTCAAACGAACACTGCAGCATCACTGAGAGTTACAAACTGTCTAAAGTCTTTCACCTTTAATAAAATGATCAGCGTTGCTGCTTTACCAGGTGTAACAATTAAGTTTAACATCCAGGCATCCATGAAAACAGGATTTATTAAGTTTAACAGAGTTAGAAGTTAGCAGGAAGTTAGCTCGCTAGTTAGCTAAACATGATATAGCATGTTCTGACTGAGAGATTTCTGAAAAAATTAAAACGTACAGCTCTGCTATCACTTCCAACATAAATGAAGACAGGAAACTAAACAGCAGTGACGTTTGTAGGGTTACTGAAGTTGGGCTAGCTGGTATATAATTATGTGCTACGTGACTGCTAGCGACACAGCTATGTTAGCATAGCATAAACACAGTGAAGCTGGAGGATGAACGCTAACTTTTTTCCACACGATAAGTTAACATGAGGGTTCCTGATGGTTAGGCACAAATGCAATCGCATGGCAGGATGCTGTAAACGGACCAAACTTCAGTCAGGAGAACAGGTTAGTCATTCATATACTGCTGCAGGGGCTGGAGTTACATCGCAAGGGTTAAAATCTGAGCTTTAAAATGAACAGTGGTGGTAAAAACCGAGAGAGGCCGACAGGGATCACTGACTGTTTTTTTGTTGTTGTTGTTGTTGTTCAGATTAAATAGAACAAGATACAAAACATGTTAAAAACACAACAGTCTTAATAAACACAGTAGTTTGGGCCCAGAAGCAGGGCTCATATGTCATCACTTAAAACCCGATAACTGTTGACATGAAAGCTCTCACAGGTACCTGAGCCTGTGCTCATTTCTATACAAACGTTCCCACTAAATACATTTTTCCATTATTTAAGTCCCTCTTTAATAACAGCTACCACATGTACTGCTGAGTGTGTGCGTAACTCTGAAATAACAGGGCTGCTGATGCTTCTGAAGGCACTGAGCCGTGACACTCGGATATGCACCATAAACTCCAGCAGCAGCACTCTCACACGCATGTTCAATGACTTAAGCTACTTTGAAAAACAACGGCTTGGAGATTGTAATTCTAGCACAGGCTGCTAACATCAGGAGCTCCAGCTCAGCTGTCCCATGCCCTTAATTAGTCAGAGATGTTTGTTAAAGCTTTTTATTGCATGAATAGTTTATCCTCTTGACGTCGAGGTTAAATGATTTTCTTTTACCTCCCTGTAAGGTCAAGTTTAACACCAAGCCTTAGCCAGCCAGTCGTTCTACGAGTGACGCCTTCAGAACAATACGACACTGACATATGTTCACCCTCCTGTAGAGCTGTAGACGATCCTGTCAGTGCTGTTTCAATGCTTAAAATCTCAGCTATGGTCATGGCGCCTCTCCAGTGGCAGTCCTGTTACGGTACAATTCTGCTGGGAAGCCTCAGATCATTCGTGTCCCGTTTGCTTTGACACAGCACTGTTGCACACTAAGAACTTCCCCCATGAAAGCTTCCTCCAGTGGGACAATGTGCCATGCCACTCCACAGAAAAATCCTCAGTAACGGCTCGAGAAGCACGACAAAAAGCCCGAGGCAACGACACAGCCTCCAAAGTCCCCAGATCCCAGTCCAATCAAGCATCAGCTCGAATCTCAGGAACTACCCCGATCCACTGAGGCCCCGCCCACTACCCCGAGTATCTGACTCCAGGAAAACCCTTAGTTCAAAACTCTGAAGGCCACAGCTGCATTAGGTAATCCTACAGTGACGTGCAGCACACACCTATTTACGTCTGCAGTCTGTGAGTCAAACACACACCAGTTAAATTAAGAAGAGAGAGTAAACAAACCCTAATTATTACAAGCATGCTCATGCTGTGGATGTAGGCGAACACATGCATGTGTGCACGCAGCGAGCAGCGAGTATCTGAGGACCACCTGCAGTACATCTGTGTTATGGCTGCCAGAGGCGACATTACATCAACTCCTGTCTCCATCCACCCTCCTCCCCGCTCCGCTCTCTCTGATGTCCACACAAACACAACCTTTATGCACGCTAGCGTGATGTTCAATCGCATCACCCTCTGCACGCATACACCCCCCACCCCCGAGACTAATACCACCTCATGCCACCCACGAGCCTCTTTCTCCACACAGCGTTCAGCTGCAGAGCTGGTCTAGACCCCTGTTTCTATAAATAGCAAGCAGCACCCAACACTGCCAGCCAATTGTGCATTGAGCAGCTATGTCTCCAAATACGGATCAACACAGAGAAGCAGCACGGGATGTTTCCGATCTACATGTGACTACAACATAAAGGCGCTACGCTGCTAATTTTGTGGAGCTCAGTGTGCACGAGATAAATAAGAGTAACACGTCAGCTCTCCTCTGCTTCTCAGTCATTAGCAACCACTAAGGTACAAAAGCTAGCTAGCTTCTCAGTTTAAGCCAGCACCGACCTTGTTATTGATAACCATCATCAGCTCAATATTGCATTACATCAGCTCAAGCTAATTATCATAAATGTCACAAGCAGCTGAGTGAAAAGTAAACAAGTGGTGTGATTAACATGGACACGCTGTGTGTGGCCTGCGCAGCACTGACCGCAGCGCTCGCGGGGATCGTGTGTGCTGAGACACCAACAGCAGCAAAATGTTTTCAGTCCCTGAACAAAGTTATTATTTTTGGAGACTCGGGGTATAAGGTACATAAATTCAGATTTCACAGCCGAATGTACGACTATTTTGTTCACGCGTCGTCTGACAAATGACCTCCGGAAAATGGAGTTAGGACATAAAAATAGCAGAATCAACAAACCCGAGCAGTTCCTAACAACCAGCACAGAAAGTGTGCATGTGCTCATATCTGCCACTCTGCTTTAGACACATCAGCGTCACAGGGCGCCATGTGGAGCGCTGCCCCACCGTTTCTCTAACTTTAAAAACTCACTGCTTCATCAGTTCATTAAGCAGCACGGCAGCATCACCGAGGACCCGACTAATGAGTCATGCATTAACCAGACGCTACACCCTGATTGTGATGGTGCTTGGATACATTTATTGACACAAGGAAATCGCATGGGGAGCTTTGCACACGGCTCACGAGTAAATGGAGGAAGTGATGGAGAGGCCACTTGTGATGTGCAGTTTGAGGCGAGAGCTCTGACAAGTGGTGAATAATACATAGAGAGAGTAGTATGTGAGCAGGCAGCAGAGGAAGGCAGAAGAAAGAGAAGTGATAAGAGAAGCACCGTGCACACAGGAGGTCACGTCTCTCTGTTTCTGTTGTCACATCTGAGGTTGAATAAAGTTTTTATTCACTGTCCAAAATTTTCAGTTTTAATTTAATCATTGAAATGTTCAGTGTTAGCTTAGTAAATTACTCTGATTACATTAGTTTGCTTAAATATCTATTGGCTGGAGTCACATAGGTATGTTAGACTCCTCCCATTTTTAGTAAACAAAAAATGGGCGGAGTCTCAGTTTTCTGTTAAACTCTGTGCTAACTGGCCTCAGACTCGTTTGTAAGCTAGCTTAGTTCATGGCTGATCTGGTCTCTGGTCTATTTTTGCGATGAAAAAACTTAAAAGTACCTTTTTTTATTAAAAAATGTCTTTTTCTCTCTTGTGGGGCACTTTCTGAGATAGCCAAACAACTCAAAGGCGTAATCTACGGTGGCCCTGAGAGGTCAAACACAGCGCAAACAGAAAACAGAAAAATGCTGCAAACGCACACTGAACACAGCTGAAGTGTTTCTGGGGACGAGATAACGGGACGGACCGGCTGCAGAAGTGACAGAAAGCGTGAAGGATGGCGGCGCCACACTTTAATGAAGCAGCGTTGTCTTCGAATCACATGATTCTCGTGGTTCAGGTTGTCAAACTGATCTTATAGGTTAGAATGAAGAATGAAGCCGAGGTAAACTTTACTGTTTCGTTCCTGTTACGTGAAACTGTGGTGAGATTCAGTCGTCTCATCCACTGCAGAGAAACAGTTTCTTTTAATATTTGATTCTTTGAGGGATTTTCTTCTTTAATTTTATGACATGATAGACTAGCTTCTTGTTTTTCACAGGTCAAAGGACCGACTGCAACCATGTTAGAACTGAATGTACGAGCAGGCAAACGTGTCATGTGGCCGCAGTAATCGGGACACACGAGTCCTGTTGTGCCTGAGAAAGATTTCATAATTACAGGTTATTATATCTTGGCTGGTTTTGTTTGGTAAACACAACAAAGATGCTGTTGCTACACGCTGAAACCTTGATCTTAAAAACCAAACGCTGCTCTGTAATTAAAAAACTGGCATTAACAGTGAATGGCCTCTCCGTGCGCAGAATCTTTTATCGATGTTTCTGCCCAAATTAGTTTGACTTTGCTTGAAACTTCAAGATCAAAAGTTTTGAAGCTTTTAGTAAGAAGCCGTGTTTTATGCAGATGTTTATATTGATTTAAAATGGAGCGCAGCAGCTTTTATTAGGAAAAAGAACTGAACTGAAGGCCTGCACGTCACAGGAAATGACTCGAGATCAATGAAGCCCACACTCAGCTGTGATTTAAAATTCAAATTGGAGTATTTCAGCGCTCCCGTGGCAACACTGTATGCAAATCCATAAGGCCGAATCAATCCTGAATTACATAACTGGCCTGGTTGAAGCATATCAGCTTTATAATCAAGCCAGAGATTTCAGAGCTTTTAATAAACACCTCATTAAACAAACCAACAGGAAAGGATGTGAAATTAGCAGCTGCTGGAAGCACAGTTAGAAGCATGTCTGACTGCAAAGGTTACGAACTCCTTGCACATACAGCTCGTCCCGTGTGCTGCCCTTGTACATACAATTAGTTCACGTGCATCACCCAGGTGTTGTAGCACCTGTCCCCTCCGGCTAATGTCACCATGACAGACAGCAGTGCAGAGGAACGTGTCACAGTCTTCCGCACCAATTTACTTTACAGCGTCAGAGAGACCATCAAACAAACACGGATCCACGTGGGCTTCCCCACCAGCGAGATATTTCCAGCGTGCTCTGAAATTCCTTTGATCCTGTCGGCTGAAAATAAAGGCTGAGCTGGGGGGGGGGGGCTGTATGTGGGAAACAAGCATGAAAAAGACAGTCGTTACAAAACACACCTGAACCCAGAGAGTCCTGCCTGTGATCGACACATCAGTGCTTCCTCAACTCTGAGATATGAATTCTTATTTTTAGTCTTTGAATTAAAAATAGTTGCACAGAATATCGAATATACAGTAATATTCTAAAAATAGAGAAATGTATCTTAACACAGCTGCATCTCTTTGGTTCCACATCACTGAACAGATATCAGGTCATAGCAGCTTTCAGAGCTTCTGAAGCCAGATCCGATTCTGCACCTGAGCACATTCCTTCTGTTTGCTGTGAAAAGCATCGAGCAGACATGACGTAATGGCACATAAAGAGTGAGAAACAGATCCGTTTCACAGCAGCGATAACCACTACCTCCAAATGTGCCAGCTGAGGACGTCAGCTCACTGACAGGATCCAGCGCGAGAATCACTGCTTTGCACCAAAAACAGAAAACTGTGGCATGACCAGCTTTTCATATCCAGCGTCTCCTGCAGGCTCTGTTTTCCATGAACAAAGTGATTGAAGGATTTCAGAGTGTGATTCTGCATCATGCTGAAAAGCCAAACAATGAGGGGACTTTCATTCGTCACTTAGAGCGAAGCTGATCTAATAAGCACTTCCTCTATCCACTGTCTGCACGCGCAGAGCTCGGTGCACAGGGCGAGGATGCTGAGTGAGAGCTCAGGAATATGAAAATGAATGAAGGACCTGCTGACGGTGAAGAGCAGGCGTCAGTGTGCGAGGGGGGAGGGGGGGGGGGTGCTTATATGTTTGCCTTTGTCTGTGTGTCTTTATATATCTGAATCTGAATCATTTGTGTGGGGGGCATGTGATTATGTGCACATACCCACACAGATCCACGTGGAACCATCTTTGCTTTCTTAACTCGGCTCCTGCATTATGTAACGTCAGCCTCCCTGTGAGGGTCGGGCTGGTGTTTTAAATCTTTTCATGAACTGTGTACTCTCAGAGGTTTGTCCTGATGCTTCGTGCTCTGGATGTCTTCCTGTGTCTTTGTCTTCTTCTTATTTCCTCTCTGTGTTTGTTCTATTATTGATGCAGTTGCTGCTGTGACAGAAGGGTTTCTATCATTTTAACCTTCCTAGTGTGTGTGTGTGTGTGTGGGGGGGGGGGGGCTCCTCTCTTGGTACGAACACATGCGTTAGGTGATTCTAAATCATCTGTGGGTGTGATCGTCGTCCTTCTGAGAGTGTCAGTGTGGTGACCTGTCCGGGCCTTTGACCCCGACGACAGCTGGGATGTCTGTCTGATGACTGTAGAGCTTCATACAAGTATTTACTTCCTTACAAGCAAGCAGTGTGCTGACAGCAGCTTACGGCTCTCTGATATCTGGCAGCGTTTAGCACTGACCCCTTCGACTTAGGCACATATCAGTTCAGATGAAAGTGGCTGACAGCTCAAATCTGTGATTTATTCCGCGCGTGTGTAAAGTAATGCTATCTGCTCACGCGTGTTCGCATGGCTGTGATTGCCGACTGCAGCTTCATGTTGTGGGGGTCAGCGTGCAGTATGTGTGGCTGTACCATGCACAGGGTTTAACATTTTAATCCCAGCAGTTAATGAATCAGCCATGGCGTCGGCACGGGGCCTCGGGCTTCATGGGAAATGTAGAAGTGGCCAAAATAATCATATTTCATGACTGATAATGTGACATGATGCTCCTTCACACGTTAAAACTGCATCCATCTCTGCAGCTTTTGATTATGATGTCTGTCTCGCCAGATGCACCAAATTATGGATTTCTTTGTGGAGGAGCACTAATAATGATGATTTAAACTCTGGCTTCTTCAGTCACATACTTCTAAACACCAGTTAGATGAGGACCGCACGGTGCTTGAGAGCGTGGCTCTTAAGAGCAGAGGGATGTACTGCCCACTCAGAGAGGCGAGGAACGAACCTGGTGTTGGTTTTAAGGCGTTGCAGTGATTTCATTGTGTGGAGAATCAAACAGTAGTGTGTATAGAGAGGCCAATAAATGTGCACTGCTGATGTTTATCTGCAGGCAGCCACAGGATGGACAGAAGTTTCAGGAGGAGGAAGAGCAGCAGGCGGCTCTGCTGTTGCTCATTAGACAGATCGCAGATTCTGAAGAGCCTTTATGAACGACGAGACTGATGCTGTGAGTCAGCAGTGATTCTTCCCCTTACACAACGTGGCCTCGTAAACATGAGCAGTTATAATATGACAAAACTGATAAGAACATATGGTGGATGGGGCCGTCCAGGAAAGGGCGGGGCCTGAAAATCGAGGGCGATTGTAATGCTTTAACGGTAAAGATTTGTCTATATGAAAAGCTAATGCTCGCAGTAAGAAGCACAGGTCACTCAGACAGAAGCAGGAAAGATGGAAACTGAGTGAAACAAAGGCTGTTTGAACAGCTCACTGGATTATATTTGCACAGCGTGAGGTGAGGCAGGCTGCTGTCGCCGAGCGGGCGTGGAAAGCCCACACAGAGCCAAGAGGAGGCCGGTCCTCTTTTCCTGTCTCAAACACAGACAGATCCACAGCTTCGAGCTTCGGCACACTTCACCGACAGCTAATCCTCTAACCTGATTCTCCTTCATAAGACTAATAATTGCTTTCATGTAATTCAGGATAAATAAACTCATTAACTGAGCCCGAGTGCACACACACACACACGCACACACACACACACACACACACACACGCACACACGCACACACACACACACACACACGCGCACACACACACACACACACACACGCGCACACACACACACACGCACACACACACGCACACACACACACGCACACACACACACACACACACGCACACACGCACACACACGCACACACACACACACACACACACGCACACACACACACACACACGCACACACACACACACACACGCACACACACGCACACACACACACGCACACACACACACACACACACACACGCACACACACACACACGCACACACACACACACACACACACACACGCACACACACACACACACACACACACACACACACACACACTGTGCTTCTTTACATGTGTGTACAGTTTACAGAACATCTCCTCCACCTCTCTGGTCTCTGCCTGACATCAACTCCTCCCTAATTGATCCCACACTGTGGCTTCTGACAGGCAGCCGACACATGGTAATGTGAGACTAGCTGGAAGCCAACCCACTGAGTCATCACACCCATGGAGAGCTCGCAGGGTCGCTGGTGAGGGAGTGAAGTGATGTCATCTTTACAAGCCCACATATTATGTTGTCTAAGAAAGGAGACGGAGGGCTGGAAACGCCTGACCTCTGAAGCTTTTCTTCTGTGAAATACTCGTACTGACCCTGGTTCCCCGAGGATTTACATCAAAACCATTTTGCTAATGGTTTGTTGGGATTTTAGCATTTACTCTCCAACTGAAGTTCAGATGACTGAAGCCGAGGCTCTGAAACACACTTCCCTGTAAAAATGGCCCGTCTTTAATTAGCAGGTAGAAACATCCAGCTGTGCGAACGAGACAAAGACAAGCTTTGGCACAAAACTCACTGAAGCTGAAGCTGGAAAGTCCCACTGCCAGCAAACTAAATCCTGCACGTTAGCATACCATCGTTATCTGTAAATACAGAGGCTGGGGTCATGGGAAGGTCACGGTCCACGACTTCTGAAAGGATTGATGACGGTGCTGACAGAGTGAAGGAAACACTACGATTCATTTTTCTCCTGACATTTTATATTTCAGCCTCGCAGCGACACAAGAGCAAGCATGACTCATCCCGTTAACCATGAAGTATGAACAGACAGCCCATCAAGTGCACGTTGAGATATTTCACAGGGTAATACAAAGATTTTGATCGGCCATGGGTACAACTGCAGAAGTCAGAGGACACTTTCAGACCCTGCGGGACGTGAACATCTGGACAATATTCAAACCAAGCTGCTGATGGAGCTCAGCTGCAAACCCTCGGACCCGGCCCTCCACTGCACAGGAGGAGAAATGGAGCCTTTGTGGCTGTTTTAAATGTCATTTGGAAATTTGAAATAAAATTGCACAGCCTGTCGTACGTTTGCTGTTCAGATTAAAGAGGATGACATGGGGTCACGATGTCCTGGCAGTGCACATGCTAGCAGGCTGCACATTAAAAACGAAGCCATTAACCAACCAAGACCAACAAAGGTACAAAATACTTGATCTGTGTTTTCCTGCGTGATTATATCTTCAGTCTGGAAGGAAAAATGAAAACATTTGAGTGAATTTTATTTCATGTTGCTTCCTAAATGTGATCGATTATAAATGTGTGTTAGTTATGGTGGTTTTCCTGCAGATGTTTCTACCACTCTACTCGGCTGTTCTGAAGCAGCTCATTTTGCACATGTTGCATCATAAATGCTGCCGCGTGTTCGCGGTCCAGCCTAGGACCAACTCTGCATCCACACAAATCCATTCAAGCATGCGCTCGACTCTCAGAGTTTTTCTGTTTTAGCATTAGCCCACACGTATCACAGTCTTCAGAAATCGAACTAAAAGGATTAGACTCATGCTCTCCATGGCAGAAACTTGGACTTGATGACTATAAACCCACCACTTCTCAGTGATTAAAATTCAAGAGTCGGTGCTGCAGTTTGGAGAGGTGATGGGGTAAAACAGAAGCAGCACGTGCGATGCGAATGAAGTGACTTTAGGTAAAGCCTTCACAGAATGCAAATGACAGCTTTTAAAACAGACGCTGGCAATAAAAATTTGCATGTTAGTGATTTTCCACCGTGAAGAGCTTCTATTTTTGAAAAATACAAGCTGTCTACTGCATTTTTTAATAAACTAAGTGTGGGCTGTGCTGTGTTTACGGCACAGTTTTAACGGATTTTTGGCCACTCATGAACAGACACAAACATAATAAAATTATCAGCTCCAATTATGTTGTTTTGCTTCCTCTCTTTACAGCTAATTTTACCTGTAGACAAAGCTGAATTGTCCTTTCAGGGCCTGGCTTCCTCGAGAGTCTTCAAAAGGGCAATTACAGTACAAGCTTTACGCTCCATCTCTTTCCAATGTGCTGCACCTCTTTAACCTCCTGAGACTTTTCAGGACGAGTGAAATTACGGCCACATTCCTGGAAACAGACTGAGATGATGAGTGCTGGATTACACAGGTGAGATGAGGCATGAAGGGATGCACCTGGCGTGCCACAGTGATTCCATACAGTGTGCACGGTGCTGAAACGATGCTGCTCTGTTGTGGAACATGTCCAGCAAACTGCTTCATTTCCCCACCAGCAGCTGGTGACGTGCACACGAGGCAGTGCGGGGATCAGCTGCTGGAGCTGAGCGCTGTTTTTAACCAGCAGCATCTCGGTCCTCCGAACTCCAGACGAGGGTTTTTACACGTAGGTAAAGCCTCGCTCCGAGCGATCGTTTGCTTATTTGCAGCCCAGCTGTCAGACGATTGGCTCGTTCCTTCATGACCTCTCACTGTCAGCCTGTCATTGACTTCCTGCTCTTTATGAACCACTTTTAAAGCTTCTTTTAGGCCGTGTGTTGCTCCTGTGCATTTAGTTAAGTAGTAAAAGACCATTTTAACCTTTTGTCCGGTCCGTGTTTGGGTTGCTGATATTTCTATTCTGTTGTTTCGGTTTCTTCTTGCTGTGTGCAGCAACTTCTAATTATGAGTTTGAAAGAAAGCCGTTATGTACCTATCATAATAACGGAGCTCTCTGTGCTCTGACAAATCTCACAGCCAGTTTGTAGACCATGTTGGTCGAGTCCAAGCAGACTTCTGTCAGCGTGCTCTGAGAAAAAAAACTGCGTTAAGCACGACCCCGGCATTCTCAATACAAATGAAATGTAAAGAGATTTCAGTTGTGAGGTGGGAAACGTTTTAAATGATATGATGTATATCTGAATGCATTATTATGGTGTTGCTCAGCCTGTGAATCTGCCCAGAGCCTTGCCCTCTCGCGCTCTCTGTCTCCTCGTTCCTCCTCGAACACAAAATGAACTCATTTTGCTCTTAACCAAAATCAATCTGTGGACTCGACGAGCCTCAGAGCCACCTGCGCCTCGCGTTTTCCTCGTTTTCTCCTTCAGTCTGAGTAAGATTTCACTGAAGACTTGTTTCAGCAGCGCTCTAATTGGTCTGGAGTGCATTCCTGTACAAACTACAAACACACCAAAACGCTGTCTAATAAAATCTGCACTGTTGCTTCTTCCCACACTGCAGAGCGAGGACAGAAGTCATGACTAACTTTGAGAAGTTAGCCAAACACTCCCACACGCAGCCCACAGAATTACGTCAGAGAATGTTGATCCTATCTACAGCATTTAGAGTAATGAATGAAAATATAGGTAACTGTCATAGATTGACGGGTGACGAATAAAAGGAAAACACAAACCTTGCTCCACACTACAGGTGGCCCTGCTATGGTTTGGACGGCACCTTGCTACTGTGGCTGTGAGGTGTTGTGAGTCGTCACCGTGACCCTTTCATGGAACATCTCTGTCCTGGTAGGAAGCCCCATAAGCATGAAATGATATGAATGCTCTTCTCTGGGATTTTCAGGTTTTTTAGCCAAACCGAAACTTCTGGAAGATCAGCAGGATGAATATAAAATCACCAGAAGAGGGAATATTTACTGGAAGAATGGAGTTCCATCACTCCAGCAGACCCACAGACATGGACCCAGTACCAGGCTTTTCCTGTCAGCTGTCTCTCTGATGTCTACAGTTCAATAAGTGATAATGAACATGTGTGTTACCAGTTTTATTGCTGAGTGAAATTACTGCATTTGCAGTGAAGTGATCTGAGTCTCACAGCAGCAGCGTCTCTGAAACATTGGTGGGTGTAACCTCATCAGGACCACCATTAGCTCTCAGCTTGTGGTCGACCCCCAGTGACGTTCATTAACTAATCAAAAACAAATTTGGTTCCTGCCAGGAGAAGACGATTTGTTTGCCCTGATGAGGACGAGTCATTGAATTCAGGAAATGATAATACGACAGATGAAACGTGTTCGTTTTCCTTGTTTATCCCTCAGAATCTGTGAATTTGATGCTGAAGCTAAAGCGAACAAGCAGCTTCTGCTGTGTTCAGCGTACACAGGTTTGCTAACAGTCATTCATGGTTCTCCCACTCCTAATGTGCACATCTGGCGCAGGATGACAGGCTTTGAAAACTCATTCTTCCACCCATCAAAGTCCAGCCTTCATACAACATAAAGCTCTGTCATCGGTGCATGTTGTAATTAATCACACCCGAGCCCTGTCTGCAGCACGACAACTACCTGACACACTAACCATGACATGCAACCTCCTCTGACACAAACTCAGGACAAACGTGTGCTTGAAGGCATGTTTGTACATTCAGTGCTTCCTCCTGAGAAGTTCAGTCAATAGAAGCATCACAGCCGCTCACAGGGGAGGAGCAGCTTCCTGCACGGGCCGGCCATCCTGCTGCTCTTTTCCAGCATTTTCTGCTGCCTGCTATAGGCTGCTCTGCCGCATCCTTCCAACCTGAATCAAGCCCCCCCCCCACCTACCCAACACACACACACACACACACACACACACACACACACACACACACACACACACACACACACACACACACAGCAGTGTTACTCTGCCTAATAATAACACACTCCTCTAAACAAGCCTTTTCTCTCAGATTCTCAATGAATTATTCACAGCCATTCAGAGCCGTCCCTGTAAACCCGAGAGTCCTCACTGCATCAGCAGAATGGATCCAGGACCAGAGCTGCGACGGGCGGCAGAGGAAGCTATAAATACCCCCATTCAGCACCCCTCCCTCATTCTCCCCCACCTCACTGAGCAGCACTGCAGCCTCCTTCCTTTGGCTCGAACTCCTTTATGAGAGCGAGGCTCACCGGTTATGTCATCGCTCCCACTCCACGCAGCGTGGACGCCGCTGCTCACCCACTTTCTCTCAGCTCCCTGGTGCACATGTGCACAACTTACTGCGGCCCGACACAGTGCTGCACACACGAGAACAAGCACGCGCACACACAAACACACGAACGGTTCTCGGATAGACTCGGAGGCCGCTGAGAGCAGGAGCTGTCCGCGGTGCTGAACCTCTGACAGCCAGCAGCAGATTCAACTTTCACCCGCACCCCAAAGCCCAGAGCCGCCTGCACCTGCCCGCCTGTAGCACCTCGCAGGTCACGTGTTCACTCGGGTGTAGCCTAAATAAGCGCCTCCATCAACCCACCTTACACAGCTGGAAGTTTTCCGACACCAGCGTCTCCTGGACGTCGATCTCCTTCGGAGTTGGAGCCGCCGTGGGAGTCCCGGCCGCGCTGCCGCACGACGGAGAGCCCACAGTGGCTCCCGGGGAGGAGGTGGTCAGGCCGTCCAGCACCTTCCGGAACTTCTTCATTTCGTTCCCCGCGTGTCGGGCTCTGTTTTCAGGTTAGGGGTAAAGAGGTGAGCGGCACAGTGTCCACTGTCACGCGCGATCCCAGCGGTTTAAGCAGCTAAAGAAACAAAGCTGTGTTCCTGCAGCAGTGCCGGGGCACTAACAGGGACCCCCACCCCACCCCCGTCTCTCTCTCTCTCTTAGGTGCAATTTAAAAAGTCACAGAGGCTCCTCATCGTGCTCTCTGACGTTTGTCCACGTGAAACGAGCGAGTCCGTGGCACTCTGCTGCGAGGATCCCAGCCAACGTTGCAGATGCAGCTCACCTGTCTCACAGCAGAGCGCGAAAGGAACTACACAACTTCTGCATCCCGGAGGAACATGCGCTCCCGAGCCTGCAGACAAACCCGGGCAGCGAGCGGCGGCGTGCACACGCACATGTCACACGCAGGTGCACGACACCAAAAATAATCAGAGCAAAGAAGAAGTGAACTTTGCTCCTCCGCCCCGCCCTCCCCGAAAACCCCACAACACCGTGGCCGCCAACAACAGGAAGAGGAGCCAGCGGACGGAAGGCGCAGAGGCGCTGCAGTTAACCGAGGCTGGAGTCCTCTGCGAGGCCACAGAACACAGCAGTCAGCACGGAGGAGAAGGAGGAGAAACACGGACAGCCTGTTCTCGCGTGGATCGCGTGGGGCGGGCTCGGCGCGGTCTGTGGATCGAAGTGAAGCGGTGTGTAGTCTCGTCCAGCTGTTTCTCCCTGCAGCCCAGAGACCAGAGGCAGGAGCTGTCCGCGGTGCTGAAACACCACCACCACCAGCAGCCCCGCCCCCACCCACCCACCGCTCTCTCTCCCCTCTCTCTCCCCGCCTTCTCGTCAGTGATTGGTTGCCCGGCTCTGAAGCGGCGAGGAGCAGAACGATAAAGGAGCAGTTCACGAATCCCAGCAGGGCAGCCTCAGATCCGGTTAAACCGTCAGTCACTCCGGTGTCTCAACAGGAGCAGGTTTGAACTATTAATGTTTAAAAATCAAGATTTATTTTAACCTTTAAGGTGTAAATTACCTCAACATTCAGGTCACAGCTGCTGGATGTCAGTGAGGCTTTTAAAGCTGCTGCTTAAAAATGTTGGAGAGCTGAGGTGGAACATTTATTATTATTTATTTTCATCTTTCCCTGTGTGTTCATGCTGGTTTATGTCCTTTATAGAAATGGGTTTTGTCTCCTGTAACGTGCTTGATGTTATTAAACCACCGACCGGTTTGTTTCCACCACATTAATGTGTACACTACATTACATATGCGCATACATGTGTTAAAATATTTAGTTTTATGAAAATCATCATCACCTTTATTTATAAAACATCCACAGCTGACACAAAGTGCTGTACATTGGAACTATATAATAAAATTACATAATATGTAAATAAAATCCAAATAAAAGAAAAAGTAAAATAATTAATTAAATCACTAATTTAATTACAAGAGAAACTAAGTGTCCCTGTGGTTAAAAGCCAAAGAATGAAGTGGGTTTTATGACGTGATTTAAAAGTGGAAGGCTCCTCTCTAATCTGCAAATTATTCCATGATTTCAGTTCCATAAATGTTACTGAAACATGAAGCACCGACTGACGATGTGATGATGCTGATGGAGAAGTGCAGTAAAAAGTCCTTTAATATCTCTGGTTCCAGTTTGTTCTTGGTTTTTAATGGTGTGAATGTGATTTTGCATGTTTCAGTAACCAGAGCATCACTGAGAGTTCACACTGGTCCAGGAGATGCTCCCTCATCATGTCAGGTTTCTTTCCAAATTCTTACTTTAATTAGTCCAACAGGTCAGAGCTCTGATGTCACTGACTGCCTCACCCAGCTGCTAACAGGGACATCTGCCAGATATTTAGCTACCAAAACATCAAAGAATCAAAGGAAAGCAACTTCTCATCATTTCATACTGTCACGGGCTGCGATGGCAGACCGTGGAGTGACAGTGAAAGCAGGGCCCAAACGCGAGACTCTAAGTGAAGGACAGTGGATTTATTTACAGGAGGTGAAAAACACACAACTATATACAAAATCCCAGCACTGTGGTCCCGTGGTGATTCTCCCTGAATCCCACACAGTGCAGATGTCCGTGAGAAGTGAAAGGTGGCGACTCCAAAAAACTCCAATTCCCACACCGTGACTTTAGAGGCGTACTCCGCTCCCGATTCCTGGTAACACAAAAGGCAGAGGGTTAGCAGGGGATCTGTTTCCGCGGAGGTTACGTAAAAGCTCACGGCAGTACTGACGAGTTCTGACTCAAGGATCCAGCGTCGGCCTCAGCTCAGCTGCAGTCCTAAATGCCGTTCCTAGACGAGCGTAATCTGCTGCAGCTGGCAGAGGACGACGAGCGGCAGGTGCGGCCGTCTCTCGAGTAGACCACTTCCGGGTTCGCAGTCTCCTCAGCGAACCCACACCTCCGGAAGCTCACACAGAGACACATGGAGAGATGGAGAGCAAACCAATACAACACACGGAAAACATAAACATAAACATACACTGAAAATGCCTGAGCCCTGGGTCCCTAGACCCAGGCCATGACACATACAATATTAAGCACGATGTAGTACAGTGGGGGGAGGGGCATGTTAACTATTAACAATGACAACAAATCTTCCTTCTTACTTACCTACCGTCCGTGTTGAACGCTGTGGTTGCGTAAGCACTTCCCTCAGCAGCCGCTGCCCCGGGCGACACTTGATGTTATTGAGTCAGCACGCGCACACGCTCGCCTCTGTTCTGCTCTCTGCTTTGTGAGCCCACGAGCTGTAATGGCCTCGAGATTCCTCTGTACGTGAATCTTTTATTCGTTTACGTTGAAAATATATAAACTGTTATGTTGTGACACAGGTTGGCGCGTGAGAGGCCGTAGAAGCTAAATGGCAAAGACGTGGCATAATTGGAATCGAATTGAATTGCTTTCACACGTGAAGTGCACACGAGCTCCACGGAGGCTCATTTTCAAACCCAATTATTCAGCTCTTAAGCACCTTTACTCAGCACTGAGCTGGGGTCATTTCAGCGTCCGCCGAACAGATCTGTGAAAAAGCCAAAGAATAAGTGTGATAACAAACACATCCTGTCAGCGTGGAGCACAAAACTGCAATGACTGCAGTGTGGTTCCAGAACAATGACATACTGGGTAAACTGGAATGCCTCCTCAGAAGTTCTAGTCGATCTTCCAAATGCACGCTAACAGGCCTGCTCCATCACCATGCTAGCCTGACTCATGTTTGCATTTTCCCAGCTTATTATCAAAAAAGTCTTCCTGGAACCACAGACTGTATACAGAAGATGGTCACTCACTGGTTAGGAGCTTTGACTGTTGCCAGTTTGCTGTTTGAAACCAGTGGACCTGAAACCAAGGAACAGCGCCCCCGTACGGCAGCGACCTGTCGATCACAAAATACCTTTTTAAAGCATCTCCTGTCATTTTTCTTCGTCTAATAGTCCTCATTGCTTACAAAGTGAACATGGTGTAAAAGTCAGTCCGGCCTGGGAGCGAGGTTCTAAACGTCACGAGAAAACTGCTTCCTGAGGTCAAACACTGTGAGCTGAGGGTCATTTTATACCAGAGCAGCAAAGCTCTGTGTAGCTCATTAAAACCACTGCTGACTGTAACTCAGGCTCAAACACCCCAAATACTCGAATAACTAACTCATTAATATCAAAAGGTCAAAGGTCAAGCTCATTTAAAGAGGCTGGTGTAAATCAAATGGTTCATAGATATTTGGCATCTTTGCTGGTCGCGGGGGCTCAAAAACAGCAGTCCGTGTAACTCACGTGTTCCTCGATACACGAGGACGCTGCCTTTGGGCTCTTTTCATGACGTGTCCTCCGTCTGTCCACGTAACGCTGCTGTAAGCTGCCCTCAAAGCGCTGCCATCGTTCCCCTTTAATGTGGCGTGTGAGGCAAATACAAAGAGATGGAGGCAGCAGAGTTTCTGTGTCCTGTTTACTGCACCTCGACTGACAGCCAATACATACAAATACAGAAAGTGATGTTGTCTCAGATTCAGAGACAACACTGTTTGCAAATGTGCATCCACGGGCAGCTTTGTTTTGGATGGCACATGGTAATTAGGCTGCTGGCTAATTTAGGGCCAGAGATAATTATCATCCTTCACTGAAGATTAGAAACAGAGGAAAAAATATTTAGCATTTAGAGAACATTTGCTGAAGACTGCTGATATGATGATGGTGGTATAAAAACCGTGCTGGATGAATTATTATTTATCAGTTACAAAGTGCCTCACATACAGCTCTGTCTTCATGAAATGAGATGAGCAGGATGCTACTGTGTAAAGACTCGTGTAAATCCTGCAGAAGCTTCGCTGCCGTGACTGTCTGAGGAAAAGCAGCAAGTGTGAATGTCTGACCTCTGCATCACAGGAGTACTTCCCCTCTGCTCCATCAGCTTCCTCTCACAGACGATCGGTGCACACTCGTTTTGAACAGCAATGTCACTAAAAGTCGATCCAAGGATCCATCAGCACCGTAAATGTTGAAATAAATAAATGAATGGATGGGATGTAGCATTAATATCATAAAATATGCACAGGATTAACTGGAAGCGCTGCAGCCGTCCCAGCAGCTTCGGGTTAAGAGACGGGGCGTTGTTGTCCTGCTGCGATCGGGAACTTTACTTCTACGAGGAGAAACAAGAGCATCGTAATGTGGAAACACCTGAGCTGTTGCCGAGGGCTGTGGAGCTTCATCGCCTCAGAGTCACTTCAGCAGTGAGCGCATGTTCCACTTCTCTGTTTTAAATTTTTGATGGTAGGCAGGGATGACCTTTGGTTTACATTTGGATCAAAGATTGGGCTTTTAAATTATTCACGTCTTAACCTGTATGTAGCATTTTAATGTTGCTGGGTGGTGCTAAGGTCAAAAAGCCTCATATAGTGTGGAAGCAAAATGATGGTGTCTTTCATAACACATGTAAAAACAAAGTAATTAGTGTAAAATGCACAAACCCTCCAGCTATGGTGTAGTAAAAAATTTGCATTAAATTAAATGGAAATTACAACGATATTTAATTTGAGGAGCTGGATTGAGACACGAGTTCAGCATCAAATGTTCGTTCAGAAACATTTCAGTGCCAAACAGGATGAACCACACTCCAGCAGGACTGCTTCATATTCACTAATAAATCTGTCCTCAATGCGACTTTATCATTTAATTACATGGTTACATAAGTGTAAAATGTTGCATTTGATTGAATCCGGTCAAATAATTAATGATTTCTGTTACATTTCACTCACATTAGTTTATTGAGGGTGAAGAATCCTTTCTGAGTGTTGACTGAACCGGACACGTTTGTCCTGTTAATCCTGCTGTCACGTCTCAGGAGCTGTTAAAGACTGGCTCACTGCTCGGGATCATGATTTACAAACTAGCAGCACTTACAGCCGAAACACTGAAAATCCTGCCGGCTTAGCTCCTCACCTTGTTCCAGGAAGTGCATTTGTATTCTGCGCGTGATCAGAGATGCAGCAGACCTGAGTCCTGGCAGCAGCGCATCACTGCGAAGGCTACATGCAAATTTCATACACTGCAAATTTATGAACCTCATTCACGGAGCGAGCCCGTTTGGTGCAGGAACATGAGTCGTACGCGGCTTCCTGTTTAACAGACGCTGCAAACACACCCTGAAAATCAGAACCTCAGGACGCACGTTCATATTTTGATAATTGCTGTCCACCGACAGTCCTCGGTGCCCCCGTCACCGCTGCCACCCACCCATCTGTGGAGTTACTTTAGCTCAATTAATACCTGCTGGGCACATTTGATAAAAGTGCACAGGAGCAGAGTCTAAAGGCAAAGTGAAGTCACAAAAAGATGTTTTTAATCAATTTCCAATTAAGAAGTCACCCCTATCTGTATGACCACTGGTAACAGAGTCAGAGTGGAGGAAGTGGGGGCCTGGGAGGTGGGGCTGATCCTACAGGGATTATTCATTTCCATATAAATGAGCTGGTAAAATCGTGGCTGTTTCTCAGGATTCATTACTGACCACGAGATGAACACGAGGAGAGGCCACGTTCACTTTTTAAAATTTTGCTTTCTTTACAGCTGATTGTGATGCTGATAAAACTGTTTGATTCTTCTCTCAGAGAGGACACGCAGAGTGCAGATGCTGCTTTCTTGTAACAAGCTGGAGTCGAGCAGTTATTCATTACCCCCAAGCAAACACAAACCTTTAGTGGCAGAGATAACGAGAGTCACCGCGAGTCCAAGGACCCAGTGGCATTTTCTTGTGCTAGCTATCCACTTACATGAGTTTCAAGATTCTCTCTCGTTCTGTGTCTCATTCCACAAACAAACAGGACGCTGGTGGTTATTTCCTGAACCAGAAATAGCAAGATTATTATTTCAAATCTCCATCTACTTAATATTTAATAATCAAACACCCATAAAGTGCCATGCAGGACGCTGATATTTTTACTTTGTTTGCTCAGACTGATGAAGCACGGCTGTTTTAAAGACCCCAACACGGCTGCTAAACTAACACAACACAAAGAAACAGAAACAGCTCATACTTTATGTAAGCAAAACACCTGCTTTATTCAAAATGGTCAATCAGTGCATCAGAACAGGGTTTGTACAGTTGAGCTTCAGAGTGAATATTTAGTATGTCTGGCCATGTTACCGCATCATGGATCAAACTTCAGAAAGCTGGAGAACTACTGCCCAAGAAACTTAAAACAAGAAAAACAACATAAGGAAAAAGGGCTCAAGACTATTGCACAGTGCACACACTGAGTTATGTTATCTTTGGTAGATTTGTCAAAAAGAGAAAGTTGGTTCCTCAGTATTTTGTTTAAGTGCTTAAAGAAAACCTGAACTGGTCTTTGTATATTTGGATCCACAGAGCCGGGAAACAGTCGCTGTGAGGGCAGGAGAGGGCGGTCTAAAATACCTCAGCTTTATTTTCTCTATTTCAGTTGTAAATACAGAAGTAAGACAAATCTGATCTTTGCACTGACACAAACAGGCTGAGGTGAAGTGCCAGCTCTATATGCCACACATATACTAACAACTACATCACCTGATGTTTTAAAAATGCTGAAATCCAACAATATGTCATCGTTGTCACAGTAAACACCTTTCATTCTGACCTTACCTCAGGGAAAGGTGGGCAGCCGCTGCACTCTGGCTCCAGCTCAAATGACATCGCTGCTTTTAGGAAAGTCACAGACAAACTATGGAAGCTACATGTGAAAGGAAATGAATGCTATGAAGTGGGAATGAGGCCTTGAACAGATTTTCGTTTCATGCTGAGAGAAACCAATAAAACTTTCCCAGAGAAGACGCTGCTGTTCCCATAAAAGGACAGTCAATCCTTTATAAGAAGGACGGATCAAACAAATACGGAGCACAACACTGTAATCATTTAGAAAAGTTAGACACAGCTGTTTGCTCACTGATACGTGACTCTCTGATTTGTGTTTAACAGACGGTGAGGTTTGAATCTGCACAAACAGCCCAAATGCAGAAAAGAGGTGGATGTTCAGCACGCGCAGATTTCAAATATATTTAATAATTAAGGAAGACTACAGAGGGGCCATTGTCTCACGGTGTGTCACTAACTCCATACAAACAAGCTTTGTAGGATAAATCTGCTGCTAGTGTCATGTACACCACTCGTACTACTATTAACTGCAGCACTGCTGCGAGCACTAACCACAGACACGGACAAACAACTCTGAACGAGACATCGCTGATCAGACAGAAACCGACGTACAGAAAAACTCCCTCGTCCTACTTTTATGTTTTATCAACGTCCTTGTGTGTGCGTGTGTGTGTGTGTGCGTGTGTGCGTGTGTGGGCGCGTGTGGTCCTGCCTGTTGCACGATGATGGATGTGTCATCGTTGTCTGCAGCAGTGAGGTAAGGTGTGCTCGGGGTCTGCTGTGCAGCCATATGGCAGATCAGCCTCTCCGGCACGACTCCAGCCTAACAAAGAGACGCCCCTGTGGTTTCTACAAGGTCCATTCATGGTCCGAGGGTTTGATCACAACTCTCTTTTGTCTGTATGTAACTCAGATTTATTAATGCAGCACTTCTCTAGTTATATAAGAGCACGTAGGACTGCTTTTAGGATGTCATCCTGTGAATTAACAAAACACAATCTGGGAAAAAGTCACGATGCCTCTATCCAACTAATCACAAACGACCGCTCCTCTGGCAAACACACCCAACTATGTAAACGCTCCACAGGTTTGGAGAAAATCATGTCTGTAAGAACGCCACGACTGGGTCAGCCTGACCGGGTGGTGGCGTTGGAATGCTCCAATGAGCCTAATCCTGATCTCAACCCCACGGAGAGTCGTTTGAGTGACAGAGTGTGACAGCTTAGTCCCACAGGATGACATCTGGAGGTTCTGCCAGTCCATGAGGAGGCGCATGACTGCCATGACCCCCACATAGCAAAACTGGTATGGCCCACACAATATGCTTACACATGGCCCACATACCGCAGAGAATGACGGCCCTTTTCATTAAAAGGTAAAGAGAAGCATTACGACCGCTGAGTGTTTGTTTTAGGTAACAGTAACTTTATTCTTACAATCCTTTGAAACACAGAGTTAAAGTGTTTCCCAGTTTGAATAAAAGACACACACTGATGATAAGTGCACTTTCCAACACACGGTTGCACATTCATCCCAACACACAAAAGCAGAGCGCTGTATGTTAGTGAGCGCCGGCTAGTTCTGATCTGCACCAATGGGAGACGAGCTGTGGACGACTGAGAGACGTATGTGAAAGTGAGTGAGAATTAAAGTTTGATCTAAATGATAACTAACTATCCTGACTTAATATGGTTAAATCATGAATTTACTGTGATTAACACTGTTATACCTGCTGAACCATTAATAGGAACTATGTGACTGAGTGAAGCAGGCTGACAGGACCCAAACGTCACGCCACGATCACAGCGAGCACCGTCATCCACACATGCACAAAACAGGGCGTGGCCAGCCGACCAAGATTACTCCAAGAGCGTCTCAACGACTTGTTCAGGAGGTCATAAAGATAACTTTGATCCTAAATAACTGAAATCATCATTTAAAAACTGTATTTTGTATTTACTCAAGTTAATTTTGACTAATATTAAAATGTATTTGTCAAAAAAGAAACAAAGAAATCAGGTAAATGTTTTACACACGTAAAGTCAAACTTTCCAGATTAGATCTGAAATCATTTGATTGAGTTTATTTCTCATTTCCACTTATTAGAAAACACGTTAAGCCACAGATGTCCCAGGTGACCGACATCCACACACAGTCCACACCTGTGGCTGATCCAGAATCAGTTGTTACCCTTACAGCCAGGAGTCTGGAGAGTGGGAGGACACAGCAGCCCACAGAGGAGCAGCAAGGACGTGAGCTCAGAAAAACTTCACAGGAAGTGAAAACTGTGGCTGCGAGTCATCATCATCATCATCATCATTTCATCATAAACGTGGTGTCAGGTTACCTGGAGAGTGTGACTGTGAGTGTGCATGCTCTGTGGCAGACGGGCGACCTGTGGCAGCGGAAACATGATGATGGAATCACGTATGGAGATGACGATGGCACGACTGACCGAAGGGCTGCGATTTATATAAAACAGTGTGATGACAGAAACGGCCCGAGTCCGAGAACAGCAGGAAACAGATATTTAATCCCTCATTTTTACAGGTATGATTCGTCTCCCGAGCACAGACTTTATGCTTTGACTTGATTGTGAAGGAAATTAACGATCGCACCTTTCCTCACAGGCTGAAACACATCTCTGGGTTCATGTGCGCACACACAGCCTGAGTCACACATTAATGAATAATTGTTTCCTGAGAGGCTTTAACGTTGAATTTTGCCAGGAGACACAAACGAGGCTTTTGTTTGGTGGCATAGAAACAAGTCCCAGCGTTATTCAACTGTTGACTCAGTATAGAGATGTACACTCGTGGGACTTCTCCCACTGGGCTGAGAGGTGGGAGGGAAAAAGTGTGACGCCGGAGCGGCACCATGAAGAGAAACAACGACACACAGACAATATTCCTGGAGACGCAACTTTTTCTGACTTTCCAGGAAGAATTCAGGTCCTTTCCCTGTTTCACCCTCTGAGGTTTCCACCGTCTATCCTCAGAGGCAAACTTTATCTTTTCTTTTTAACCCTGTGACACTAAATATATTGAACACGTGAGCTTTTCAGAACACTTTGTTTTGTCTGAAGGTTCAATAAATACTGGAAATCTTTTAAAAACTGGCAAATTTCCCCGCAATCATTTCATGGTTGAGGTTGAACGGGGAGCTGAACTTAGTTCTTCTGCTCACAGATGATGTTTCAGATGGAAACAGCTGATGTCTTCAAAGCAGCTGATCACATTTTGCAGCACAGACACGTCCAAGTATCAGAGGTTAGACAGATGGTGAGTATTTAGCGCCGGTAAAACAGTGTACATGAACCACTGAACAGCTAAAGGTGAACAAAGGCAGAGCGGCTGAATGTAAGAGCAGGTGATCGAGCCGCGCACACAGGCTGGTTGGGAGGCAGCGACGGCAGGCGTCAGCTAACAGCCTGTGGAGCAATAATGTTTCAAACAGATACTCAAACCTGTACTTAATATTCTGCATACTGGAAGGTTGATAAGGCCGACGCAGGTGATGGATCACGAGGAGAAGAACCTCAGTGTGGACAGCTACTGGTATTACGCTGCAGCCCTGCTGAGGCCGAGCAAAGGTCTGTCACGTGTCACCAAAACATGAGTGCAGAGTTTACTGTAACATGTCTGAAGGTGCAGTTACAACGAAGGCCTTTTAACGAACGCCAAATCAATGGAGAAGTGAAAATCACTCTAAAGCTTATTAGTGAAGAAGAGGCTGCGTGGATCTCCCAGTTCTTGGAGAAGAGAAGCACGATCAAAGGTCAGTAATCCACTTAAAGCAGCTCTCAGGAGCCCTTCGACTCTCAGCACAGGAACAGTGATCCACTGTGACAAACCGAAGCGTGATTCATTGCTTCAGATGAGGCAAACGCATCGAGGACATCATGAGAAATGTTTGTTGAGCATTTTGTGATTATTTACAATAGAGCCGTCTAATTATTACAGGTGAAATCAGCCCAGGCTGGAGTCTGCGTAGAGTTAAAGCAGCGCGGCCTTTCTTCACTGTAAACACGCACACCCTGACCTCATTCGTTTAAAAAGCAGATGATTTGTGCTGAGAAAACTCAAAGAAAACTACAACACAATGCTTCCTGGGAAAAGGCTGAATTCCAACCCTGCTGCTCTGCAAGCTTACGCCTCGCATGGTCGTGCAGTCGGCCTGCGTGGAACATTCGGCGGCCCTCAGACCGTACGTTTGACATCCTTGCTATGAGGTCGGCCCACACGTTCACAAACATTCATCCTTCAGTTTGAACTGAAGTGTAAGACGAATACTTCACGATGTTAACAGCAGGTGTAGAAAGGCTCGTGCTGAGTGTCAGGCCGAGGTGAACACGCCTCCTCAGACGCGTCACTGTCCTCGGCTGGTGCGGACGAGTGGAGAGATTATCGTCAGCAAATAAGGGGAAAATGGTTCTTTGAGCCTGGATGTGAAATACTTGAGTAAAAGGTGAACCACCGCTGAGGAGGAGCACGAATTCTTTCTGTGACCAGAGCTCAGCTTGGCCAGCTGTGGTCAGCCACTCGGACCCTGGCACATACCTCCACACAGCTGCTGCTTCACCTGAGTGCAGCACTTCATCCTTATGTTGCCTCATTCGTCTGTATGAACACGCTGAGCTGCAAACGCTGGTCCTCAACGCTTCACTTGACCTCCTGCAGTGCATTTGGACATTAATTGGAGAAGTAATTTGGAAGCTTTATCTATTTAATCTCAGTAATCACAGCCAGGTGGTGCAGGCGTAGCACAGCATTTCCAGACTGTGCAAAGACCCTGTGTGGTGTTTTTTCCCTGCGGCCCTCCAAAAGACACGAAATCCTCCACAGCTCGTCCGTGGGTGTGACACGGCCATGAATCGGTTCTTGTCTTTGCTGCCCGGCCGTGCCCCACCTCCACCTCTTGCTCCACATTAGCTGGGATAGGCTCCAGCGCCCCTCGCGACCCTGAAAAGGATAAGCGGAAGCGAATGGATGGATGGATGGATGGACTCCAGCTCTTTAGCTGCTATCACAGCTGCTGGTGGCATCCAGAGACTGATGGCATGGAGAAATTTGAGCTTGTAGAAACTCCTCATTCCAGCGATCATTAGATTTCTCTCCTGTAGATTAAATATTCTCAGCTTTTGAAAAGCTCAGATTGTGCGATCAAAGGAAACCGAAGACAGAACGAGGGTCGATCACTCGGTCGTTAATCCTCGGCTTTTATTGGATAAGAGTGATGAAGACACCTGCAATCAATCAATCCTTATGCAATCAAACCTCTGAAGCATCACTCATTATAAAGTGCCGTTGTACGTCTCCACTCACACCCACTCACAGACACCGTGGGGGTGGGGATGCATTGCTTTACACCACCCTCTCCCAAATCCTGTGAAACGCTGCTTTCTGTCAGGATGTCACACTTTTTTTTAAGCAGCCAAATGAGGTCAGATCCATGCATGAATATGAACATGTTTATTCTCCTGCAGGAAAATAGCACCAAGACGCCATCAGGGGAGAAATCTTCTTAAACCCTGTTAAATCCCATTAAAGCACAATAACCTCACAGCACCTCTCAGTACGCCATAGTCTACCTGATCTTCAGGGTCTCCTGATTTTTTGCAGCTCTGTGGATTCCCCACCGAGTTCTCTTCGCTCTCCCTGTAACCCACACTCAGACTTGCCTTGGCAGATCAATGGAGCAGCATGAGGTTAGGATTTTAATTGAGCTGTCCTGAAGGGTGGGGGTGGTTTTAATGAGGCCAGGGCCTGTTTTCATCCTGACCTTTGAGGCTGTGCTCTACAGGTGTCCATCCTCTAACTTAAAAGGAATGTATGGGCTTGTAGGGTTACCCCAGAGGTGTCAGTCCTCACAAGTGTGTCTGCAGCTTGACATTTTCACCTGAATGAAAGTCTCAGCCAGGTTTTTTAACCTGTTACACTGTATTCAGTGTTTCTGATACCTGTGTTATCATTTAGCAAGGAGGATGGTTTGCACTCACGCACCACCCAAACCAAAAATCCGATTGTGCACAATATTAATAAATGACACAAGAACACGGCTGCTTTGTTCACGTAATCATATTTTTGTCACCACCAGCTTAAAGAACAACACAAACAGTCAGTGAGCACCAGCTCCACAGAGACCAGCACAGGACACTGGCTGTGCAAAGGTGTGCTGGGGACTGTGCAGCATTCAGCAGCAGGATGAGACGGGGTGCACAGCTGGGACAGTGCACAGGAGCATCTGTGCCACATATGGACTAAAAGACCCGACGGGAGTGAAAACGAGGCTCAGATGTTAGCAGGTCTAAAGTTTCTTTAATGTGAAATTAAAGCAGATTTAACCAAATAACTTGTCCACTGAACTCTTGAAATCCATCTGAGGCATCAGGTACAAGTGTCATTACAAACCACTGCTGCAAACGAGTGAAGTAAAAGTCACCATCATAAGAAAACTAAGTCAGCTCATCCCACAAAAACCATGATGACATCGTCAGCCTGGTCATCAGCGCTAAGTGCAGCCAGGCAGTTTCAGCAGCCAGTCAGCCCACAGTCTGAGAGCCAGCACACTGAGCACACAGACGCATCAGACCAGAGGGAAATAAACAAGCCATATACAGTATCAAAGTAATCTATTACTTGTGTTTGTGCTTCCTGAGATTGTAAAAAGTACTCGAGAGCAGTGACACCGTCATCATTTTCACACAAAGACATCTCTGCACATGCTCCACAGGCCCATCAGGCCAGCATCAGTGTCAGAGTTCACGGTGAGGGGATTCTGCAGGTGATCCTTAGCGGGGGGTGGAGCCTATCCCTATTAAGCACACGTGTTTGAACCTGCGCAAACATGCAAACGGTGGAGGTGAACGCAGGCAACAGTGCTAACCACAATGCTGCCTTTATTCAGGATGCAGCCTACACCCTGCTGTACTCGCTGTGTTCATAAATAACGTGACCTGGATATGAGCCGACAGCAGGAACGATTTGACCACAGTGGCGTCTCCTGAAGCTTTTATTTACTTGCTCGACTCGATTGCTGTGCCTCAGTAAACAGGGAGATTTGTCAAACAGCCGTGCTTTGTTTGTAAAATATCAAAGTCATTACGTAAGAAATTATATCAGAAAGAAAGGGTGTGGGCATGCACTTTGTTCCCATATATCAGGGGTGTCCAACTCCAGGCCTCGAGGGCCGGTGTCCTGCAGGTTTTAGGTCTCACCCTGGATATCACACCTGAACCACATGATTAGCTATTCCCAGGCCTCTGGAGAACTTCAGGACATGTTGAGGTCATTCAGCCATTTAAATCAGCTGTGCTGGATCAAGGACACATCTAAACCTGCAGGACACCGGCCCTCGAGGCCTGGAGTTGGACACCCCTGCCATATATACACATGTGATCTCTGTGATGAAGACAAAGGGGTTTATTTTCTGAACAGCTCGTTGTTGAAACGTTTGCACAGAAATCTGGACTAAAATGTAAAACCTACAAACTCTTGTGTGAAATCAATGGTGCTACGTTTGCGTTGATGAAGGATTATGGGTATGCGACATCTTTTTAAACACTCACTTCACTGTTTTTGTCCATGATGACTTCTGTCCTCTGAAGTTCAGCACAGGTAGGCTTTCTTTGCATTAGCTGGTTTAACAAAACGGGCTTCTCAGTGCACTTAAAAAGTATTTTATGCGTCATTCGAGTCTTCTTCCCCACAAAATGGATCAAGTGAGCACCGCCTGCTCCAACCAGACAGAGACGGGTGACAGAGAGCTGCACAGGTTACACGTGCACAACACTCAGGACCCTGTACGTACAGGAATCTGTGCGAACGCTTCACTTCCACATTATGTTTTCAACATGTTACCATGGCGATCAAAACCCACCACCACCGCAATGAAAACTCTGATTTTAGGCTAAATTTACATTTCTAACCTGGTACAGAGGACGAGTGCACAATTTCCATGAAAGCAGCTGTCACCGTGGTAACTGATGCTGAACGCAGCCCGAACAGGAGCGGCTTATCAGAGCGTTGGTTTAAAATCAGCAGGAAGTGCCGCGTTCTTCTAATTCACATTAAGTTTTAGATGAAACCAGATCACATGACGCAGGGTTTTACGTGGGTAAACTGACAAAGTCAAAAGTTATTAAAACCACTGAAGCCCAGGTAGAGTGACAGGTGTGCAAAGTGCACGTTTCCACTTGGTGATGAAGAAGCTTTATTCTTACCTGCTGCTGAAACTGCAGCTACGGCAACACAGAATAAATCAAACAAAACGTTTCCTCTGTCGACAAAGCAACTCCCACTTCTCGTTTTTAGCCTCTGCAACAGTAACAAGCTGGAACATGTAAAACCCAAGATTAACACTGCAGAAGATTGTTAGTCGCTTTTCTTTGTGGCATTTGTGCAGTTTGCCGTTCAAGTTTTATGACCTTTACAGAAGTTTTGTCATCTGATACGGTCACTGGCTGCAGTAGGCGACACTCACAGGGATCATTCTGAGTATGACATGTGAAACGCTCAGAGCTGGAAGCACTGAGCCTAAAGACGTTGAGAAACACCACAGTGATGACACCGCCCCTGGTGACAGTAGACAGGAACAACATGATGGTCAAAAAGTATGTTTATGGTATAAAGACTCTCCTCCTTCACCACAGTATCTTTTTATTACAGACTGCTCCAAAGAAGCAATGTTTCACTGTTAGCCACATGCTCCGTCTGCCTGAGACCAGTTTTTAAACGTCCCGTCTGTTAACTTGTTTCAGACAAAAAGAAGAAGTAAATCACAGAACGTAAAGCCAGCTGCTTCGTCCTCGCAGGTTCTTCAGTTCTCCATCAGTGTGCAGCTCCAGCACTCACACCTCTACCAGTTCTCCAAGCTCACTGCTGCATGTGCTTGTTTGCAGAAATCTATTTTCCTCGTCCACGAAACTGAGCGCTGAAATTTACTGAGTGAAACACCTGATACATTTAAACGGGACATAAAAGAAACAGGCAACAAGATTCAAACTAAAGACAAAACAGTTGGCACTGTGCAGCTAGGCAGCTCCTTCTGGGGTTGTAGGGCGGAGATTTAAAAATACTTGGGTCAGAATACTACACGGGGGGGCAACACTGTCGGAGTACGTCCTCATTAATGGAACGAAGAACGCTGAAGCAGGCTGAATACTTGAGCAGCATGATTAAACGAGCTGTGTGCACAGACATGCCCACTGACACAGCGGAGTGAACCCACGCTGTGACCGACTGGCTCAGAAGAACATGTCCTGGTACAGGTTCTGGCCCATCTCGATGTAGGCCTCCTTCTCCTGTGCAGACATCTGCTCCACCAGCTCTGGCCTCTGGCTCACCTCTCTGTACGAGAAGGGCCGGCCTCCCACCATCACTGTGGGCTCATCGCCCACTTCCTCAAATTCATCGTCGTCCTCATCATCCTCCTCTTGGCCCCGATGCTGCGCGGCCGCGGCAGGAGGAGGACCCGGGGGCGAGTCGTCGTCCGACTCGCTGGTGTCGCTGTCTGAGTCACTGGCGTTGGCAGAGGTGAGAGCCCTCGCAGCGGCGCTGGCTCCGCCTGCACCGGCGCCTGCAACGCTCCTCTTCTCGTGGATTAGCAGCGCGCGCATCACTTCCTCGTTTTCATCTACCTGACTGGTGCCAGGACCAGGCGCTCCATCCTGGGCTCCAGGTACGCCACCACCTGTGAAAACCACATTAAGATTAGATCACATTCTCATTTTTAGCTTAACTCACAACTTCAACACAGCTCTGCTCTTCAACCCTGTTATTCTGCATCCGTGTCATGTGGTAAGGTAACCATGGGGTCGAGATTTATCATCACATGATGCAACTTCTAACCAATCCAGGACATCTCACTGGAGCGTAGGCTGGATGACACAGCACCTGCACGGTTTCTTGGCAGACATTCAGTGCTGCCATGTTTCATCACAGCAACACAAAAAGAAGGCGTGGCCTGGGACAAACAGCTGCAACACATAAACGTGAGATCTCCAAGAACGACCGATAACGACATTAATCCGTTTTAAAAGAAATGTGCTGGCTTCAGAGTGAGTGAGTAAGTTCTTAGAAACAGGTTTCTTTATCGATACCTGTTCCAGGGTAGGTACGTGCTCTGTGATTGGTCTACACAGATGGGAAACTAGATGAACAGAAACATTGGCTGAGGATCAGCGGAGCCTATCAGAGAGGCGGGAAACCACGAGTGGTAATTTCTTCTCCTACTTCCTCCCAACTTGCTGAAATCAGCTCAGACGAGCTAAACTGCAGTTGCTATGCCAACCACCACCTGGCTTAACGTCATCTTGGCGTTTCAACCGGCACAATGCTAAAAGCCTGGCAGTTCCACGGTGGGCAGTTGCCCCCAGGGAAGCCCTCGGAGCTCTCTAACGAATGGTAGCGCACCGTTTCAGTTTCGGCGTGCGAGCTCGAGCCCAGCCTGACTTTATGTAGATGTAGCAGGTGCCACATCCCCGCTGATGTCAAAGCAGGCAGAGCGGGTGACGTCAGCCAGTGAGTGTGGGCTGAAAGAGCTGCTCCATCTTTAGAGCCTGCACCCACAGGTGCACAGCCTCCGACACCAGTGTTCAGTTTTCACCAGCTGAAGCTCCGCACGCTTGACTGAAATCATCAGAACAGCCAAGGTGCACATCCCCACCAGCAAGCACAGAAGACGCGCTCGTTCCCTCTCAGCAGCTGAGGACAAAGAAGCTCCACATCTTCTGTTTTTTGATGCATCGTATCAGAATTTGGGTTTTTCTTTACACGTTCAAATGAATAAGTTGTATTTAGGAGCTGGAGTCAGACCCTTTCTTCTTTCAGTAAACCAGATCATGAAACACACGTTTACAGCTCGATGCACGCTCAGGATTTAAGCACAGGGTAAAACCCGCAGGCAGATGAACGGAGACACACCTGTGACAAAAACACAACCCACATGTCTAATTTGTAATTTCCATAAGAATGGATTCTATTATGAGTGATCCTGCCTCAGCCACTCACTAACCAAGCCCTGATTATTCCAATTAGGCAATTATGGCTCAGCGGTACTCTGGCCAGGTCTGATTGCTGCATGCCCTTGGGTAAGGATCCAATGTCATTAGAAGAAAACTTGTTGAAGGGCTGCTCTGACAGATGGAGGTAACCTGGCTGACCTGTAATAACCTGTTCCAGCTACAGACTGAGCACCGACTGAGATGAAAAGCACAAAAACGGCGCTCTCTGCAGTCCATGCAGCATCCAAGCTACCCGCTCCTGAAACACCAAACCCTCTGAGGACGAGAAACATCATTCATGATTAACGATCACATAAACAGCCGCCGAGTCTGGGAGGAAATTCACGCTGAATTAAACTTAAACTAATTCACGGAGTCGGAGATTGCAGTGCTTTAGAGTACGATTACATTCATTCATCTTCAATAACGAGCTGCACATTCTGGAGACGTTTTTCATCCCACTCTGTGAGTCCATTTTCAAATGTTATTGTATTTAGTGAAGACGTTTAAATTGGATCTTTTTAACAAACTCTACACGAGAGACAAAGATGAGAACGGTGTGCTGCAGCTTTTAGATCTCACTCTGGGTCAACACACCTGAATCACACGATTAGTTCATTACCAGGCCTCTGGAGAACTTCACGACATGTTGAGGAGGTCACTCAGCCATTTAAATCAGCTGTGATGGATCTAGGACACATCTAAACCTGCAGGACACCGGCCCTCCAGGCCTGGAACTGGACACCCGCTCTAAACAGTATCTGTTTATGTTTAGTGTGTCTGAATATAATGACTGAGCTACAAATGAAACAACCATCACAGAGATGTCACAGACTCGTTGATCCGCCTCAGCTGAGAGCGGCTGCAGTGACAGCGCTGTACTTACGGTTCTTGAGGACGTCCGGCTCGTTGTAAGCGCCCTGTACGGTGCTCTGAGTCAGCCACACCGGCCTCTCCTTTGGCGCCTTGCTGTCGCCAGCCTGTTTCTGCTGCTCCTCCTGGTCCATGTTGATGACCACGTTCTGGGTGTACAGATCAGCGTACGTCGATCCTTTGTTCGACCAGGCTTCGCGGTGCGGGCCGCTCGCTGCTCCTGATGCTGCAGCACGTTCTCGGCTGCAGGAAAGAGTCAGCGAATAATATTTACAGCTAAGTTAACACGATTAAGTCTGAAAAATGTGCCCAGTTCACTCGTTTCGGTTCCTCCTGTGGCTACAGACAACAGCTCACCACAGCGTAACCGCTAACTGCGGTGAGCTGTTCGGACGAGTGCGATGCTGCGAGGCAGACTGACCTCTGTTTGAGAGCAGGAATCTCAGCAGGCTCAGGCTCCAGCAGCTCATGGGACAAGTTCACGTCCTCGGTTTCACGGAGCAGCACGTAGATGGGCTCGATCTGCTCGTTGAAGCGCGCCACGAGCGTCCTGGCGTCAGGACAGACCGACTCATCCTCTTCTACCTCCGTCTGGCAGAAGGTACAGCGAAATGTACCTGCAGGTGAAAAACAATCATTACAGACCTGCCTACAGGGCGCTGCATGGACCGAACCAGCAGAGAAGTTTAGGCCCCAACTACTTTACATACCAGCTGATATATCACAGGAAGTGAACCTGCTGGTTGCCATTGGTGCCATTTGTGCTCTGATTTTGGTGATTTATAACCAATCGGGGTCAGGCTTGGTCTTCATGGAGGCTGGGCGTGGTTGTGTCGACACAACAGGAATAAGAGCGCTGACAGAGACTCTTGCATTAAACAGGAAACGTCTGCGAGGGAAACTGTATGCTGTGCGCACCACACTTGCTTCCTACCATTAAGAGAAGGGCACGCTTCGACCATCTGCTTCTCTGGCCGATTTCAGCTTCAGTAACGGGAGCCGTGCCAGCAGCAGCGCAGAGCTCACGCCTGCTTTATGTGTATGAGAGACCCCGAAAACTACTATTACAACTAAAGCACCTCCAGATTAATGCAAATGAAGTGAACAGTTACAGCTGAGGCTGCTCAACAACTGAAAGGCAACAGCGTCTCATTAATGTACAAACTGTTGTTTGTGCATTTAAGATTAAAGTGGTAAATACCTCATTAAGATCTTATTTATCCTCGATGTGTGCCAAGCGGCACCAAGCTGAGATTACTGGAAAAAATCATTACAAAGTAAATCACGTAAATATGATTAATACGTTCATAATGGTCTGGCACTGGTCTCTGGCTCAGCACTGAAACATTCTGCTTTTCCTGTACAAAGGTGGAGAACATGTTGGCCGAAGGTGAGGAATGAGCACGTCAGGTGGAGTGAGTGGAAAAAAGATCACGTGTTACAACATTCACGGCGCGCTGTGAAAACAGAGCTGCAGGGCTTCGGCTCTCCTTTGTGGGTCAGAACGAGCTGGAAGACCAGCAGTGTCGTGTCCGATCCTCGTGAGGTTACGCTGAGTGTTGCTGGCCCGACAAAAACAGCCCATCAAACTACCAGCAGAGCTGCAGGTACCCGAAGGCTGAACCCTGACCGAGGCAAAGCAGCAGAGACAGGAAGCGGTGCAGAGGAACCGTGAGGCGTGTCATCACAAACACACTGATGGCTCATTTATCCAGAGTGACGAGACTGCACATCTATTCTGTCCCATTTGTGTCTTTTCTTAGAGCTCGATCATTTAAACACACCCACATTTTAACATAGTGATTCTACAGTGAATCAACCTGACAGCCAACAACATCAACTATTTACAACATTTATCCCAGTAAACCACAAGTACTGGACAGAATTATTCACTGAAAATGAGAAACCATCTTTAATGATTTGTTGACCACTCCTGTGTGAGTCCTAGAAGCCGAGCCGGATGGTTGGCAGTCAGCCCCGACCCTGGCAGGCAGTCAGCGTGGTGTCACAGCTTAAAGCTGCCGCAGTTTATGAATGAAAACAGCTCACAAACAAATACAAACCTTTGCAGAGAGAGCGCAACGTGGACAACGTTTCTAATGCAAATCAGGATTTTTAATGCACATGTTGGCCCTGCGACAGACTGCCGACCTGTCCGGGGTGTACCCCGCCTCTCGCCCTATGACAGCTGGGATAGGCTCCACCCCCCGTGACCCTGACAAGGATAAGCGAACGAGAATGGATGGATTTTAGCAAACACACATACAACCCAGTTCATCAGTTCTGGGGATGTTGCTTCAATTTCTCTAAAACCAAATTCAAAGAGAGGCCATTTTCCCAAAATGCATTGCATCCTGTGTAATACAGTAATGTGCACTGCTCGGAAAGGAAGCACTTTAAAACATCAGATCAGAAATAAAATCCTGCTGGATATCTGCACCGAGCTCCAACAGCAAAGTGAGAGTGGCTCCAGTGTGACTGCAGGGAGACAGCAAATGTTCAGGTAAGGGCGCGTCCTGACATCATCATGGCCGCTGTAAGTCATTGATTACCAACTATTTAAATCTGACGTAAAAGTGAAGATTCTGGGTTTTTAAAGTGCACAAACTGTTTCATGGTCACCTACGTTTGGTCTGTGTCATTCAGAGCTCATCATTATGCAGCATATGCAAGTATGTGTGAGGCTTATGACTCATCCTTATTCAAATAACAGACATTTAAAGTGAACTTTAACATGGCAGAATGTTAGCGTACGACTTGGAGCTTATACAAAGCCACGTACACGTCATTAGCTTCAATGGCAGTCTTTTCATGTCCACGTAGCGCTGCTAACAAAGTGCACTCACACACAGCTTTAGAAGTAACTCTGCATTAAATGGACAATGAACAAAAATTCATGCTTCTATCTCTATAACGTACACGATCCTCTGTTCACACTATAGTTTCATTAGGAGGAATTGTCATTAAATGTATCCTGCTATGTGCTGTTACTGCCATCTAGAGGTGAACTGAGGAGCACACAACATAATGGAAGTGCAAACAAAAAACAACACATCAGATCACAAAGTGATCCTTGTATCAATGAAATACCGAAGTCTTCATTTAACTTTGACAAACTCATGTCTGTACATCCACTGTGAATCACTGCCAGTCGTGAACGCCTGCCTCGCTTTCCCCACATATTATATCTCCAAACATTTTCCAGATAAACTGAGAGCCAGATTTACCAGGTTAGGATAATCACAGAGGGGCAAACACGTCCACAGAGGGAGAAAGTTCTGCATCTATTGATTTTTAAAAAAAAAGATGAAGAGTGTCGTCCTCCCTCCTGCTGACACTGCACGTCGAGTTCAGTTACTTTATGCTTGGTTTTAAAAACAAACTACTGAGGAGCAGAAATATGTGGGGCCTTGCTCCAAACCAAAGGGTTTAAGACTCAGTGAAGATCTACAGGAAAGAGCCAAAGCTGAGGCACCACGCCGTCCACCTGCACCAAATACTCAGAAAACGACAAGTTTCTCTGTGCACGCAGCATGCTATTTAAATATATATGAACTCTCCCCACCCGCGGTAAAGAAGCTTCTAATTAATTATTCATCCCATAAAAGCTGGACTAAAGTCCCGTCAAACTGCCAGAATGCTTTCAAAAATCCAAGCGTGTTGAATATTACAGTATAGCAGCACTGGTCTGCACCTTTACCTGTCATAGGGTCGAAGAGTTGGTTGGCCTCGAGGTCGGTGAAGGTGGAGAAGCAGCAGGGACACCGGAAGGAAGCGCGGTTGGTGGAGTCTCGCTCATCTGTCTCAATGCGTCGTCGCATGTGATCCAGTTTATACTTGACCACATTGACCAGTACCCTAAAAAGATGTAAGACAGAAATAAGACTACTGAGTCTAAAGTGTCCAACACACACACACACACACACACACACACACACAGCAGAGATTTAAACCTGTAATTAATGAAGTAGTAGTTGTGTCTCGTTGTCTTGCCATCGGGCGCCGTCTCCACCCTCATGCGGCACTTCACAAACTTGTCTGCTTTTAGGGTATTGAGTACTGAGCGCAGCTGCTTGCGGTCATACTTGAGCAGCTCCAGCATGTCCTCCTCACGCACACATGGGTTACGGATCAGCACATCCAGCGCCAAAGCATGCTCCAGGCCATAAAAACCCCTCACGACCTGCTTGGCCAGCCGCTTCAGAGCTGCGGGGACCTCGGTCAGTACCGCTGGTTCAATCATCTTTGGGTCTGGAGAGAAAGAGCTGCAGGGCAGAGTGCGACAGCGGGGAGAACATCAGGAAGGCAGGGATGAGGAGCAGGGCCAGAAGAGTTATCCAAGTATAAAACTTTAAATTTAAGAGGGAAGTGTAAGGTATACTAGAGCACATTAACCCAGTAGGAGAAAAATCCCGGCCGCGTTATCGATGTCAAATCATCAATCACAGCTAGCGTAGCTTAGCTTAGATCCAAACAAAGACTAAAACATAATGCATCCGGTTTGCCGGTGTTATTGTACATTTTAATGTAATACACCACAATAGAAAGACGGCGTGTTAATAGTTTACCGGTCATCTTATTATTTCACACTTTATCTTTAATAAAAGCTCGATAAAGTTACTTTTATTTAAATTAAGCGCTAACACTGAGTTGGCCTGCAGAAACCCGGCAGGCGTTAACGCGACCCTTACCGGTTATTGTTTATGTGCCAACAGTCATCTCAGAGTCACACACACTGACGTTAACTCACAAAAACACCGCTAAAACTCACTGAACACAAACGCACGTCACGGTCCTTTAGCTGCTGGGTTAGCCAACATGCTTCACTTCTTATTTTGAGACGACGACCCCGGAAATGAAAAATAAACCCGGGCCAACTGAAATGTTGGCCCGGCTGCACTAAACTGCACCCATAGAAGCGAAGAAGCTTGAGTGACGGGCATGTTGGCGAATAGCATGGCTTTGTTTTCATGGGGCGTGGTTTTAAGAACACTGTTTACTTCCTGATCGCGTCTATCAAAAAATGGCCTCTCTTGACAGGGTAAAAGTGTTGGTTTTGGGAGATTCCGGTGAGTTATGAACTATTTTCACAAGCAAAACCTTTACTACTGTCTGCTGTTATTTATAAGGACACTTGCTTATTCTGAACGGAACTCGCTCACTTATAAAACTCTTAATCTTTAAGTAGGAGACCGACGCTGTGGTCAGTTTGCTGCTGTGGCAGTTAAAGCTACGGATAAACATCACGTAACACACCTGTCATGTCTAAGCTCACGGGTAATTTTCACAATAAAGGTACATCGGCGAGCGACGCTGAATTTTAATACCCGTCATTTTTACATCGGTCACTTTGCGGCAGGTGGATGTAAGTAGAGTGTTTGGGTGTGAAACGATTCCACATCAAGAGTTTAAATTCCACAGAAACACGTTTTGCCGAATCAGAGAGCCACACCCTACAGATGATTACGGATACTCACTGATGTTGTTCCGGAGATGTGCTCTGCTGGAAGCCGAGTCTGTCGTAAACTGACTCGATGTTTCGGTGGAGGTCAGTCTTCCAGTCAGCAGCAGCTGTAGAGTCTATTCATAATTTAAATCCATTAATATCGATCAGCTACACAAAAATGTTTAACCTGCTGTGCTTTGCATCAGCTCCTTTTATCCAGTATCATTTTGTGCTCTTTGCAGGGGTTGGCAAGTCTTCCTTGGTCCATCTGCTATGTCAGAATCAAGTTTTGGGAAATCCATCGTGGACTGTTGGCTGCTCTGTAGATGTGCGGGTAAGCAGGTCCAGCATCTTCTACTTTACAAAGCCCTGCTGGCCTTTTATTTTAAACTCGTATAAAACACGACAGAACACACTAACGAGAGGGAGACAGGTGTAACGGTGAACCTGAAAGGAACAGGTGCACAGGTTTAAATACCAGGGTGTCAGGGGTGGTCTGTGACAGAAGGATAGCAGCAAGAGTGAGAGGGCAGGTAATGAGGCCTGCTATGATGTATAGTTTGGTGACTGACAAAAAGATAGGAGGTAGAGCTGAAGGTGTTCAGGTGTTCGGTGGGAGTGACCGGGATGGACAGGTTTAGAAATGAGTCCATCAGAGGGACGAGGCTGGGATGGTTTAGGCATGTGCAGAGAGGTAAGAGTGAGATGGCGCCCGATGAGCTATTGATGTCGAAATAATTATTCTACTCCAGGTTCAAGACTATAAGGAGGGAACCCCAGAGGAGAAAACCTTCTACATTGAACTCTGGGATGTTGGAGGATCCGTTGGCAACGCCAGCAGCGTCAAAAGCACGAGAGCAGTCTTCTACAACTCGGTTAACGGTAAACACTTACAGACAGATCTGAAAGCATTGATTTCATCAGTGACATGTTATTGAGACATGCTCTTCATGTTTGGGTTCTTTTAGGAATTATATTGGTCCACGATCTGACCAATAAGAAGTCCTCTCAGAATCTGTACCGTTGGTCACTGGAAGCTTTGAATAAGGATTCCTCTCCAACTGGAGTCATCATTTCAAACGGGTGAGCAGATCTGTGTGTTCGACATCGCCCGTCTTCATTCAGAATAATAAACAGAAAACATGGCTAATGTGGAAGCTTCGATATTTGACTGCAGCGACTATGACAGAGAGCAGTTTGCAGAGAATCCGGTGCCTTTGCTGTTGATCGGGACCAAGTTTGACCAAATTCCAGAAAACAAGCGCAGTGAAGTCCTCACTCGGACGGCTTTCTTGTCCGAAGACTTCAATGCAGAAGAAATCAATCTTGTAAGTCGCCTCACTCTGCTCTACGAGCTCTCAGCTTCAGCTCCTTTAAACCAATGAATCCGTTTCATTCATTGTTTATCTCTCACATAAAGCACAACTCATGTTTAGCACTCATAAAAAAGGAAACTAGACTAATGATGAAAATAAAGCGGCGATTCACACACTCACACACCACCTACGTTTTTCAGTCAAAAACAAATCCTAGTTCACAACAATAAAAACAACACATGTATCATAAACATCACAGCATCAGTAAGCTCCTCTCTGTCCTGTGTCTGGTCCTCCAGCCTAAAATAAAACATGTGGAAGCTGCTGTGGTCAGTTTCACTGCGGGAGCTGAACGCTTTTGGTGTTGTGTTGTTTTCCCAGGACTGCACCAACCCCAGATACCTGGCTGCAGGCACCTCAAACGCTGTGAAACTCAGCAGGTTCTTTGACAAGGTGAGAGCTGTGAGCTGCGTCACTGCGGTCTGCCAGGCAGGCCGTGACTCAGGCTGCGTCCACACTAGCCCAGATTGATTAGGGTTAGGGGGGAATGTTTTCAGATGAAAACGCCGTTCCGGCTCTTCGAAACGTCGCGGCAAAATGTGGAGGAAAAGCAGCGAGTGTTTTAAATGGACTCACAATGAGGTGGAGTTGTTGCTGCGAGTAACACAAAAGTACAAAGTGGCAACAGTGAGTGAGAATTAAAGAATTCTTTGTTGCTATCTTTGTTTAATTAGTCACATGACTGCATCACATGACTAACATGCGTCATCATTTTAGAAAGTCTCTGTTTTCAAATGTGTGCGTCTCAGTGTGGACGGGAGGCCAAAACGGAGAGACGAGGTTGCGTTTTCAAACAAAAATGCATTAGTGTGGACGCAGCATCACACGCGTGTGTGCACCTCCGTCTTTGTGCTGCGGTTACACGTGTGGATTTATCGAGAGCTGTCAAACAGGGACAAACATCATTTGGGCTTCACGTTTATTTTCAATCATAGACCTGGAGGATAAATGTCTCACATTAATGGGAGTCCTTTCTCTTGACGTGTACGTGTGTTCTGACTCGTATTAAACCTTTCAACAGGTAATAGAGAAAAGATATTTCACCAGAGATCCCAGTCAGGTCAGTTTGTTTTCTCTTTTTTCTGTCCAGTCAGAGTCGTAGCAGTTTTGGTAAAAGGTTGAAGGTGACCTGTTTCCCACTTTCTCTGCAGATGACTGGCTTCACAGACAGAAAACGGTTCAACTTCAAAAGTTTGCACTATGACTGAGACCTGTGATCAGACCCCGCCCACTCAGACACGCGCTGGAAGTGAATCTAGAAAAGTTTATAAAAGCTGGAAATGACATGTGAAGAAGGTGCTGAGGACAGAATGAAGAGGCACGCTTTGAGCTTTTTATTACACCATCATGAATGAGACCACACGTTTTTAGAACATATGCTTTACTGCTCCTCTGACTCGTGCATCATTCCTGCTCCTCCATTGTTTGCTTGATCCACGGGATGAAGGAGCTGACTTTAGTATAGACATGTGGGTACTGTGGATTATTGCAGTCCTCTGCCAAGGTGAAGGCTGTTATACCCTGAGGCTTTGTGTTGCAGATAAGTGGCCCACCGGAGTCTCCCTACAAAGAAAGACTTGATTGAGCGATCTGTGTAAAGGTTGCACATTTTACATGAATAAAAGACTAAACCTGTATTTGAGTTATTAGCTGCTGGGCTGCTTTTGTTATTTCGTTACCTGGCAAACACCTCCGTCCCGTCTGGTAAACTTGGTGCATATCATGTGACCAGAGTTAAAGTGTTTTTGCCAAATGTGTTTGCACTCAGTGCTGAACTGCATCTTCTCTGTGGCTTCTTTTAGGACATTTGAACGAGATCCATTAGCTCTGGTTAGTCCCCAGCCGGCCACAGCACATTTAATGTTGGCGGGTGTTTCCCCGTTCTTCTTAGGCAGTCCTATGGTCCTCACGTACTTATTCAGCGTGGCGTTCTTCTTCAACTGTCAAAGAGAATCAGTGAAAGTTGCTCCTGCATCAGTTCAACACATGAACCCAGTGCACAGGGAATCAGGTCACTTTAAACTTTTTCACTTTACCTTCAGTAACATGATGTCATTGTTTAAGTTCCCAGTGAACCCTGGATGAGCGAAATACTCGTCCACTTCGATGTGTTGCTGAGTTCTCTCTTTCTTGGTGATGTCGTGTGCTCCGAGCACCACGGTGCAAGAACCCCAGGTCTCATTTCTGAACAAGAAACACAAAGTTCAAAGAAGCGTCTGCAGTCGCACTGATACTACGGATGGTGTGAATCATAATATCGACACAAATGAAGGTCCATGCAGTCTTCTCAGTGTGTTGCAGCGCTCCACCGTTAGAAAAATGACTCCCAGGAAAACTGTGGTGGCCCATCACTCCACACAAACACCTTCCACTCATTTATATGTAACTTGATGGTGTGTCCTCAGTATCACAGTTCAGCTGTGATACAGTTTTATCACAGTGACTGCTGATAGAACAGCAGCAGCTAAAATAACATCCTTTTTTAAAAACAGTTATATATATACACCATATAAAAAGCGTACTTGCAGTGAGCTGCAGTCAGAACAAAGTCCCTCTGAATAAGGATCCCTCCACATGAATGTACTCCCCGATACTGGACTGACACCATGTACGGTCTGGAGTGGGGCTTTGCCTCCCTGCCACCGACTATGCTGCTCTCAGCAGCCCCTTACAGGAGAGCAAAGGTCAAATCAAAACAGCGACCACAGAAAATTCTTCATTTTGGCCTTTAAAGAAGTGGGAAACTGTATTTCAGCGCAGGTCTAAAATATCCTGTCATTGAAACTCTGCCAGTCTTCTTACCTGTGAGGGAGATTTGCAGAAAGACGTAAAGGATGCAGCAGATCATGGTGGGACAGACGCTGCAGGCTTGCAGTGACCCCCCCACTCCACACGTCTCTTTTTATAACACGCCTCCCACAACAGAAACTTTGTGGTCAGAAGTTTCTGCACGGATATCACACCTTTGTCTGCACCGCTGCATGTAACAGGTGGTGGTGCATCACACACCTCCAATCATTTACCAGCAGAACATTATTTCTGTTTTCAGGATGAATTAGAGTCTGGATCATTCATTTATTATTATTATTAATTCATATTTTCAATTATGTATATAAATATATCTAAACACGATTCAATAAAAGGACGAAATGTTACGATGCAGTGCTTGATATACAGAAGGTCTTGAGGGATTGCTGCTATGAGGAAACTTTACCAGCGGGACATCGTTGTGTGCCTCAACTTCACAGGCTGTTTCGGTCTTTTATCACAAGCTGTTCTGCCATTTTTTAGTTTCTCTTTACCTTCCTTGGTTGGGTTTAGAGATTAGGAATCTAGTCTGGATTGTCATATTAAAATTTTAGGACACATCGTCAGTAGTGGACGTTGGATTCCTCGGGTGTTTTGGCCATTATCACTAGACACTCACCCAAGGAGGCCCTGTCACTGGTTTATGTTATAATGTTATTTCTCTTCTTTCTGCTGTTTAGTTTTCCACAGTTTATTTTATCAATTCACCACAAAAGTTCTACTTATCTCTTTCATATTTAAAGAGCCTCACTTCTTCAAAGGGATAGAAAAGGTGATAGCAAGAAGTAAGACAAAAGAGACAAGATAGGAGCGAGGAGAGCCGGAAGGGGGGCGCCTGATCTGGCATCCCACACCTCCCGCCGGATCCTGCTGTACGCTCTGCCTCCCAGAAAAAGGGAGGAGCAGAGGGGAGAAGAGTGAAAATTCTAGTGTTGGGCTTTCTATGATTCTGAAGCCCCCTGTTGAGGCAGGCCCACCACGGGTTGATCAATCCTGGGCGTGTCTCGCGGTTAGCTGACTGCCTTAGCTGCACGAGTGATGTCAGCCCTTTTTAACAAAAGACAAATGCTGATGGATACTGACGCTCCTCTTGGTTGGTGAAAGGTTGAGCAATGATGGATTTTCTTTTGCTCTCAACTTTCTCGGCTACACACCTGAGGACCTGGTTGTGTCTCCATGTGGATCTGCCCTGAGTACGGCTGGTCCTACAACCATCCAACATGTGCTTGAGTGGCTGGTGTCCCGATTCTTTCTTGATGTGCTGAGAAAGAACAACCAAAACTCAGAGCAGGTCCAGTCAACAACAATGATTTATTAAGCACATGCATGGGGGGATGTACACAAGACCACCTTCTGTGTCGATCTCCATAGAGGAAGCACACAGGCTCCACTATTTTAAGGGCTGAAGGGCTAAACCTGCCCTGTCTGCATAAGCAAAGTTTATTATCCTGCAACAGTGACAGTTAAGTTCAACCCCTTCTAAGGCACTCATGTTTGCACTTCACTTACAGTCTCAATGCTCTTTCACCCCCAATCTGTTTCCTCTTATTCTCTTTTAGCAGAGTAAAAATAGGCAACGTTCTCTGCAGGTCTGCACAGTTTCAGTCTGGCTAAGCATTGCAATAACCTCTGATACAGTTTATCACGGAAAAACAAAATCCACAGCCAATAAGCACTAGAGAATGTGTTTTCTTACATCTTACTCTGACTGTCACTGGGCAGGCGTGTGCACTGTTACAAGCAAAACACTTCTGGTAATACCCTATAATCCTGCACATTTCATTAGCAGCTGGATTAATATGGCCTTTGCTAAAATATTACTTCATGATATATTCTCCACCTTCGAAGAAAGTCACAATACAGCTGACGCCGCTACTCCCCTGCCAGCTCGGCCGATCTCACCTCCAACAACGGCATCATGGGTGCGGGGCCTTCCAGTCCCGCGTCCATGGCCCTTGCTATCACCCTCTCGGTCAGCCGTCTGATACAGGGAAGGCAGCAACAGCTGCACGTGACCAGGATAACTATAAAGACTGTACACAGGGGGCAGGATGGGTCCTTTCCAAACCACAGCTGCAGATTTATTGGGGAAGGCAGCACATCGTATGTCGCTTGGATGAAACGTAGTCTATTAGACCCATTCCCCAGATTTCACTCCATGAGAGTTTCCTCTTTCCCACACTCTCCCAGTTCATCCAGCGACTCTGCTTGGCCAGCGCTACGGCTCTGGCATGTCTGACTGTTTCCTCCTGCCGACGCACCTCCTCCACCACCATTTTTCAACCTTCGGTTACAGATGCCTGTTGCCACCGAGGTGTTACTGCTCCAAGACCAAATCCTCCTCTGCCCTGCTGGACGTGACCCACCACGTCACGACGGTGAAGAGCAGATTTGGCCTGTAGCACAGATGTGGCCGGGGTCTCGGGAGGCCGTAAGTGACATCTCAAGCCTCACTTTTGCACATTTAATGTCCTCCACCAGACTAGTGATAGGCAATGACAGTATAGAGTCCAACACTGCTGAGGCATTTGGGAAGTCCGAGCCACGTGCTCGCGTAGGAGCTCACCAGCCTCTCCAGTCGATTGGCATGACTGAGTGAGACCTGATACGTCGTCAGTGGCCGCAGTAGTCTGGGAGTGCAGTGTTTTAATCTGGCCGTTAGCCTTGTTCTGCCGTGGTTGTTCAAGTTGCCAGGTATCATATATTCATATTTTCAATTATATATAAACACAATATATTTTATACTGTCTGTGGTTTTATGAGACCCTGAACATTGGTCCTGAGGGTTTGTCTCATCGGCTGCCTGTTGACTGCATGTGCTTTAAAGTAAGCCGTCTGGGTTGGTGGTAAATAACCGAATGGAAAGTGTGTGTCAAGGCCAAATTAACCACAGTGCACACAAAGGTGATCACACCTCTCACTGTGAACCTTACACACATTTGTGCCACTCTATTCTCTCCGGAGCTCGCTTGTTGTTTCTAAAGAAAAATGTCAGTGATGTGAGATGGACATGAATATACAGAACATAATGAGCAGGAGATCGATCTATCTATCTATCTATCTATCTATCTATCTATCTATCTATCTATCTATCTATCTATCTATCTATCTGTGTGTGTTTAATATATATACATAATAGTCATTTCTTCAGTAAACTATATTGTTTTCAATAATTTAGCTTTAAATTACTTGAAAATTATATATTTCCACAGAAAAGCCATAAAATTGTGACGAGTATTTGTGGTTTCTGTGGAATTGGAGGCGTTTTCTGCAAACAGTTATTAGTTTGATTCTAAGGAAAAGTTCAGTGATGTGTGGGTGGACATGCATGCTCCAGGAACATGACACCCACAGACAGACAGAGCCTTTACCCATCAGTGGGAGGAAGATGATGAGCACTTTCAGCAGCGACACTGCTCCTCTTCCTCTGGGCGGTGTCAGTGTGGCGCCATCCACAGGTCAAACCTCAACACTGCACCTGATCCAAATGCACAAGTTTTGCTGGGGTCAGTGTCACTGCTGGTACCTGGACCCTACAGAGGGTGGTCCGACTGCTCCAAGATGTCACATCAACACGTGCCATTCCCAGGTTTACGGCGTCTCTCAGCACAATCTCAGGATCAAGGAGGAGGTTCCAGAGCCCAGCAAAACGACCTGCAGCAGACGACTGGTGTGAATGTCTCCGAACAATCAGAAACAGACTTTGTGGTCACAAATTTTGAAGCCATCCTGATAATCTTATCCCACCAACGATGTGGTGATCCAACTTTTTTCAGTGTATTTAAAAAGATCCTCTGGAAAAGATTAGAATTCTTGTAAATGAGTTCAATACACAAAAGCACATGAACAGCAGAAACATACATTTACAGATAAATAATAGCAGAAAAGCAAAGTGAAGCGAGCCCCAGTCAATTGTCAGTTTTGCACTTTGTTCTGATTAAATCTCCATCCCTGGTGTTACATAACCTTCTGGCACATCCATCACTCTCCGAGCTGTTCCCAACATCAATCATTTATTTGGGTCTTTTTTGACAGTTTTAAGACCAGAACTCTGGAAAACGATCAAACATACAGCAAAGAGAAAACAATTCCTCTTCCTGACAGCTTTGTCGGGTTCGCTGTCAGGGGTGGGCTACTATACCCGTTAAAGAAGGGTTTTTCACAGTTTTGGCAACTGCAGATGGGAAACAAGTGTCCCAGGTGCACTCTCAGGCAAAGTGTGTTTACTTTATGGGGTAGAGATGGATGCTTCACCACCTGCTGGCAGCAGAGAGGCTCCCAGCTGCAGCCCAGCCCATACTTGTGAATAATATTTGATCTAAAGATGTGGATCTTGGGATTTTAAACATGCAGGTTAAAAGCTTATCAGTGTGGTTCCATTTATATAAACACTCCAGTGCAGATGTACAGAGAGAGGATACGAGTATATATGATTACATAGTGTATATGTGAGTATATGTCTGGTGCACATAGGTATATATGTCATAAACATCCACAACAACTTCCTGAGGGCCCGGCGTCCTCTAATAGGCCCTTTGTCTGTCTCCTGTCTCCATGATTCTGGATTTAGTGTTGGAAAACCTGAAGACAGTCCTCCCTGGAATCACAGTGTCCCTCAGTTTGTTAGTCCACCTTCTTCCATCCATCCCTCGTCATCACATCTTTGTTTTTGGTTAGGGTTTGTGTTTTTAAAAATCTATTTTCCATTTTGTTTGTGTCACAGTTTTGTTTTCATTCAGTTTAGTGTCGGTGTGTCCCGGCCTGGAAGGCCTTACCTTCTTTCATTTATCCAACCACACTGTTAGTTTCTCATGTGTGTGTTATTGTCTGCTTCCTTTCACATGTTTCCCAGTTTTGAATTGTTCCGTATCCGAGGTGTGATCCCAGGTTCTCCTGTTCTTTTCCTCTGACCTTGTTCAGCACTGACAAACTCAAAGGCTTTAACACGTTTAATGGTCGGCTGGTAAAAACTACCCGAAAAAGAAAAATCTGCAAAATCTGAACAAAACTGAAAATGTGGATGAAAAATGTATAAAGAAGAAAATAAAATTTAAAAAACAACATGTTAAAAATCAATTAATTTAAGAACAAAAAAGAAAAATATGAACACTTTTAATGGTTCTTTGATATTCTGTGCGAAGATCAATGATGCCATTGATTCAGCCCCACAGGGCCCACCCCACAGGGCCCACCCCACAGGGCTCAGCCAGCCTCAGAACCAAGGCCGGCCGTGCACACACACACATAAACGACACAAAGACGCACATGCACGCTCGCCCATCTGAAGTGTGGTGAGCAGAGCAAAGGGAAAAAGAGTCGTGACAAGAGTCTCTGAAATGTTGAACTTATTTTATTTTAAAAAACAATTTAAAAAAGAGATTCTGGGAGGCCAAAAATGTTTCAAGCTTTATTATTTAGTCGTTAACAAGAGAACCGAGTTTAATTCACCTCAGTTCAGCTGTGACAAAACTACAGTTAAAGCAAATGATTGGTTTGTTTTACCAACACAACATTGGTTTAGTTTCACTTCTCTCGGTCATTCAGGACACTTCTTCTTTTTTATTCAAACATACAGACGTTTCACATTAACCATGTTGAAACTAATGCCTGAAAAAAAATCCTTTATTTTTTCATTGTTTCCTTGATCCAGGGGATGAAGAAACGGACTTTAGTGAACACGTGGGGGTAGCTGAGATCAGTGCAGTCCTCTGGTGAGGTGTAAGCTGTTACACCTTGAAGCTTATTCTTGCAGATGAGTGGTCCACCAGAGTCTCCCTACAAAACAGGCAACAGAAAAACTTCCCTCAGTCAGTAGCAGTTATTATTCATCACTAAACGTTCAGTAGTTAGTCTGCTTCACATGTGACATACCCGGCAGATGCCTCCACTCTTTTTGGTAAAGTTGGTGCAAATCATGTGATCAGAATTAAAATATTGCTGCCAAATGTTTTCACAGTTAGACGTGGCCTCTATGTTCTCTGTGGCTTCCTTTAACACATTTGAGGGACAGTCATGAGCTGTAGTCCATCCCCAGCCTGCCACAGCACATTTCATGTTAGCTGATGTTTTTCCTTCAGGCAGGCCGATGGTCTTCACGTTCTTACTGAGTTTGGCTTTCTTTTTCAACTGTGGACACAGTGTGTTTGAGAGAGCAGTTACTTCCTGATTTTAGGTTAAAATAATATCTCCTACCTCACTGCATAATGCAGCGTGACAGATATACTGCCAACAGTGCTTCACAGTGAGGTTAGCCCAAATATTCATTTTATTATGAAGCTTTAAACACTCTTAGTTTTACCTTCAGTAACATGATGTCATATTCGTATTGTTTCTACTCTGGTCGAAAGAATCCACGCTTCGTACTGATGTCCACAATTCTTTTATTCCTCTCACAATCATGGAGCACCGTGAAAACTAGAAACAAGTAAAATAATATCGATAGCACATATGATATTCATCTCAGCCACTTATTTCCTTTCACAAGGTGCACAAGTGTTAAACAAATAACAGCATAATGATTTTTTACCGTGTACGCCTTGTAAAACCAGCAGTAGAAAAGTTGTATATTCCGAAAAGTCCGCCGTGTTACCGTTCTGTCTTGTCTCTCCCGCGCACAACTTCCGGTTCCCGCAACTCACAGGAAGTGACTACTTCACAATAATATTTTAACAGAAACATTTCTTATAAGCAGGATATATCACTGGATTCATAGATTACCTTTCCTACTGCAAATGTACACAAGCATGAGAAGCAAATAAAGAAAACAAATAGAAAACAATAACGATCTCAGATTCACTTTGGTGTTGTCATGGCAACCCACACAAACATTTCAGCGTCAGCTACACTCCCACCAATTACCTTTGATTATTACAATTGAGAACGTAAATACACTTGAATTTCTCATTATATCAATGGTAATTCCCAAGCACCATGTTGTTGTTTTAAACATTCTTGCATTGACATAAACAATATTATTTTCTCAACAAATGAATTCAACAATATGAACAGTAGATTTTACATCTCCATAACATGTGCATGAAGTACAGCATAATGACAACTTCTATTTTAGAAGGGAAATCTAATCAATGAATGACATTTTTCCCATTTAGCTGTTTTTCACCAGGACCACTAATTTCTGAATGGGTCTCTGAATGATTGAGGGTTGGACGAGGCGTTCGCCTCCCTTTCCTAACTTCCGATCACCAGTCTGGATTGTCACCTTCCGTACAAGTCCATCATCATCCTCATGTGCTTCCACAACCCTAGCAAGTTTCCATTCATTGCGAGGAACATCTTCCTCTTTGAGAATCACAATGTCACCCACCTCCACATTACGTCTTGGTGTATGCCATCGCTGTCTCAGAGCAATATTGGCCAGGTATTCCTTTCTCCATCTGTGCCAAAATTGCTCAGTCAAATACTGTACCCTTCTCCACCGTTTCTTAGCATACAGGTCCTCCTTGACGAATTTACCTGGAGGTGGAAGTGGGACTGAGGATTTCATGGTGATCAAGTGGTTCGGTGTGAGTGGCTCCAAGCTTTTGGGGTCATTGATGTTATCAACAGTGAGTGGGCGGTTATTCACGATGCACATAGCTTCATAAAGGAATGTCCTCAATGAAGCATCATCCAACCTTCCCACACTGCAGGCAAGGACTGTGCTCAGTACGCTTCTCACTGTCCGGATTTGACGCTCCCATGCGCCTCCAGCATGACTAGAGTGGGGCGTATTCATCTGGAAGTCGCACTGATTTTCTGCTAGGTATGCAGTCACTCTTTCCTTATCAAGTTCTTTCAGAGCCTTTGCCATCTCGTTTCTTGCCCCCATAAAGTTAGTTCCCTGATCGGACCTAATGTGCCTAACAGCTCCACGAAGGGCAATGAAGCAGCGCAAGGCATTGATGAATGCGTCAGTCGTCAAATCCTCCAACATCTCTATATGCACTGCCCTTGAGCAAAAACATGTGAAGAGGAGGCCGTACCGTTTTTGATCTTTGCGACCTTGTTTGGTGTGAAAAGGACCAAAGCAGTCCATACCACAATAAGTGAATGGTGGTGTGGGATCAACACGGTCACTAGGTAGATCTGCCATCCGTTGCTCCTCTGGTGGCGCGCGGGCTCTCCTGCACTGTACGCACTGCCTGATGTATTGGGCTACAGCCTTACTTCCACCAGTGATCCAGTAACCATTGGCTCTCAGGGCATTGAGGGTTTGTCCTCTGCCTTGGTGTTGTATCTTGGTATGATGGTGTGCAATGATGAGGTTTGTAACAGCACCATCTTTAGGAAGGATCACTGGGTGTCTTAACTCAAGAGGCACAGATGCCTTCCTCAGTCTTCCTCCTACTCTCATTATGCCATCTTGGAGAAATGGGTCAAGCTGAAAGAGTTGGTGGTTGCAAGGCAGCCTTCCTAGTTTCTGGCTGAGTGTGTTTAACTCCTCTTGAAAGGCATCTTGTTGTGCAAGCTTGACGAGAGTCTGTGCAGCTTGCTTTCTCTCTTCCACGCTTAAAGGCTCAGCGGTCCTGATCCTCTTTGCCAGCCGCTGGATACGAGCAATGACGTTGACAGCTGTAGTCCATCTTGAGAACCGCAGCAGATGCTTCTGGATGTCAAACTGCCTTGCTACATCAACCTCCAACACCTGAGTAGTCCTCACCTCTGGGTCTCCCACCAGCAAATCTGAAGTAGCCTGTTTTGTGGCTATCTCTCTTTCCCATAGAAAGCTGGGACCAGAGAACCAATTTGACTTGATGAGGTCAGCTACTTTGAGGCCTCTCGAGGCATGATCAGCAGGGTTTTCTCCTGTGTCAACATAGTACCATTTCCGTGCATCGGTGGTTTCTCGAATTCTCTGCACGCGGTTTGCCACGAACACATGGAACCTTCTTGCTTCATTATTGATGTAACCAAGCACGACCTTTGAGTCTGTCCAAAAATATTCGTCATCAACCTTGAGTTCTAGCTCCTCTCTTAACATGCTGCTCACAGATGCCGAGGTTAATGCTGCAGTTAACTCAAGTCTCGGTATGGTAACTATTTTGGTTGATGCAACCCTCGCCTTGCCCATGACCAAGGAGCAGCATACCCTTTCTCTGCTTACCACTCTGATGTAAGAGCACTGGCCATACCCTTGACTGCTTGCATCAGAGAAATGATGAAGCTCGACTCTTTGAATCTCGCCAAGGCTGTCAGGTATGAAGCATCTTTGAATTTCAATTCTTTCCAGGTTCTCCAGATCCTTCATCCAAGTCTCCCACCTTAACTTCAAGCCTTTGGGTAGTGGCTCATCCCACCCTGTGCCTCTCTGACACATCTCCTGCAGCACTCTTTTCCCTTCAAGAATGACTGGGGCTAGAAACCCCAAAGGGTCATACAAGGAGGCCACAATTGAGAGAATCCCTCGGCGCGTTGCTGGTTTCTCCTCAAGTGACACCTTGAAGGAGAAGCTATCATTTTCAACATTCCACCTTATACCTAGCACTCTTTGAACTGGTAAATCCTCGTGATTAAGATCAACATTCTTTACCTCCGTAGCACGCTCTGCAACATCGACAGAGTCAAGGACCTCTCGGCTGTTGGAGAGAAATTTGTGAAGGTGCAGCTTTCCTTTGGCACACACGGCTTGGGCTTCTTTGACCAGTTCAATTGCCTTACCCACCGACTCTACACTTATGAGACCATCGTCGACATAGAAATGTTTCTGGATGAAGTTAGCTGCGGAGGGGTACTCTTTCTCACATTGGCTGGCAAGGTGCTTCATGCCATAATTGGCGCAGCCAGGGGATGATGATGCTCCAAACAGGTGAACCTTCATGCGGTACTCTCTGGGTTCAGAGTTTGTGTCTCCATTTTCCCACCAGAGAAACCGCAGGTAGTCTCTATCATCCTCGCTCACATGAAACCTGTGGAACATTTTCTCCACATCACACATGACTGCGATGGGATGTTTACGGAAGCGGCACAGCACGGCTGTTAGGCTATTTGTGAGGTCAGGTCCTGTTAGCAGATGGTCGTTTAAGGAGGTGCCTTCATACCTTGCAGAGCAGTCGAAAACCACTCTGATTTTTCCTGGTTTTCTGGGGTGGTAAACTCCTTGGTGTGGGATATACCAGACTTTCCCCAGCTCTGCTTGGTTTTCCACTTTCTCTGCATCTCCATCCTTGAAGACACCTTCCATAAATCTCACGTAGTCTATTTTGAATTTGGGATCTCTGTCCAGCTTCCTCTTTAGATGCTTCAGCCGTACTAACGCCAGCCCTTTGTTGTCTGGGAGATGCGGACGTGCTTTGAAAGGGAGAGGCATCTCCAGGTGACCATCCTTATTTTGTTGGATTCTGTCTTTCAAGATCTGCAGGAAGCAAATATCTTCTTGAGATATGCTTCTGTCACCAGGTTTTGTGTCTGCAAAATCAGACTCCAGGGCCTTGATGACAGCAAATGGTGTTATGGGTGGCACCTCTCTGACAGACACTCGATGACAAAAACCAGTCACATCTTTAGCCTGCACACGCTGTGGTGCGCTTCCCACAATGCTCCAACCAAGATCCGTCTCAATAGCATAAGGCTCATAGTCACCCCCAGTGACGACCCTTCTTGGAATTAACGCTCTGGAGCAGTCGTATCCAATCAACAATCCAACACCACAGTCCATCAACGGGGGTATCTCCTGGGCCATGCTTACAAGGTGTTTCCATTTGTTGGCTGTCTGGCAAGTGGGAATATGTGTGCGGTCAAGGGGAATGAAGTCCCTTGTGTAGGCTGGAGGCAAACTGATGGAAACATTAGAGGAAAATCCTCTAACTTTGAGCTTGCATACTCTTTGACTCTTCACGACTGAGTCTCTCCCCATCATGGTGGAAAGTTTAAGTTTCACTGGTTCCATGTGAGCGAGGATGATAGAGACTACCTGCGGTTTCTCTGGTGGGAAAATGGAGACACAAACTCTGAACCCAGAGAGTACCGCATGAAGGTTCACCTGTTTGGAGCATCATCATCCCCTGGCTGCGCCTTGTGTTGATGCTGCTGTAGAACGATCTTCATGCAATGGCGTTGGGTGACTCTTTCTGCATATGCCACACATGGCCCTGTTCCTACAGTCTTTAGAATTGTGACCCTTTCTTAGACATGCAAAACACAACTTATTTTCAAGTATGCATTTTTTCTTATCCTCTACAGACATGTCCATAAGCCTCTTGCATTTATGTATGGAATGGTTCTCACTACAGCAAATACACTGGCCATTATTGGAATTTTGTGTTGGTGTGGTCCATTTCTTTGGTTTCCCTGCATCTCCCAACTTGATTTCACCAGGGTCAGATTTGGCGGTGGAACTTGATGGAATCGGGGGTTTCACATTTGTGGCAAACGTGTTTGCTTTTGAACGCTTCATCTCTCTTGCTGGTGCCTCTGCAGAGTGCCTTAAGGCATGTAAGGATGACACTGGATTGCATGCGATGCGTGACTCCTTAGAGATAAAGGAAGCAAACTCATGAAAGCTTGGATAGTCGTTGCCCCGATCTAGCTGCTCTGTGACATAACGGTTCCATCTAGATGTCACCCAATCAGGAAGCTTGACTAGTATTTTCTGATTCTCCTCACAGTCGTTAAGAACCTGTAAGCCCTTTACGTGAGGCATGGCATTACTACATGTTTGGAGGAAATCACTGAAATCTCTTAACTTGAGATATTCCTTTCCACCAATCTTCGGCCACCCATTTAGCTTATCTCTGAAAGCCCGCTGCACTACAAAGGAATGGCCATATCTAGCATTTAACCTATCCCATGCTTGTTGATAGGCTTCTTCATCTTTTCTGTAGAAGCTGCCTTCAAGAGAGGATTTTGCCTCACCTGCTATGTACTTTTGCAGGTAGAATAGCCTGTCTGCAGGGTCAGAGCATCGTCTCTCTATGAGGGCTTTGAAGCTTATGCTCCATTCTGTAAACTTCAGAGGATCGCCCGAGAATACAGAAGGTTCTGGAGTTGGCAAGCGAGTAAGAGCTAATGACTCTTGTAGCGATTGGACCAATGATGTCTCGTTTTGCACAACCTGCCGTTCTTGATCTGGGATGTGGTGAGCGAAGGGGTGTACATCACTCACTTTGCTGAATGGAGGACTGCGTGTCCCATCCCTTCCCTCTTCTTCAGTGTAGACATTTAGCTTTGCCTGAATTACATCAATGTCCCTCTGATTTTCAAGTTTTCTCAACTGCTGACGTTGAGCTTCGATGGCAGCTTCCATATCAATTTCGGCTTTCTTTGCAGCCAGCTGAGCAGCCACTTCCGCTCTCATAGCTGGAATGCTAGGTGACTCTGAGAGATGGTTAGAATTGTGACAGCTGGGTGCAGTAACTCTGGAGGCTGTGGATCCATATATGGACCTAGCATATTCATTATCAAGTAGCATGCGTAACCTTGATCTTTCCGCCACCGTGTCAAACTCACCTTCATCTTCAGTCAGACGTACTCTCATCAGCTGCAGCAAGTCGGCCGTCACGGCTGAGCATGCATCGATCTTTCTTCGAAATTCTTGACTTGGTGAGGTTTGGAGTCGAATTCTGTCATACTGTTCCTTTAATTCAGACTCAAGCTTCTCAGCCTCATCCATCATATCATACATGTCACTCTCAGAGCATACTTGCTTTAACTTTGTGCGAATGTCTCTTACGTTGCTTTTCCATTTCTCGTATGTTGCTTTGAACCTCTTCTCCTTTTGAGTTAACTCTTGATCTTTCAGTTCCTGCATTTTTGGCGTTAATCGCCTTTCACGAGAGGATTTTCTTGTTTTTGTCTCAGATTTCTCAGACACTACACTTTTTTCCTCTTCCAAATCCCCTGCATCTTGTACTTCTGACATAACATCAGGGTGACTATGACCATCTTTAGACATTTTCAGACTTTAAAGGGGGTATCTTATGAAGAGGACAAGATAACTAAGGTAATTACAAGAATGGATGTAATAGGCGGAGAATTATTAAAATTAACACAAAGGAACCTTAGCTTAGATTCTTACGTATGACAGCAAATAAATTTTCAGTTTCAGCCTTCATGAAGCTTGCAAGCAACAGGTAAGAAAACAACAATAATTTCCAGAACTTCAACAGATTGTCCTTTTTTTTTTTTTTTCTTTTTTCTTTTTTTGTTTGTTTGTTTTTTTGTTTTTGTTTTTTACACAATCCGAAATTTGAACACTATTAATTCCTTGTCCATTACAGCAAATTTGTAGCTCATGTTCTATCCATCAACTCATGAGGCATAATAACTGCACAATATAGCCTGAGGACTCACGCTTTAGCCTGAAACCGCTTCTTGGAGTGTCCGCTGAATCTGCAGCTCCCGATTGGTTGTCACAAAATGCAAAGCAACGTGTCCACTGAAGCCTGTAGCTCGCTGCAGGATGAGAAGCAACCGAGACCTGTAGCTTGCTGCGGGATGAGAAGAGCTTTGCACACCGAAGCCTGTAGCTTGCTGCAGGAGGGGAAGCGCGTTTGCAAACCGAGACCTGTAGCTTGCTGCAGGATGAGAAGAGCTTTGCACACCGAAGCCTCCAGATGGATTGGGACACGTTTTCACTGTTTCTACTCTGGTCGAAAGAATCCACGCTTCGTACTGATGTCCACAATTCTTTTATTCCTCTCACAATCATGGAGCACCGTGAAAACTAGAAACAAGTAAAATAATATCGATAGCACATATGATATTCATCTCAGCCACTTATTTCCTTTCACAAGGTGCACAAGTGTTAAACAAATAACAGCATAATGATTTTTTACCGTGTACGCCTTGTAAAACCAGCAGTAGAAAAGTTGTATATTCCGAAAAGTCCGCCGTGTTACCGTTCTGTCTTGTCTCTCCCGCGCACAACTTCCGGTTCCCGCAACTCACAGGAAGTGACTACTTCACAATAATATTTTAACAGAAACATTTCTTATAAGCAGGATATATCACTGGATTCATAGATTACCTTTCCTACTGCAAATGTACACAAGCATGAGAAGCAAATAAAGAAAACAAATAGAAAACAATAACGATCTCAGATTCACTTTGGTGTTGTCATGGCAACCCACACAAACATTTCAGCGTCAGCTACACGTATTGTCCAGTGAACCCTGGATGAGCGAAATACTCGTCCACTTCGATGCGTTGCTGAGTTCTCTCTTTCTTGGTGATGTCGTGTGCTCCGAGCACCACGGTGCAAGAACCCCAGGTCTCATTTCTGAACAAGAAACACAAAGTTCAAAGAAGCGTCTGCAGTCGCACTGATACTACGGATGGTGTGAATCATAATATCGACACAAATGAAGGTCCATGCAGTCTTCTCAGTGTGTTGCAGCGCTCCAACACCGTTAGACAAAAACAGTTATATATATATACACCATATAAAAAGCGTACTTGCAGTGAGCTGCAGTCAGAACAAAGTCCCTCTGAATAAGGATCCCTCCACATGAATGTACTCCCCGATACTGGACTGACACCATGTACGGTCTGGAGTGGGGCTTTGCCTCCCTGCCACCGACTATGCCGCTCTCAGCAGCCCCTTACAGGAGAGCAAAGGTCAAATCAAAACAGCGACCACAGAAAATTCTTCATTTTGGCCTTTAAAGAAGTGGGAAACTGTATTTCAGCGCAGGTCTAAAATATCCTGTCATTGAAACTCTGCCAGTCTTCTTACCTGTGAGGGAGATTTGCAGAAAGACGTAAAGGATGCAGCAGATCATGGTGGGACAGACGCTGCAGGCTTGCAGTGACCCCCCCCACTCCACACGTCTCTTTTTATAACACGCCTCCCACAACAGAAACTTTGTGGTCAGAAGTTTCTGCACGGATATCACACCTTTGTCTGCACCGCTGCATGTAACAGGTGGTGGTGCATCACACACCTCCAATCATTTACCAGCAGAACATTATTTCTGTTTTCAGGATGATACAAAGAGCCTGGAAGAAACTGCTGTTGTGATTTGTTACTATGTAAATATGACTGAACTGAATGAAATGCTACCTGATGCTCCCTGACACACACATTTTCTACTCTTGTGCTACTTGGGTGGTGCTAAATAACTGGATGGAAATGTGTATGTAGGTCATGTTAACCACAGTGCACACAAAGGTGATCACACCTCTCACCATGAGCCTTACACACTCCAAAGCTTGCTCAAATAAAATGTTACAGTTCTGAGAAGCTAGTGTATACTTTAAAGTTTTTAAATGAAACAACTTACTGAAGAATTTTACTGAGCTTGGTGACCTAAGAGGTGATTGCTTGATGTCTTTGCAGGTCTATTTCCTATTTTCTTTCCAGGCTTGTTTAACATGTAAGTGATCAATCATTTGACCTCATGTTTGTGCAGCTTTGGCTGCATTTTAACTTTTTCTCCTCGGTGCAACGAGGACCAAGATGAGCGCTGTCAGAGCTACAAACCAGGTGAGCTCCAAAGGAAAAGTAATAGTGATCAGCAAACCTGATTGGTCAGGATATATTCAAACTGGAGTGTTTTTTTCTAATGTTTGCTCGACGTTAGTGAGTGAGACTGGGCGGTTGCTGGTAGAGGTGTGAGGTGTGTCTGCATGTTGAGTTTATGGTGTTTCTGATGTCTTTGTGTTGTAATGGTTTAGTTTTTTGTACGTAGTTTTTAGTTTAGTTGTGTTTTTTCCTTCTAAGTTACTCCCAGCCCAGGTTTCCTGTCCTGTGTCGCATCCTTGCGTCTCGTCTCTCTTTCCTGTTTACACTGCCCCTCCTCGTGTATTGTGCTGTCATATATGATCCCTTCCACCCTCCCTATTCACCTTTATGTCCTTATATTGTCTCAGTTTTCCTCTGTCCTCACTCAGGCGTCGTGTTTGTGCTTCCCTGTGTTCTGTGTGTTCCTATTATGATGTTTTGTGAAGCTTTTATTGAAAAATGGTTCATTACTCAAAGCTTTCCAACACAGTCCTCTCTGCTGACCTCTGCTGGACAAAAATATGAAGAGCAGTTTGAATCTACAGCTTATAATGAGCTGCTTTGTCATGATTGGCTGCTCTGCAGAGCTTCTGGCTGATGTGACGCTTTGATCTGTTGTTTTGGGTGAAAGCATGACGTTCTGTCTGTTTTGATATAAATAATCTAGATCCGTGCAGAAACTTCTGACCACCTCGTTTAAACATGTCCCGTGGTCTGGTCTCCTTTTGCGTTTGACTTCTTGATGTTTTTTATTAATAAAAATAAAAAACATACTATATATAACAATTAGGGGTGCAACGATACTCGTATCGATATTGAACCGTTCGATACAGTGCTTTCGGTTCGGTACGCATATGTATGGAACAATACAACATTTTTAATCTATTTTATCAACTTTCCTTCTGACGATGCTGTCTGTGTTGAGCGCTCAGTGGATCTGCGCTCGACTACTCCGCCCAGGCTGCACTGTCGAGCGCAGATTCACTGAGCGCAGGGCAAGCTAGCAAGACAGAAGCTAATCTCGTTGCAACATGGCAAACTGAACCTCCCCCACCCTCATTCAGATCTGGTCTTTGGAACTATTTTGGTCTTCATGTGACGTATGACCCTGAAGGTAAGCGCGTCATGGACTAAAGTAAAACAGTATGTTGGATGTGCCACGCAATGCTCAATTACATGGGTGGGAGCTAGTGTGTTAGCGCAGTTAGCTCGTTAACGTGTTGACGCCGTCCAGCCCCAGGCACGGGGCGATCCGCGGTAGCTCGTTAACGGAGATTTGCCGTGTTGTGGCGTTAACGTCATTTCAGATTAACGCTGACAGCACTAGTGGGAACACAATGAATATGACTGCACATTTACTCCGACAGCATCCTAGTGCAAAGACAAGTGGAAGCAGACAAAAACAACAAGCAGCATGCTACAAACTTTACCCGAGTCATTTAGACAGCCGTTAGCACAGGATTCTCCTTATGGGGACCTGATATGTTTAATATGCTGCTGAGAATATAGCCCAGAAGAAGCGTATAGTAGAGCTTTTATTTTGAAAGAGCCATTTCTCTGTAATAAACTCTCTTTTCCAAAGATGAGTGATTCCTCCATCAGATAGATTATTTTTTTATTACTTTGTTGTTTCAGCAACATTAAATTTGAAAACTACTTTTGAGTTAAAATATATATTTATAATTTTAATAAATGACAAATTAAAAAGGCATGAACATTTTTTTGTATCGAAAAAATATCAAACCGTGACACCAAAGTACCGAACCGTGAATTTTGTGTATCGTTGCACCCCTAATAACAATGTACACCACGATCTTACAACAGGCTGTGAGTAATGCTTGTGCTGTGAGGTCCCTGCTTTCATCTGATTATGAAATAAACAGGTATGTTTATATGTGCTGTAACTTCTATAACTGTAACTATATGTACTGTGTATTTGTTATGTACATGTTAGAGCTGGGAGCAGAAGCAGATAAACTGGTTTTTATTTACACTGGACCTATACGCACATACATACTATATATACATATGGGGATGTGTACATGTATATACTATATATACACCTGCACTGGAGTGTTTATAATGGAACCTGCATGCTTAAAATCACAAGACCCAAACATTTAGGTCAAATATGATCCACAATTATATTAATGAAGTTTGTGACTGTTAGGTTGAAATTGTTAAATGTTGTCATTGTGTTACTTAAATGTGTAAGTCTTGGTTCAAACTGTAGGATCAAAGACATTCCTTTGTTTCTGACCCCTCCCCAGCCTGTTGAACGTGGGGGAGGCTGCAGTGTTTTATTACAGGCACATCCTATGTGAGGGTTCTGTTTTCTTGTTTAGCAAACTTCCTGCCTTTATGACCCTTTTGGTGAGCAGGTCACACAAACACACCCCAAACACACACACACACACTCACATGCATATGAATACACACACACACACACACACACACACACACACACACACACACACACACACACACACCTAGTGCCTGACACCATAGGGGTTTTTTACAATGGGTGTTTGTGTAAACTGTGTGAGGGGAAGCAGATTCTTTGGACTCGTTTGACACCAGGGCAGAGGACTGCTGCTGTCCGGCTCCCTTTGCTATAGCAAGTAAAACCGATCGATTGCTGTTCGTCTTGCTTCGTTAACAGGAAGAAGTTTCTAAACCAGCGAAGCCTGTGGAAGCACAGACCCAACAGTGACACTTGTTGTATGAGCATGTGTGATCAGTACTGTCTGAAATGTAGTGATTAGGATCAATAAGTAACCTTTGATTGTGTTATGGCCAACAGTGACAAGTCCAAACACGGGGCTAAATAAACTTGGCCCTGCTGAGATGCTCCTGGGAGCCTCTCTGCCCAGAGTTGCGGTAAACTCTTCCTTAACAGATATAGTAAGTCCGCCTGGCAGCAAAGCCAGCAAAGTTGTCAGGAGGATTAATTGTTTGGTTGGTTCGCTGTGCTTGCTTGTGTCTCTCGCTGTATTATACAGTTTTTTCACGTAACGCTGTAACCTGTGTTTAACACGGGCCTGGTGGTCGACACAGGAAGTCATGTTTCCAGAATATTTGTCCCTCATGCTGCACACATTTCATCTGATTTAGGTTAATAATACACACAGATGTGTGTGTGTGATTATATCAGATTATATTTGAGATATAAAAAATTTAAAGTTCAAACTGTTTGAAATGAGCTCAGCAGCTGCAGCAGGAATATTTTTTTTTAGCATTTTTCAGTAGAACCCGTCTTTACTTTTGTGTTTTATTTAAAAAGACACATTAAGACGAACACTTCACCACAACATGTAGATGTGCCAGATTCACACACACAGCCTCATTTTCATCTAAATAACTCTTTGATTTATTTTAAATAACACTTCTAAAGACATAACAGCACGTGGACATAACATTCAGTTAAACAGGCGCCCAGCATGACGTTTGATGGTCCAGTAACTGCTGTGTTTCACACTGTGGTGGGTTTAATACTCCAGCCTGAGCAGATATAGCTTCAAGTTTTGTTTTAAGCACCAGCTTAGTGCCACCCAGCAGGACCCATGAAACCCAGATTCAGAGTGTGCGCACCGTCAATATCACGCACAGATAAGGTGCAACATACAACACGCTGAAGTGTCTCCATGGCACACGGTTTCATCCCTCCACCACCGAAACGCTGCATCGCTCTACCTCGGGTGGCTGAAACACACAGATGATTGCAGCTGTAAGCACATCAGCTGTTTCCTTCATGTTCATGTTACACATGCATCATGGGAAAACCACACATCTGTGTGTGTGTCTGCGTTTAACATGCTCGACCTCTTTCACATGTTAGATAGTAAAAAGTAAATAGTTCATGCTCACCTTTGCTCACTGCACAGCTGTTAGAAGAACCACAGCAGCTGCTATCAGATATACAGTTAGGGCTGCAGGTGAGCTCCTCGCTGCTGCACCTGCTGAACACCGAGACACCAACAGTCAGCCTCATACCAGAGCATCCTAGGGCAAGTTTCTGAGTCGCCTACATCAGTCTGAAATAAGACATGAATGATCGATACAGATACAAAAAGAACATAATCAAATGGCAAAAGCGACACTGGTCCTGCACATTATGGACAATGCCAGGCATCCTCTGCACACGGCCATTAACAACCAGAAGAGTCTGTTCAGTGACAGGTTGCTTCTCCCAAAGACAAGAACTAACAGACTTAAAAACTCCTTTGTCCCACACGCCATCAGACTGTTTAACTCCTCTCTGGAGGGGAGAGGGAGGGGAAACAGGAGGACAAAGGGGGGAACAACTAAGCTGTAGTGCCTCTTCACCTCACTGTGCAATACCTTTTGTGCAATACTTTTTTCTTTTGTAAATAGTCAATAGTTAATTCTATTTTTTTATACTTTTTCAACATGTTCAAAATAAAGATTCAATCAATCAATCAAACAGTGCAATAGACCTCAATACTGGAAATGTGCAATTCACTTGTATTTTTATTTTTTATTCCTATTTATTCTATTTATCCCCTTTGTATATTTTATTTATATTGTCTCTGTATTTATGTGTGTGTGTGTGTGTGTGTGTGTGTGTGTGTGTGTGTGTGTGTGTGTGTGTGTGTGTGTAATATTCTGTAACTCTGTAACTTCTGTCGGTGCTGTGCTTTTTTGGAAATCGAATTTCCCAGAGGAACCCACCCGAGGGATTAATAAAGTTCTATCTAATCTAATCTAATCTAATCAAAGCTTGACTGACTACTGAGGGACTCGTTTATGGTTCTGTAATTGAAATTTGAGTGTTTTAGCTGTTTTTAGTTCTGTAAGAATGGAACACGGAGCAGGTTATGTAGGGAGGCCTGCAGGGACACAGGACGACCTGCATGCATGATAAACCAGCACAGATGTTTCTCTGCAGACGTCTGAGGATTTATTTTCCTCTCAGCTGAACAGCAGCTCGAGAGCTCTGAACCTTCCACGATTACTCAGCGTGTTCAGGTCTGACTGCCTGACGGCTGACAGCTGCACATCGCTGTAGTCTTTGCACCCTGTGATTGTCAGTTTGCTGTGAATGAGCTCCTCATGTCCTGTTTGCACAAACTAAAATAGTGATGGTCTGAGGTTACTCAGCATATTTCCTGTCAGCTCTCATAATTCGTACACTCGTCAGCGCTAGAATAATAACCATAAATTATTATAAATATAAATCAGTAGTAGTAATAACAGTAATAAGATGATGATACGCTCAGAGAAACTTTTTTATCTTCAGGCATTTTTGGTTCCATCACCTGAGATTCACATCTTAAAAATATGTCTCACATATATTTTAAAAACACTTCATTATAAGTGACGTATATCCACTAACCGACTCTTTGACTGTCAGTTGGTGTCACTTTCATCATTATTAGAGCGCTCCCCTTCGCGCTGTTGTAGTTTACCTTCCCTCGGCTGACTGGACGATGTGGAGCGTACCTGTGTTGAAGTAGTGGGTGACCTTGACAGTCCTGTTCAGGGTGGGGTTGTGGCTGAGACAGCTCACGGCCTCGTGACGACCTGCAGGGATGTGCAGGATGCTGCGGGAGCTGTACAGGTGATCGTGGACGTTCTGCTTCGTTTCAGTGTTGACGTTCCTGGACTCCACTGCCTGATGGGAGCTGTTATGGAGGAGGACCCACTGTATGTCAGGGGCAGGAAATCCTCCTTGCAGACTGCACACTGCAGACATAGCCTCTGTATTAACGTCCAGCCTGGGCTCCTGGTACGGCACTGAGGAGAGAGGAGAACAAAGGTCACCTTCACTTTTTTGATTTTTGTAGTGAGCGTTAAACAGGAAAAGGAAAAGCGTTCCAGTATCTGTGCACTAAATATGAAGCTACATCCAGTTAGCATGCATGCTGGAAACAGCTGTCCTGGGTTTGCTAACAACATGAGCGTGCTAGCCATGACAGCATGTTAGCTAAGCTGAGCTAAGCTAATTTGTGTTATTTTTGTTTGTTTTTGTATTTTGCAGTAATTTGTTTGTAATATGTTGGATTACAGAGCAAACAAAAAGGGTTTTTCCTATTTTAAGACATTTTTTTAATCTCATATTGGGAAATGCTTTTGTTATATCAGGTAAAATAATTATTATAATAAAATTTAATGCAAATATGTCAACAACTTTTGATCCTCTGAGAATAGGACAGTGTGTAAAACCAGAATATCAATGATGTGGACTCTCAACACCTCATCAGCCTTTCATGGCTGAGGGGGTATAAACATTAAATAAATCTATTAGTGTTGTTACTGTATTATTGTTGAGTCTTTACCTTACGATATAAAGGCCTTGTTGTTGTGATTTGGTTCTGTATAAATAAAATTAAATTGAATCATTGACAGCAAAACCTCAAAAAGGAAATTCCACATTCTGCATAAATCATAATAACTACAGATTTTCTCTAAATGTAATCTGTGCTGACTGTAGCTGCCTATGTTTGACCTCTGATGATGTCATCTGTTGCTAGGCAGCTCTGTGAATTAAAAGTTATTCAGCATGCTCAGGTCTGCAGTTCGTGCAGCCCAGTGTTTGCTGCAGCATGAGCTCAACATGGCCATCGTTGAAAAGCTAAACTGGTGAAATATAATCTGTGCTGATGATGTCACGTGTTACTAGCCAGCCCGGTGTGTGCCGGTCTAACTTGCCTTTCCTATTTTTGTGAGGAAAACAGAAACCTTTCTCACCAGCTACATGCAAAGTCATTTCACAGATTTGTGTGTGTTCCAGGTGGTATCGCGTCGTCCCGCTGTCGTCCAGCACTGCTGCAAATGATGAGTATGTTCTTCCATTATCGTCAAGAGTCAGGTTTTTGAGTACGATGGTGATATTGCCTCTGACTATGTCCTGAGGGAAGTCTGTGACTCTGTGTTGATAGAGCTCGTTTACATGCTCCGCCACCTTTCTTCCGTTATTATAGGAGTACAAAACCACATTTCTATCATCTTGCCAATAAAATCGGAGACTCTTCCAGTCCGTGATAGCTCTATCCTGTATGCTACATTCGAGGACTGCCGAGTGAGAGATGGTGGTGTTAACATCACGCACGAGAGTCGCATCGCCCGCTGAGATTAAAAAGAAGACAGAAAACTGTTAAAGATGAATGATTCCTCAAAAGCTGCGACACTCCAACACCAAACACTCACATCTGTTGACTAAGTTTAGCTCCAGATAGGCCAAAAGCTAAAGACGCTAGTTAGCTTTGGTGTATTACCACCAACACACACACACACACACACACACACACACACACACACACACACATTTAAACTGGAGTAACTTACCAACCACGAAACTGGAAAATAATCCAAATACAGAAATCACTTTGGGGAGCATTTTATCAGAGACCAGCGAGCAAAATGGATGTTAGTGAACACCAACACGACAAACGAGGCTAAACTCATGTGCAGATCAAGAAATACTTTCTGTTCTGACTCCGGTATTTCCCCGTGGCATCAGCGCTGACTCATCGTTTCAAAATAAATCACAACAAAGCTCTGATGATACACATTTAAAGCCCTACAGACACCACCTAATATCTGCACTATCTGTACCCTGTGACCACGTGCAGCTCATGTGCTTTAGCTGTTTTGCAGAGGAAGTGGGACATGCAAAATAGCTGCTGAATAGGAAATGACGTCTGTTTGGAGGACATGGAGACTGTCTGAGCCCTTCCTACCCATCAAAGGGTCATCGAGTACCAGATTCAGAGAGTACTTTCTGCTCTGCACTTTAAACAGCTTCCGCTCTGCTGAGGACGTTTAGCTGACTTCGTTGATTTAAAAAAAAAAAAAAAATGCTGCTAGTTACAGATGTGAAATCAGTTTGATACAATAGGAAAGCAGGACCATGACTCACAGATGTTTGCAGGTCCAATGAGGATACCTGATTCTGTTCACCTGGACGTAGCGTTTTGGGGGAGAAACGTTTCGTCACTCATCCAGGTGACTTCTTCAGTCTCAGCTGACTGCAGGTTTCCCCAGTCTTATAAACAGTGGATGTTGATCAATGTTCATGAGAATTTGCATAATTAAAATTAAGGAACAGACCTCCCAGCCCATTGTTCCTTCAGTGGGCTGGTTTCAGTCATTATGCAAATGTCCTGGTTATAAGATTGGAAACCTGCAGTCAGCTGAGACTGAAGACGTCACCTGATGATGACGAAACTTTTCTCCCACTGAAAACATCCTGAATTTTGGAGATTTACTTACCTGGATGACTGAGCATGCATCAAGATAAAGAAGGCTCCGTTTGCTGCCCAGCAGTTAAACCCAACTATGGCCAATAGGAGGAGACTCGTTACAGCTTCCTGTTGCTGTGGTTTAATTCTGAAGTTGGTTGTCTCTCTCTTACCTTTGGCTCCTCTGATCAGGCTGGTTGCAAGATAGACAGAGCACAATGTGCTTTGAGGCAGCAGCCAAGAAAGCTGTAGTCCGCGTCTGTGAATACCCGTGTGTACACCTGTGTGCATACCTGTGTGGATCAGCATGCTTGCATTCCAAAGGTTTCTCCATGTAACGATCTGCTAGGGAGTGTGGGGGGGCCACAGCCCCGTCCCCCAGGGCATGAAGCAGGTATGGAGGAGATCAAAACTCCAGACATCCAGAGGCCCCCAGAACACAAGAGACCAAGGAAGACCAACAGAGGGGCAGCCGCGCCACTGTCCCAGAAAGAGCTGAGGAGAGTCCCAGATGAGGGCTCACTCAGCAGCCGCGGAGCAGAAGCCAGGGGGAGTTGCAGTGACGCGCCCGTGAGCTCCGCCGGCAGCTAGCTGTGCCTGAGTGACCCCACCTCTGAAGTGGCCCGAGCGAGCCCCAGGCTCCAGGCCCCGATAAGCGGCCGCCAAGGAGTGAGCCGGTGTGTACCTGGACGCCCATCCCCAGACACAAAGAACCACCAACGCACCGACACCTGAGGGGGTCCGCCACTGGCAGGGGAAGTGGTGGTGGGGGGAGATAGACCTCCAAACCTTGGAGGACCTGAGATGTCCCCAGAGAGGTGGCGCCTGACACCCGACCTGACATATAGACACAGACATACAGGCACCCACAGACACAAACATCCATTCCCACCCTCATGCTCTCATATGCACTTACTCCACACTCAACCAACGTGGAGACAGACATAAAGAGACGCTGTACACACGATCACACTCCCCAAGCGTACTCTACGAACCGGGTCTAGGTGCCCTTGCCCCTGGAGGGGGGAACTGCACCCAGACCCAGGTGGTGTTTCCCTTTTCCCTGCGGTGGGGGGAGGCAGACCGCCCCGACTCCGCAGCAGCAGGGAGGCCCCACACTCCAGACCGCAGTTGGACGGCCAACTCCTCCTCCTAGCCCCCCCCGCTCCAGCAGGCCGCAGAGAATGGGGGTGAGAGAAGACTCCAAACCTCCCTCCACCCGCTCATTGTAGTGTTGATGCATGTGTGTTCTAAGGTGCATTTAAAACCCAGGAGGGCATGGCGCTACCTGCCAGAGAGCAGCAGGTAAGCGCATGGTCCCTCCTGCTAGCCCTCAATGTCTAAGTGTATTTAAAATTGAGAGGTGGGCAACGACGCCAGGGGTGGGGTGTACACCCTGATGGTACTTTGGACTCCGTGTATTGTGCCCACCCCCAAGATCCTATATGTATGTGTAATGAGAGTGTGAATAATGCGAATGTCTAAGTTGTGGGATAAAATTCAGGCAGAGGCAGCCAGAAGGGAACAGGGGGGGGGGGGGGGGGGGGGGTAGCCTCCTCTGCACCCTGGTGACATACCCCTACTCCAAGGCCCTGCATGTGTGGGTGGTTGTGGTGGAGCGGGAAGAGGGAGGCAGCTGGAGATGGGGAGGAGGGGAGGGGCAGGTGACCCCTCCCTGGGGCCAGCTCCCCCGCTGACCCCAGTAGGCACTCCCATACTCCGCGACCCGCCAGGGAAAGGGGGCCCAGGCCCATCCAGACCAGGGCCCAGCGCAGCAGCGCCCCCCGGCCCCACAGAGCCCGGGACAGTCCACCCAACCCCACCACAGAGAAAACTGCACCTTCACTGACTGTACACCTACCACCTACCAATTTATTAGGTACACCTTGCTGCCAGCAGGTTGGAGACACTTTTTTTCTTCAGAACTTCATTCTTCGTGTCACAGATTCAACGAGGTTCTGGAAACATTCGTGCAAGATTCTGGTCCAGACGACGTCACTACAGTGTCTGCAGAATACTGCTGATACAAGGATGCAGGATGGATCCATACTTTCATGTTATTTATACCCTGTGTTGGGTAAGTTACTTTAAATTAGTAACTTAGTTACATTACTAGTTACTTCTATCAAAGCATGAGGGTGGGAATGGATGTTTGTGTCTGTGTGTGCCTGTATGTCTGTGTCTATATGTCAGGTTGGGTATCAGACGCCACCTCTCTGGGGACATCTCAGGCCCTCCAAGGTTTGGAGGCCTATCTCCACCTACCACCACTCCCCCTGCCAGTGGCGGATGCCCTCAGACATCGGTGCGTTGGTGGTTCTTTGTGTCTGGGGATGGGCGTCCAGGTACACACCGGCTCACTCCTTGGCGGCCGCTTATCGGGGCCTGGAGCCTGGGGCTCGCTCGGGCCACTTCGGAGGTGGGGTGCCCCCGGCCTCTCGGCCTGGGGCTCGGTCACTCGGGCACGGCTGGCTGCCGGCGGAGCTCACGGGCGCGTCACTGCAACTCCCCCTGGCTTCTGCTCCGCGGCTGCTGAGTGAGCCCTCATCTGGGACTCTCCTCAGCTCTTTCTGGGACAGTGGCGCGGCTGCCCCTCTGTTGGTCTTCCTTGGTCTCTTGTGTTCTGGGGGCCTCTGGATGTCTGGAGTTTTGATCTCCTCCATACCTGCTTCATGCCCTGGAGGACGGGGCTGTGGCCCCCCCACACCCTCTAGCAGACCATGACCTTTTGAATACAAGCGCGCTGATCCACACCTGTGTGCACACAGGTGTTCACTGTTCATAGACATAAACTACACCTCTATTGGCCTCACTGGAGGGGAGAGGGAGGAGAAACAGGGGGACAAGGGAGGGCAGGAACAACTGAGTTGTAGGTGCTTTTCTACACTGTGCAATATTTGTTTTTTGTTTTGTCTTTTTTCTTATATTTGACTGTGCAATAATCACTGTGCAATATACTCACTCAAATGAGCAATCCTATTTATCCATATTGTATATTCTGTATCTATATATGTGTATATATGGTGTATTTGTATTTATGCTTATATCCTTACTCTCATTCCCCTTAATGTATCTGTAACATGCAACTTCTTTCGGTGCTTTGCTACTGGAAACTGAATTTCCCGGAGGAACCCACCCGAGGGATTAATAAAGTTTCATCTAATCTAATCTAATCTAATCTAATCTAATCTAATCTAATCTAATCTAATCTAATCTAATCTAATCTAATCTATTTCCAAGCACATTGTGCGCTGTCGGTCCTGCTTGCTACACAACAACATTCAATATTTAGTATTTACTGCTGTTTACACTTAGCTAGATTAACCTGATGGTGTTGTGTTTAGTATGTTGCTCTGTTGTTTTTGCTTGTTTTCTCTTCTTTCTCTCTCAACAGGTGATCCAGGAGATTTTTTTCTCTTCTTTCTCTTTTTAAGTGCCCTTTCTCACTGTCCCTCTTCCTTTCTGTTTTTCTTTTCCTTCATCTTTCTTTCTCCCTTTCCTATCCCTCAGTCATGTCTGTCCCGTATGTAGCAAGTGAAAATAAAATAAAATAAACAATAAAAGGTGAACCAAATAGACCAATATGGCAGGGCTGGGATGGTCCATTTGGTAAAGTAAATCCGTTGGGCATCTTTCTTTGCCTTTAGACAAAAATTCTGATGCAAAAGAGCCAAACGGGACAGGCAGAAAAAAACTCCATTTACTTCAGAGATGATGAGATCTCCTTCTTGGTGGCTTTGGGCCATATTTATAGTCCCCCCCCCATCTTTAGCCAGGTAAACCCTCAGCCTCTCTGCGGTCTATTGCTTGGGCTGCGTTCCACGTCCATCCTGTACGGACCTGTACGCTGGCATTTCGAATGCCTCGGTCTGCTGACGTGGTGGCTTCAGGACTAATGTCATGGTGATGTCACACAGCTTCAGCGGCTATATGATATGAGATAAACTGGTAACACCAAACCTTAACTTTCCCTGGCAAGAAGCACAGATCGATCACACCAGCAGCTCCTCCAGCCTTCTCCTTGGACTCAGCTCTCCTCCATGATTTTCTCAGGTGACGTTGTTCCTTTACCAGCTGTAGGTGTTCTCTTTCTCACCATCTTCTATTTCATTTCAAACTTGGGATCATTAGCACTGGCTGTGATAACTCCTCACAGCCACTGGTACTGGATGCTGCCACACACCTTCACTCACTCTGTGTTAACAGACCTCTGTGCACTGAATCACTTCCACAGCATGTCTTTGTCCTGTATTCCATCTCTCACCCTGAGGTGGACCCTACAATAACACACATTTATTATATTAATATAGCACAAGGTTCAGTTAGCTTTGCAAAAAAATAGCTGGTAGAAACATCCTTCAAAGAGCTACAAGTTACTTTCTTACTCTGAGTACATTTCATAGCCTGTACCTTTACTTTAAATCTATATTTTTACCAGAGTATTTGTACTTATGACTGAAACTAAGCTGACCGTTCAGAGTGTGAGAGGTTAAAGCAGCTCTGCCACATTTGTACCATCAGATCGAGACTTTGTGCTGTTTGGCTTCTTGAATTCGTCAGTTCACATTTGAACTTTCACACAGTCATAAACCACATTCCTGGTTTTCTTTGCTTTTTTATGTGTTACATGAAACATTGCAGAACAAATATCCACAGTTTCAGGTTCATTTCCTGTCTGATCAGATAGTGGCAACAAAGAAGGAGGTCTGACGGCGATCTGTCGAAACATGTGGCACTCAGACTTCTGCTTTTTGGTTTTTACTCCTCTGGGAAAAAAAGGTTTCACAGAGAGTTTCATCCAAGATAAAATGATTTATTCGGATCCTGTAGCTGCCAAGTGTCACACAGACGATCTCTGATGGGAAAAAGAAATCTGTGAGTCGCAGTAAACTGCACTCGGACAGTAATGTGAACATAACCATCGATAACATGTGACCAGAAGCCACAGCGAGAGTCAGAGTGGCGTCTGAAAGAGGAAACGGCACCACAGTCTGCAATCTGCTATCAGAGCTGCTATCACTGTTTATGGGAACATTACTGGAGCTTGTAGTTGGAGTGACTTACAGCCAAATGGTGCTTTATCAGGATGCGGTGCCCGAGTATCCACTGATGGACTGAACATCCTGCAGACACTGATCGAGTCTCACCAAAGCTTTTTGTTCTCCCTGCGGGGCGCGATGGAGTTTCTGCTCCTGATCTTTCTCTGTAAGTGAGATCGTCGCTTTTCTCATTTTGGTTTGTGCCAGTGTCTTTTAATAAACCTTTGAAAGTTATTATTATTTTCCAAATAACAGCTGCAAAGAGCGTGGAAGAGAAAGAATATAAGTCATCATTGTTTAAAATGGCCTTTTTTAAATTAACATTTTGGGTTATAGTTCGTTATTTATAATTCAGTGTAGTAGCTGTAACTGACGGACTATAATCTTAAGTAATGGTTGTAAACCCAGGCAAAACAGTCATAAACAGATTTAATCAGAAACCCTGCAGTGAAATCAGACAGCAGGTATGTAACAGGTATCAGGTTACGCCTCACTGAAACAGTGAGTCAGGCTATTCACAAACACCTGACGTGTGATACAAACTCACACACAACAACACTCAAACACCAAAATAAGGGACTTTAGTTAAAAGACAGAGAAATGAGGTTTCAGACTAAACAAAATAACTATATTAAATAAATGTCCGTGTCAGTTCCTTTGCAAACACATAATAATCACAATCACTTAAGGAAAGACTGTCTCAGTATCTCAGACAGCAGAATACTCTCACACTGTTTTACTGCAACCACAAAGCAAAGGATGAGAAGCGACAGCGACCAAACTCCCACAGAGGAAGTCAACATCTGGGCTGGTCTGTGCTCACCCAGGAAAAAACCTCCCCTGGCCCTGTAGTCCAGGGAGCACACTCAGTCCATTCACTCAATGACGCTTTTAAACTCATTTCAACTTTTCATGACTTACAACATCAGCACACGTTACCATAGTAACACACAGCTACAGGTGGTACCTGTGCTAACACTGCTAGCCACTAACATGCTGTTATTAGTAATACAATAATACACTGACAGAAACAGTTTGAAACAAATGCATTTGAAATAATTAATCTCAAAGTATTCATCACCTTCAAACCGAGCTCTGAATTCACCAACAGGAACGTATTCTTCAGTACTCTTACAGTTCTCACCTGCTCGTTTGCTGTACATCTGTTGGGTTTCTCTCCACATCTCGCGTAGTTGCTCTCTGCGAGGTCAACTTCACACCCCGCCCCACAATTCCCTGGTTGGTGCAAAATTGAACAACAACCAATACCAGTGAACAAACTTCAGACTGACAGTCTGCTGCTCAGCCAGGATGGCAGCAGACTGCACGTCAGCGAACATTTTAGACTGTTCTCTCATTCTTTCAGTCACTTGTGGTCTGGGCGACATTTCAATAAACAGGAAAAGACTGGAAAAGCTTAAATGTACAAAGTCAGTATCCATCATGTTAGCAGTGAACATTAAAGGCCTTTTCGACTCTGCTTGAGCCTCATGGGGTCAGGTGAACTTTGACCTGTGCCTGTTTTTGATGAATGCGCTGAATTTGCTCGTTTGGAATGAATGAATCGTTTTGTCTTTCGTCACAGTTCTCCTTGCACCTCTGCTGCTGCCAGCCTGGTGCCAAACCATCAATGGAAGCATTGGAGAGACGCTCCTTTGGCCGTGCATGCACAAACTTACTAAGAGGTTTGTCCGTGAGCAAACTTACATCTACTGGCAGGGGATGGACGGCAGCAGCAACCCCACTGTGGCCCACGTCTATGTGAAGGGAGAAGAAGACTTTCTTTATCAAAGCTCATCCTTTCAGAACAGGACTGCAATCTTCCTTTCTCAATTAGAGGATGGAAATTTCTCTCTCCTGATTAGAAACCTGATGCTGGACCACGATGGGACCTTCATTGAAGTTGTTTTTATTTCAGATGACTCAAAGGAGAATATCTGTCAGAAGACCCTGCATGTAGCAGGTCTGTATACTTCTCTCTGCAAAACAAAAGCTGATTAACATTCCTGTTTTCCTCCTCAGCACAACCAGCTAAAGTAAAATCTTAGATACTCTTGTTCAGGTTTGGACCTCTGTAGAAAAATCTGTGTGAGTTTCTAAAAATAACAACATGAAAAAATAATAAGTTAGAGCTAAAAACTAAAGTGTAATCTGATCTCTAGACTCACTGATATCCTTCTTCCTCACCATCAATTTGGACTCACACAGGTGTAAAATTCCAGGTGGAGGCAGGTGGGGTGAACAGTGCACGCTGCATCATGTTACATTATGTTGAAATCATAAATTGACCCACAAATAATCGAAAAGGTACAAAATTGACCAGAAATGAAGAGAATGACATGTCTTATACTCTGTTTCCTGTGAAAGGACCAGACCGGGTTTGGATGCTTGGATGTTTTTGTGAACTACAGACGTCTGTGGGACCTCAGCCTGTGACGACCCACAGAAGCCGTTAACTCCTGTGGGTCGTCACAGGCTGATAAATTAATCACATGCTCAAACACATTTGTACAGTCCAAAACATCCTGCTAAACTGCTTGTGACTTGTTTCCAGCGGTCTTCCAGGAACCAAACATTGAGCTAAGCCAGGCCTCAGCAACCTGCAGCACGGCGGGGGGCTATCCTGAACCTGAGGTGACGTGGCTCTCCACAGACGACCAGGGGAATGAAACCATCCTGGAGCCACTGGAAGTAAAGACTGATAATAACACCAGGAATGGAACATTCAGCGTCTTCAGCAAAGCCAACATCAGCGGATTAAAAACTGTAACGTGCAGAATTTGTAATCCCACCTCGGGCGAATGTCAGACAACAACTAAAGACGTCTCACCTGCCGGGACTTTTATTACAGGTACTTAAAAGCCAGTAATATCTCACTGTTAAAGTCACAAGGACCACGAAACACCAGCTCAGGTCACAGAGTGTAACTGCCAAACTTTATTTATTCTTATTGTACATTTTTATTAGATATAATAAACTTTACATTCATGTTAGATCTGATCTAATACCAGCTTGTGTAATGATGGAACCAGGGGTGTCCAACTCCAGGCCTCGAGGGCCGGTGTCCTGCAGGTTTTAGACGTGTCCAACGCAGCTGATTCAAATGGCTAAATGACCTCCTCAACATGTCGAGAAGTTCTCCAGAGGCCTGGTGAAGAACTACTCATGTGATTGAGGTGTGTCGACCCAGGGTGAGATCTAAAACCTGCAGGACACCGGCCCTCGAGGCCTGGAGTTGGACACCTCTGATGTAGACTCACTAACAATAACACCGATGTTCTCCTGTAGGGCATCAGGATAATCTGATCAAATGTTTCTAGAAGGCTCAGTCATCTTTGTTTCTTCTGCTGTGTCCTCGGAGCAGAACAAGCCTCTGCACACCGACAGACGTGATCAGTAAAACTAACACCACGCTCTTTTTATTGTGTTTTTTTAAAGGTGGCATCGCTGTCATCGTCATCATTACCGTCATCGTGGGGATTATCAGCATCGCTCTTTGTGTGTTCTGTCAATGTGAGTGATGATTGATATAAATGCTTCTGTGCTGAGTCAGTATTGTCTGAGTTACAGCCGAGTACAAAGACAGAAAACAGGAGTCACATCTGCAGGTTTCACTACGTTCTTAAAAAGCTTTTAGCTTTTAGCTTTTAGCTTCTGTGTTTTAGGTGAACGTTTGCAGTCTGTCCGTACTCTGCTGCTCAGATCACTCAGATCATCCTGTCTGCAGCGCTGACGGTGTAACAGTCACCCAAGAGCAAGGCACCAGGAATCAGAGGCAGTATTTTAACCCTTTAACATCCACCAGGGTAGTGGTGCTTCATCTAGGGTGGGGGTTATTCAGCTTCCACCTCTTTTTACTGAACCTTTGCCTGTGTGCAGCAGGTTTCACAGAAAAACGTCTGATGTCCAGAATGGACGAGGCTTTAGTTGAAAAGTAAGATCCTCTAGTTTCTACAAGTCACATGTGGTTAAAACTAAACCCGGCTGTCGACAGCTTAGCTGTGACCTGCTGAGAGGTGGACTGGAGTTGTTTCCTTGGATTAGACAGAGGGGCAAGTCCAGGAAAGAGTCTGAGAGTTCATACATGAAGAACCTAAATGCTAATACACAAGCAGCCATTTCAACAAGTTTGCAGGTCCTGAAAAGAAAAATACGCTTTTTCAAAGCTCTGTGTCCACAGCTTGAGTCAGCACAGTTAAGATTGGTTACTAGCTGTTATGAGCTGGTACTAGCTATTCACAGTGCAGCAACTAAAGCTAATTTGACAGTAGGGAGCAGGGACACAGGCAGAGTGCACCAGTTCAATCCAGTTTTATTTGTATTGCATCACAAAAGCAGTTGCCTCAGAGCAGCTGCTGGAGTACCTGAGAGATTCTGGGAGAGAGAAGATGTGGAAGTTAGACGCACCTGTTCAGGTCCAACAGTCTGTCACACAAAGTGTTAGGAAACAGTAAAAGTGTTTGTGAGCCTGAATGTGACACTGGTTGAGAGAACTTTTCTACCTTCTGCTTTCAGACACAATCAAATTCTCCCATAAACACAGTTTGTTGGATGTTTAGGAAAATGTTGGTCTTCAGTGTTCAAATCTCTTCTTTCCTGTTAATGAAAAACTTTCTTTTGTTGAAGTAAATGGAAGAAGAACCTCCACAGGATGAAGGTCTTTCTGTTTGACTGTGGACGTTAGAGGAACTCACATTTTTGGACACGAACACCAACGTGAACGCGGATGCTGGAGCCTTATTTTTTTATTTATCGTCTCTTATTGACAGTATGACATCTTAATGAACACTGACAGGTCCGGCTCCACATTGAGCAGGACGCCGGGTCCTTCTGAATCAGCTGACTCTCTTTTTACCATAACTTTAGAGGAGTTATAAGAGAAGCCACGCAACACTTTACTTCATGCTATAAAATTTTAAAGTGGCAGATTGCAGCCGACTTGTTTTCTGTCAGGAGTCGTTGGGAGAATGGAGCAGGAAGCATTATCAGGAGGAGGAAGGACCGTCCACCGTGCGCTCGGCTGTTTGTTTGGACTGAAACAGGAAGTGATCGGGTTTTGGAAGCGGTCTGCTGGGACTGAGTAATAAAGACTGGAATGCGCAGTGACCAACATCCATGTTATGACTGTTTCTGCAGGACACGTCCTTTTCTAAAGTCCACCCTTTACCCAGAGTTTATGACTGACATCTTCTTATTACAGCCAGAAGAAGGTCGGCCCGTCTAATGCTGTGCTTCCCGTATTAGTCATTAGCAGTGTTGGGCAAGTTACTTTGAAAAAATAATTAATTATAGTTACTAGTTACTTCTTCAAAAAAGTAACTGACTTAGTAACTGAGTTACCAGATTCTAAAAGTAATCAATTACTTGAAAAGTAACTATTGTGTTACTTTAAAAAACAGTTTAACGCTCTGGGTTCCAGGGTATTAATGTCCATTTTTGACTACTTTTGATGTTTCCTCCACATTTCACTTTAAAAACTGTTTATTTGTCTTGTTTGGTCTCATTGTTTTCAGCACAACCTCACGTGTCTGAATCTACAGTCATGTTTTAATTTTGACTGTATTAACACAATTGATCTAAAATCAGATAAAAAAACATCAAATCAGAGTAGAAGAAGTTATATTTTTACTGTAACAACCACAAACATGTTTAATGATCATATTTCATAACTTTAAATGCAAATATAAATTGTCAATTGTAATTTATATGCACAAGTTTTGCGAACAACAAAGTTATTTGCAGCCATTTACCTTTTACCCTTTTTTAATAACCATTTCAAACTGTTTACAGAACAATCAGCTGTTCTTCAATAAGATGCCACAAATTATTTGTGCCACTCCAAATATTTCTGTCCACTATAAAGGAAACATCACAGCCTGATACCTGCAGGTCTGACAGCAGCAGGTGTGTCACTCCTGTTTCTACCTGGAGACAGCAGCCGCCTCATTGTTCTGACACACAACACCAAACTATCCACAACACACTAACTACACAAGACAACACATTAACTACACAAGACAACACATTAACTACACAAGACAACACATTAACTACACAAGACAGCACACTAACTACACAAGACAGCACATTAACTACACAAGACAACACATTAACTACACAAGACAGCACATTAACTACACAAGACAGCACATTAACTACACAAGACAACACATTAACTACACAAGACAACACATTAACTACACAAGACAACACATTAACTACACAAGACAACACATTAACTACACAAGACAACACATTAACTACACAAGACAACACACTAACTACACAAGACAGCACATTAACTACACAAGACAACACATTAACTACACAAGACAACACATTAACTACACAAGACAGCACATTAACTACACAAGACAACACATTAACTACACAAGACAACACATTAACTACACAAGACAACACACTAACTACACAAGACAGCACATTAACTACACAAGACAACACATTAACTACACAAGACAACACATTAACTACACAAGACAACACATTAACTACACAAGACAACACATTAACTACACAAGACAACACATTAACTACACAAGACAACACATTAACTACACAAGACAGCACATTAACTACACAAGACAACACATTAACTACACAAGACAACACATTAACTACACAAGACAACACATTAACTACACAAGACAACACATTAACTACACAAGACAGCACATTAACTACACAAGACAACACACTAACTACACAAGACAACACATTAACTACACAAGACAACACACTAACTACACAAGACAGCACACTAACTACACAAGACAGCACACTAACTACACAAGACAGCACATTAACTACACACTCCAAACACGCTAAACGTCACAAATCTCTCTCTCTCTCTTGCCGTCACTCCTAAAACTTCCGCCTCTTCCTAAACAACCAAACGTCATGTTGCCATATCATTTTTTGATTGGTCGACATGGTGCATTTTTTCACCAACACCAATGGGCTGTTTTTTGTTGTGGTTTTTTTTGCTCATAAGCAGAGAGGTCTCGCTGCTGTCCTTAGACAGTAAACGTGACGAAACTATTGAGAAAAAACAGCGCGTATATCTTGTTTATCATGACTCTGGTTTTACTGGCCTATCAGCACAGTTTATAAACTGGTATATGTCACCTTGTTGCTTTGTCTTGAAGTGGTCATGTGATTGACCACGACTACTTTATTCTTCCTCAGTCAAACAGCAGCACTCGTGCGATTGTTTTGTCCCCTGAGCTCCAGGTGTTGTGCCAAAAAGTGGTCGTCGGCCAGAAAGTGATCGCCGCCCGCGAGAGCGCAGCTGCTTAAAGCTGCAGCGCCCAGATTACTTACAGCTACTTCCTGCAACTGATACAAGATGCGGTAAACTGAACACAGCTTCAACCGTCTGTTTGTTGAAAAATAGTAACGGACCGCATTTTCTTGTTAGTAACTGTAACGGTGTTGTAACGATAGGGATAGTAATTAGTTAGATACGTCGTTACTAAAAAAGTAACGCCGTTACTTGTAACGCTGTTATTCCCATCACTGGTCATTTACAGGTATTTTTCTGTACTTCTTAACTATTGCAGTGCATTGTGGGAGCAAGAACCCCAAAAGGAGGGCAAAATAAGAGCAAGAGCAGACATTAGACTTTTTTAAGGCTTCATTTAGGTTTTAGACTCTGGAGTTGGAGAAGCTGCCTTCACATTTCTGTGGTAAATATTAAACTTTTAGATTTTTTTTATTAAGATAATGTTTTTCAAAACACTCAGTGATTTTGTTTAGAAAGAATTGTTAATTTATTTGTTAAATGGTGTCCACTGTATCCAGATAAGTCAGGAATATGTTGCTGACTTACTTTGAAAAGAGTTGTTATTTAGGTTTAACATGACATAAACTTTCCATTTTAGTTAATTATCTTTCGCTATGATACTCGGTTTGGCTTCCAGTGGCTGGAGCAGTTTTCATGAATACCATCTGGTCTTTAAGTCTGAGGTCATTTGCTGTTTCTCCATCCAAACTCCGCTTCTGGTCCCAACATCAAACGATCACTGAGAGTTAAAAACTGTCTAAATTCTTTCATCTTTAATGAAATGATCAGTGTAACAATTAAGTTTAACATCCATGAAAACAGACTTTATGAAGTTTAACGGATTTAGAAGATAGCAGGAAGTTGATATAGCATGATATAGCACAGTGAAGCTGGAGGATGAACGCTAACTTTTTTCCACTCAATAAAAGTTAACATGAGGGTTCCTGATGGTTAGAGACAAATGCAATCGCATGGCAGGATGCTGTAAACTTCAGCCAGGAGAACAACTGAGATAATCCATCCACAATACGAGGTTAGTCATTCATATACTGCTGCATGGGCTGTAGTTACATCGTAAGGGTTTAAAACTGAGCTTTAAAATGAACAGTGGTGGTAAAAACCAAGAGAGGCCGACAGTGATCACTGACTGTTTTTAGGGGCTTGTTCAGATTAAATAGAACAAAATACAAAACATGTTAAAAACACAATAATAAACACACCGTAGGTTGGACCTGGAAGCAGGCTCATCATCACTTAAAGACCAGATAGCAGTGTTGCCAGCTTAGCGAGTTTGTCGCTATATTTAGTGAGTTTCAGACCCCCTTAGCCACTTTTTTCTAAGAAGCGACTAACAACAAATCTGGTGACTTTTTCTGGTGTTATTGGAGACTTATGATGACACATATCGCTCTTACTCTCAACAAGCAACAGGTGCTGCCACAGGTGCAGGTGGGCAACAGGTGGGCACCTCGCCCGTGCCAAAGCGCTCACAGGCAGCGGGTAGTCCTCACGGAATGACTGAAGTAATGTTGTTAAGTCCTTAAAGTCATATTCTTTTATTGTCATGACTGTATTTGAAGCTATTTTTGTATGATACCTGATTTATATGGAATATGGCTGAAGTAAACTAAAGCCTAAAATACTTAGTCAGTCATTTGTTTAATAGTAATTTAACATTATATAATTCACATATAAAACTATGAATTGTAATTTTAAATGGTTTAAAAGCAGGTAGAATAGCATATGTAGGCAAGTATACTTCTCCTTTTATCAAGAAGCAAAGACAAAAAGGGGAACAAAAGAAACAGGGCAGGGTTCGGTGGTTGAATCATCCGTCCCCACCAATGCCACAACCAAATCTACGCCCTTGGAGGAGTTGGCAACACTGCCGGATATTTAGTTGTCTGCTTCTCTCTGGGCTTTGCACAGCTCTGACTGCTAGCTAGCTAACTAGCTAAAGTCAGCCATGTAGATAATAATAATGGATTGCATTTATATAGCCCTTTTTAAGGCACCCAAATGCCACTATTCATTCACTCTCACATTCATACACTGGTGGAGGCAGCTATGGTTGTAGCCACAGCTGTCCTGGGGCAGGCTGCCATATCGCGCCATCGGCCCCTCTGGCCAACACCAGTAGGCGGTAGGTGAAGTGTCTTGCCCAGGGACACAATGACCTGGACAGAGAGCCCGGGGATCGAACCGGTGACCTTCCGGTTACAGATACGCTTCTCAACCCCCTGAGCCACGGTCGCCCCATAACTGGGAAAAGTGAAAACTTCATGGTTCTACTGATGTATAGAGAGGAAGAAATAATTTTAGGACTATAAAAACTTCCATAATAATACTTATGCTCCACGGTTGCCCTTACTGTACACTTTAAAGGGTTTCAGGAAAAGTTACACAAACTCTCGTTTTAGCCTCAGACTATCCTGGCTCGTGCTAGCAAATGCTAATGTTAGCCTCTGATTTAGGCTGCTAAAGTACAGACTTTTAGCTAGCTGACCAGGATAGACTAATTTGGTGGTTAACAGACTGAAGTCCAACTTTTGTTGAAAATTTACCCACATGGAAAAGATAAATATAACTCTTATAAAGTTTGTATCTGTCCTGTGTGAAACTTGTATGAAAAGCATACAAGAGTGAAAACAGATATAAGATCCCTTGAAAAATTATATAAATGAAACTTGTGTGTTTTGGATACTAAAACAATAAATGAAAGTAATGAGAAAGTGGCCACTTTCATGAGTAAATCATGTAAGTTTTTACTGTTTCTTTTCCATGTGGGTTATGTAGTGCTGAGCATGTCATTTCTGGTATTGTGGGATATTTTTGTGACCTCGTTGAGCTAATGTGGTTAAATCATAACTATATCTTGATTGAAGCATAATATAAGCACTGTGCTGGTGTGCAGGGCTGTGATATGCCTTATGGGGATGCTGCTAAAATATATAATTGTCTATATCACACTTTTAGCCTAATAATGAGAAGAGATATTTGCATGTCTTCCTTCAGATCCTTAGAGATTATTTGAGAAGTGGATCATCAGCTTTTACTAAATGAAACACCTTTTACCTGTAAGCCTGGTTTAGTAACCTGTCCTAATAAATTTGTGTTGTATTTCTTATAAGGGGCAAAGTGGTGTCAGCCCTGCGCTGAGAGGGCTGTGCTCATCCATCCGCCCTGTTCTAACAAAGACACGTTTCAGGAACACCTGTAGTTCCCTTTTATTCATATAGCATCAGTGAACAAACACACGTGTTACTGTAAGGTGAAGACCCCACAGAGTTAATGCAGGACAAACGTTCACTCGGATTCATTGATGAAGTGAATGCAGGACTACATGTGTGTCCTTCTCATGAGTGGACACACATGGATGTGAACCACGCGTGTTTGGCTGAGCCAAACAACCGCAGCAGTGATTCGAACCTAAAGTACTCTGGATACTGTTACTGTACAAATACTATTACATGTTTGTTGGTCAGGTGTCCTGTAGGAAGAAAACACGTGAATGTGCATGAACGCGTTTACATGAGGACAAAGTGACTTCAAGGGAAATACAAATCTTCACATTTTGATGTCTGTCAGTTATTTTGTTCATGAATCGGCTGTTTAGTCGTTCTAGGATGAGATGGATGCTGTCATCATATTTTAGGATAGTTTTTAAGGTGAAGAGAGTAAAAGAATATTTCACTTTAAACGTGCCGATGTTGTTGTGGACTAAGCTCAGATAATTATAGGTTGTAACTGCATAGTATGGTTAAGGATATAAACATTAAGTCTAAGCTCTTCCTCTCCTGTCCGTCTTTCTGATCTGTCTCCATCTCTGAGTGAACGTAGCTCTCACCTTTAGCTTTAGCACACACTGTGAGACACACTGTGAGACACACTGTGAGACACACTGTGAGACACACTGTGAGACTGGTCTTTAGGGTCTTGGTCTCACTCTGAATCCTAATGCAGGCTTCATCTGTGGTCATCCTGCCTCGATGGCAGGAGAGCTGACCTCAGAGCTGTGCTTCTCCTGAGCTTTCTCTTTGGCTGTCTGCGCCTGAATGGAAGGACAACGTTCCTGCATTGAGGTACAGCAGAGCAGCAGTGTTTGGTTTAACACACGTATCCCCGACAAAGTCCTGCCAGTACTGGTCAGCCCGTGTGCAGCGCCACCTTCCTGTACAGCACTAGCACACACCTCCATTCTCTGCTAGCAAAGCACCGTTGGAAAGATAAGCAGCTGACGGCTCAGGGCTGTCTGGCCTCCGTTGTCTCTGTTGGTGATCTAGAGCAAAAGAAAAATGTGTCAGTCACAAACCAGGACAGCAGGGGGCGCTCGCCAACTTTTGTTCAGTGTTAATGATGCTGCTGTGACACTAAGAGCACTCTGGCTAACGTGTGCGCAACATTTTTTGTAATAAATTAAAATTTTGATGTTTACATATTAATATCAGCTGTCCATAATTATTGTTCGACACGAAATCAGATAATTGTATCTGCTAAAACTGTAAAAGAACAACATTCAGAAGCTTACTTACATTTCTTGTAGCCAAAGGCTGCGAGTACTATCAGTACTACAAGTACGATGGCTACTATAAATACTCCAATCCCAGCCGTTTCAGCCACAGGCAGACCTTCAACTGTAAATAAGCAGATTGTGCATCACCCACAACTGCAACATAAAGTTATTGTGACTGCATGGATCATGAATGTAGTGGAAATGTAGTATAAATGTAAAGTCATAAATAGTAGCTTCAGTTTATTTGGTGTGTAAGTAAGTTAGCTGTGATGTGACAGTAATGGACAACAAATAAAACTGCAGCTGATCAGCAGCTCTGCTCATTTCAGCAATGCAAGTTGTCAGCTGGATGCTGATTAATGGTGATGTAACCCTCTGTGTACCTGCAGGCAGGGCTGCAGTTGCTCCCACAGTCTTGTTAGAAGTTGGGTTGTAAACGTTGCAGGTCACCGTCTTTGACCCCGTGATGTTGGCTGTGCTGATGACGCTGTAGGTGCCGTCTTCCTCCTTGTGGATCTGCAAGGTCGGAACATCAGGTGGTTCCAGTGCACGTTCATGTCCTTCGTGGTCGGTGGAAATCCATGCCAGTTCAGGTTCAGGAAAGCCCCCCTGTGTTATGCAAGTTGCTGTCATCTTCTTTTGGTTGATCTCAATGTTTGGCTCCTTAAAATTAGCTGTAAATATTGTAAATATGTATTAATGACATATATAAGATAACAAGTTTGATGTGCTGTAAAATGACGCAGATACCAACCTGCTACATGAACCATGGTTTGGCAGAGTTTGTCCTTGATTTCTCCTGCGTGGTTGAAAACGACTTTAAGGGACTTCAGGTTGTCTTCATGCATCAGCGGATCGATGATAAGGGACAAGTTTCCAGATCGTAACTGATCAGGAAAGATTTTGGTTCTGTTTTCAAATGGCAAGCTTTGATGTTCCAAATCCTCCTTTCCATTCCTGTAATAGTGGAGCATTTCAGTATTGTTTTGGTTCTGCCAATAAATGCTGACTTTCTGTGGATCAAACTGTTTGCTGAGTGTGCACTGCCAGAGTAATGGCTCTCCTCTGGTTCCATTAGTTTCAGAGGAAGCTGCCACCAGTGGGAACCCATAGAGAGCTGCAACGAAACAGACAAAGGTTCAGTCAGAACGAACAAAACAAAACAAATTTCCCACGTGTGGGACTAATAAAGGTTATCTTATCTTATCTTATCTTAAACCATAACCGCCATTCATCATAGTCGCTCCTTTGGCAGTCTGAAATCATGCAACCTGTCAGCCGTCCAACTATTAATGAAAATTATAACAAAGTTTTCAAAACAAACGTGGTAATAGTGGGACAATACAGAGGCAACAAGGCGCTAACGATGTGGAAACAATACGTTAATTTCTAAAGCACCAACCCAGTAAGACACTGTATGACCAGCGAGCTCAGATGAGTTCTGTTGACATTTTGTAACTGGATAAAAACCAGAAACTGAAGGTAATGATGTATGCACAAATACTTATCAGGCAACACCAGTTAGTAATGGTGCACTAATGTATGTGTAACAACACAGGGGCGTAATTTCCAATAATCAGACCCAGCCAATACCCCCCCCCCCAATAAAATTATGAATTATCTTGCATGAGTAGGCTATTGAATTTATTTACTCATTTCAGTTATTATAATCAAAATAGTTGCATGTTTAATCATCCGGGAATTTACCCAGATTTATTTATTTATTTATTTAGACAGACATCTTACCCCCCACCCAATGCTCAGCACAAAGTTACACCCATGTACAACACGACAAACCTGTTAATAACATGGTAACAGCCATGAATAATAGTTTTCATTTAACAATTTGGTGGAAAGATTCAGAAATCATAGTATAATGAACAGCAGTACACGAGAACTGCAGTATATCAGTAACGTGTTTTATGATTATTTCATTTTCATGATTTTATTAACTCTAACAAACGTAATAGATCACAGTGTGAGCAGTTTGTCACATTCAATAAATTTCATTGAACAAAAAATGAATGAATGTTTGTTTGATTGGTTAACTGTATCTTTAAGAAGCAGGCGCCGCGCTTTAATACATCTTACTTCCCACTATCACACAGCATAGTGCTGTGGAAACGTCACAGCTTCCTCTCGTACTGACACACAGAACAACCAACCAAACAAAGTTATAATTTAATCATTTAATAATAAATAAATAATTATTAATAACCACGTTTTTTTAAAGCTACAGCCTGTTAGCAGCAGCTAGCTCCAGGCCACTGAAAGGTCACAAGCAGAATGGCTGAATCATCACCTCACTGCTTCACGCTGACGGATTTATGAAAGTAAAAGTGCAATAAAGTCAAAATCAGACCTACCGAAGAAGAAATATAAGCTTTTCTTCTCCATCGTGAACGAAAACCCACTGGTTTGTCTCAACACGGCTGCCTGCCTGGCCACACCTGATGCCTACGATGTTTCTGCCACTGCGTTTACGTCACGCTTGCTCCGCCCTCTCAGGGCGGGCCTGATGCAAAACTTTGACTGCTGGGATTTTGTGGTCAGACACCATCTCCAGCTACGAGACAGATGTCGACTCTGATCTGCTTCATTTCTCTTTCATTAAACCTGTCAGCGCTCTGAAAGAGGTGTAGGTGTTGTTATAAGGCTGTTATTAACCCGTAATTACATTTGTCAGATTTCACCAACAGATTATTTTTTTCACTTGAAAATGTCAAAGAATACTTTAGATCTTTAAGGTTCAATAACTAAATCACTGAAAAAGCAGCTTAGGGGTGTGTGTGTGTGTGTGTGTGTGTGTGTGTGTGTGTGTGTGTGTGTGTGTGTGTTGGGGTGCCAGGTTGGTGGTAATGCTCCTTCTGTGGGTTTCCTGTCAACGTTTTGTTGCTCTATTACTGCCTGACTTGAAGTTCTTTCTTTTGTAAATAAAAACCTGAGAGACAAAACTCTGGATTAATAAAAGTTTGCTGTTCCTCCAACCGTCTGTAGTACAAGCTGTTAAAGAGCAAGAACAAGAAGGACTCTGCCTACCTGCTGCAGTAAGTCTGTCCTCTTTGATGGGTAAAGCTGACGTAGCTCCTCGAATATTTTCTGTTGTTCTTAAATTCAAGTTTACATGAACTGCACGAGTTAATCACACAGTGTAGAAACTGCTGTGCTTCTGTTTCAGTCGCTCCCTATAAGAGGAAGTGTTGCAGCCACTCCTTCATGCAAACAATGTGAACAGACTGGTACGTCAACTTTGTGTGTTTAATTTAAAAAAGAAAAGGTGCCTTATTCTCTGCATGTTTAAGTCAGTCTGAGGTGACTTGTTTGCCTTGCAGCAGTTTGAAGGCTTCTGTCTCTAGAATGAGAAGACGGGTTCAGCACGGGTTGGGGAGGGGGGCACCGTGTCATCAGACTGAACCAAAGCCAGGGTCTAACTGGTTAACTGGACTGTGGTTGGTCAGTGTTGCTTGGTGATGGAGCAGAGAAATTAAAACTGAGCTCAGTGTGGAAAACGATGCTTTAAGGAGTTCGTGAACTCAGAGCGAGGGGGAATTCAGATATTACAGTGAGGGAAAAATTCACTTCCTCCTGCTAAATTTGTAAGTTTGTTCACTTCCAAAGAAACGAACAGTCTCTAATTTTAGTGTATGTTTTATTTGAATAAGACAAAATAACATGACAGCTCTTTGGTCTTTCCCGAGGGACTGTACTGGGTCCTGGTGTTGTTGTTGTTGATGTGTGGCTGGCAGCTGCAAGGCTGCAGCCAAGTGCGTTGGAGTGTACAGCAACTGGAAATAAAGACATGTATTCTGAATGTGTTACAATGTGGTTGGGTCCAACATGCATCTACAGTGGTGCTGATAGCCAGGAGTGTGGCGTGGTGGAACCAACACGGGGCCAGCCAGTGGGACCAGCTGCAGGACCGGTCTAAGCACCGGATGCAGCTAATAGAAAGTCTGTCAGCTCCCCATGGAAGTGGCCGGTCTCTACGGTGAGGCCTGCATCGACACTGCCTACCTGTGCACCCATACCCACTCCTCCAGTGGGAGCAGGTAGTGGCCGGCAGGTTCCTGTTCCCCAGAGGAGGGCGGCTGTGGTCGGGTCCGTCATGCTTCTGTACAGCCTTCCTGAAAGCTTTCTGACAATAATAGGAGGCAAAAAGAGTTCTGACAGTCTTTTCTTCTGGATCAGGTCATTTTGCTGTGTGTGTGTTTGTGCATGTGTGTGTGTCTGTGTGTTAAAGTGTGCAGTGAGTGAGTTTGTGTCTGTAAGCATTTACAATGAAGAAAAACGTATCAGCGTTATGAAGTTTGCCCTGTGCTTTGATGCTGCTGAAAACAAACGTTATGATCAGGGATGTCAAACATTAGGTTCGGGGCCAGAGTTGGTCCGACAAAGACTCCGATCTGTCCCGCTGGACGGATTTGGGAAATATGATGCTGGACAAAGAGTTTTGTACTTGCATATCAAACAAATCTTACATCTCTTCTAATAATAATGATAATAATAATAATACAATTTATTTAATAAATCGCCTTTCAAAACACTCAAGGACACTGTACACAATCAATAACAACAACAAACATAACAATTTACAAAATAATAAGGATAAAACGTTGAGCAAATAAATGAAAGTAGCAGGATGGAAAATGCATGTGGAATAGACTAATGTGAACAGGTGAGTTTTGAGTCTGGACTTAAAAAGAGGGAGGGAAGTGATGTTTCTTATCTCAGAAGGAAGAGAGTTCCAAAGACGGGGGGCAGAGCAGCAGAAAGCCCTGCGCCCCACGGTGGCTAGCTGGGGGGAAGGGATGGTGATCTGAACCAGGTCAATGAGGTATAAAGGCGAGATATGGATAGCCTTGAATGACATCGGTGGTGTCAGACTCAACAACAGTGTTAGCCGCCCTGGGCAGACCGGCTAAAACACTGTGGTCAGCAGTCCTGTCAAAGCTCCGTGGGGAATGACGAGAGGTGGAGCAAAAGGATTGTATTGGTTTAGAGTTGTCATGATGAAACGTCTTGATGCTCAATCAGCCAAGTAAGTAAATCTCCAAAAGTTGATTCTGTTCATCTGGACGTTTTCAGCGGGAGAAACGTTTTGTCACTCATCCAGGTGACGTCTTCAGACTCAGCTGACTGCAGGTCTCAATCTTATCAACAGTACATTTGCATAATGACTGAAACCAGCCCACTGAAGGAACAATGGGCTGGGAGGTCAGTTCCTTAATCATAATTATGCAAATGAGTCCCAATCACAGAGAGTTGGGGAATGGCTGCAATCACAGCATGTTGCATGCTGGGGGAGCAGGCTGAGGGTCGCAGATGCCAACAGACTTAATAAACTGATCTGTAAGGCCAGCAATGTTGTGGGGATGGAGCTGGACTCCCTCAAGGTGGTGTCGGAGAGGCGGATGCTGTCCAAGATAAAGACAATGTTGGATAACACCTCCCACCCACTCCATGACATGCTGGTCAGTCACAGGAGCTCGTTCAGTGAGAGACTGAGATTACCGAAAAGCACCACTGAACGACACAGGAAATCATTCCTGCCTGTGGCCATCTCCCTGTACAACGCATCCACTTAACACACTGTTTGCTGCTACAGCTACACATGTTTCTTTTCCAACTATTTATTTATGAGTGACTTATGTATGTATGTATGTATATATATGTATATATTGTACTATTCTTAGTTAGCGTATTGTCTGTCTTGTCTTAATGTTGGTTTAAAATGGAGCACTGTAACAAAAAATAATTTCCCCCAGGGATCAATAAAGTATTCTGATTCTGATTCTGATTAAGATGGTGACAGATGTACCCTTAGGCCCCTCCTAAATTCAGAGATGGTCTTTCCCTTTTCTCGTAAATGGCCTCCTTGACTCCGCCCTGAAACCAGTGTTCCTCCCTGTCCAGGATGTTACATCCTCATCATTGAAAGAGTGTCCACTGGCCTGTAGGTGTGAATAGACTGCAGAGTCCTGGCCTGACGAGGTGGCTCTTCTGGGTTGTGCCGTCCTCTTAGCCAGAGGTTGTTTAAATTCCCCGCTGTATAAATCCTGCCAATCCTCCTGCACTTAACAGCGTACACTCTGTTACTCTGTGTGTGTCAGGGGACCCGATCCTTGGGGTGGACCAGTTTTTGGCGCAGCGTGTTTTGGGGTTTAAAAGCCACAGAGACCCGGTGTTTAGAAAAAATGTGTCTCAGCTGCTCCGATACTCCTGACACGTACGGGATCACTACAGGTTTTTGCTTGGGCAGCGGTTGTCCTTCTCTCCTGGATCGGCTGGAGCTTTCTTTGACAAAAGTCCAGCTGGGATAACCACACTTACTCAGGGCCTTCTTGATGTTCTTCTGCCTCCCTGGCTGCTGTGTCAGTGGGGATGGTGTTCGCTCTGTGTTGTTGCGTCCTGATGACTCCCAGTTTGTGCTCCAGTGGATGATGAGAGTCAAACCTTAGATACTGATCCGTATGTGCAGGTTTACGGTACACATCAGCTTTTAGATGTCCCCCATTACTGATGGAAATCTCACAGTCTAAGAAGGCTAACCTGCCACTGTTCATATCCTCCCTGGTGAATTTGATGTGTCGGTCCACCGAGTTAATGTGATCCGTGAAATGTGGTACATCCTGATCTTTGATTTTCACCCCGGTGTCATCCACATACCTGAACCAATGGCTTGGTGGTGTTCCAGGGTAGGATAGCAAAGCCCTCTTTTCCACTTCTTCCATGTACAAATTGGCCTCGATGGGTGAAACTGGGAGCCCATGGCACCCATGTTTCTGCCTGTAGCACTGACCCTTGTATGTGAAGTAGGTGGAATGAAGACACAGTTCAAACACACTTGGTCGATGCTGAGAGTGGTCCTGTTGCTGAGGTTGGTGTCATCCTGTAATCTCTTACGGACTACCTCCAACGCTTCCGTGACTGGGATGCAAGTGAAGAGAGATGTAACGTCGTACGAGACCATGGTTTCATCTGCCTCCTTCTCAACAAAATCCAGGGTGTTCTGGATGTGGTTTTCAGAGCTGCCCACCAGCGGGTTGAGGATCGAAGCCAGAAACTTGGAGATGTTATAGGTGACCGAGTTGATCATGCAGACAATCGGTCTTAAAGGTGCACCCTGTTTATGTATCTTCAGTAAACCATACAGACTTTAAGATTAAGGAACTGCCATCTTTTGCTCCACATCCTGCAAAAGAAGCAACCATGAGGGGGAGAGGGTGTGTCTGGTAGCCATGGGAAGACGTGTTGTAACAGGGCTCCTCAATGGACTAACTTTTTTCATAATTTCATTGCTCCAAAACTAATGAACTTTTAATAATAGTACGATAACACGCCCGTGTGCTGCTCTGAGGCACTTTTTACATCTTCAAAGCTCCGTTGTACGAAATATGAGCAAAACTAGATCGGGGAAAGAGCAGGCCGCAAAAGCCTCGGACCATGCTGAGGACAGACCGGAGGCACCATCCCATGACATGAGTGAGATTATGAGAGCTATTGCTAGCTCTGAAAAGAGGATATTGGACCGTATCGATTCAAGCACGAAAGATTTAAATGATAAAATAGACACAATCAAAGAAGATCTGGAGAAGCAAGAGACCCGTTTGGAAAGTGTAGAGTTTGGTTTGAATACTTATTCAGACCGGACAGTGGAGTTGGAAAACGAGGTTAGCAAGCTGAAATCGGACCAGCAAGTTGGACGACATCGAGGGGCGACAACGCCGGTGCAATGCACGCATTGTAGGGGTGAAGGAGGGCTTTGAAAACACCGGGAAACCCACGGCAGTTATTGCTACAATGCTGAAAGACATACTGGGCCTCGATTTTACTCCGATGCTGGACCGCGCTCATCGAAGCTTGGGTCAACAGGGAAACTCCCCCAGGGCGATCGTGGTGAAGTTTCACTATTACCAAGAGAAGGAAGAGGTTTTCCAGAGGGCCGCCAAGTCGCAGCCGTTGCTGCTGCAGGACATGAAGATAAGCATTTTTCCTGATTTTACAGCAATGGTGGCAAAGAAACGAGCTGCTTTTATGGAGGCTAAACGTTTGCTCCGAGGCTGCGCTCGCGTTAAGTTTGGACTTTTGTTTCCAGCTGTTCTCCGCATCACTTCACCTACGGGACAGGACAATCGTTTCACCGACCCAGCGGCTGCAATAGACTTTATCAAAAAAGACTTACTACGGCCGTGAGAGGTACAGGCGAGTGAGAAGAGATAAGTTGGACTTCACCAGGGCTGGACTGGGACAAAAAATCGGCATTTTGTGATGTCATTCAGGGGTAAAACCGCAAAGGATTCTGGGAACTTGTGGCAAGAGGTACTAGCGCACGCAGGCTTTCAATTGAACTCAGTTACACAGCGATAAAAAGAAACACAAACAATGGCAAGAAGCTGTTGTATTATTAACTGCAATAGCCGGCGTTGTGCCAAAAACTGATTGCTCGTATTTAAATTGCTATGAGTAACTTGTTGGGCTATAATATGTGAAACATATGTCAAATGCATCCCTCATGGATGACATAAAGTCATCTCTCCATCTCTCTCTGCTGCTCTTCTGTCTCCTGTCACAGACTTCTCCACTTTAGATGATAAATCAGCTGGTGCAACATGTAAGGATTGGCACAATTTGTTAAGATTTTGAGGAGTTTGAGAAACTAACCTTAAGCATAAAATAAAATGTACTATCAGTAACTTCATAGCACCCGCCCAGCAGTATATAAGCTCCGTCATGCTAGCTAGTAGCAGTACCAGTTATTCTAAGCGCCTGTAAAAAGTCAGCACAACGAAAACAAACTCCAACTAAACTTGGTTTATATCTGACACAGATAGACAGCAGGTCATAACTTCTTACCTGAAGTTCCGTTCCTCTGCCACTATGACCGGCAGCCGCCTCGGGTCTCTCCTCCTCTTGCCTCCCCTTTCCCTTATCCACCTGCTGGCCTCCACCACTTGCTGATGTTGCTAAATCTGTGGAAGCTATGCCATAGCTACCGCCAAACACTTCAGTTATTTTTACACATTTGGCAGCGTCTGCCTGAAGTTTCTTTTTGGCCCTAATTTTTTCTGCACCTTCTTTCCTTTTTTTGTTCTCCATTTTCTTTAGTTCGTCTATAAGATTGCTAAACAAGGGGGCGGGTGCATCCGACCTCCTCGGCTGTAATTGGTCCAGCCCAGAGTCGATCATGACCAATTGGCCAATCCAACACCTTTCATTATTTATACCCTTCCCAAAAAAAAAAAAATCGATCGGCCCATAAAAACAAAAAATCGCCAGCGGCCCACCGGGCAAATGCCCGGTGGGCCGCTGGCCAGTCCAGCTGCGGACTTCACATGTGCGATTGTTTGAACTCAAGGGACATTGTTATACGTCGGTGTTGGGGAGAAGTCAAGTAACTAATTGGGCCATATTCATAAAAGGCCGGAAGGTATAATAATCTTGATTTAATTTATTAAACGGTGCATAACCAGCATAACGGTGCCCATCTGGAAAGGGAAAGGCGATGTGGCTGAATGCTCCAACTACCGCCCGATCCGACTCCTAAGCCATACTATGAAGGTTTTCGAACGGATCATCGACGCCAGGATGCGAGAAATCGTCAACTTAACGCCCAACCAATGTGGCTTCATCAGGGGGCGTGGCACGACGGACGCCATCCATGCTGCCCGCCTGCTTTTGGAGAAGCACCGAGAGAAGTCCAAGACCATCCACATGGCCTTCCTCGACTTGGAAAAGGCGTTTGACCGTGTCCCACACGACCTCATCTGGCACTCCCTGCGATCACATGGAGTTCCTGAAGCCTACGTCAACTGGACAAAGCTCCTCTACCGACAAGTCACCAGCGTGGTCAGAAACCCAGTGGGAACATCGCCGCCCTTTAACATCAATGTGGGCGTCCACCAAGGCTCGGCACTCTCCCCGCTGCTCTTCATCCTTTGCATGGACACTGCGACGGCAGATCTCCAGTCACCCCATCCCTGGACACTTCTCTACGCCGACGATGTCTTCCTGGCCGATGAATCGCGAATAGAACTGCAATACCAAACGCAGCAGTGGAAGACTCGCCTAGCTGACTTCGGCCCGAGGCTCAACACCAACAAGACCGAATACTTAGAGGCTGGCCCCCAGACCGACGGCACGATCAGCGTCGATGGAGAAGATCTGGCGAAAGTACCTCATTTCAAATACCTCGGATCGATGATCAGCAATGACGGCGATATCCTACTAGATGTACGAGCCAGGATCAACGCAGCGTGGATGAAATGGCGCCAAGTCACCGGCGTCCTGTTTGACCAAAGAATGCCCAATCGCCTCAAGTCAAAGATCTACAAGAGTGTAGTGCGCCCCGTTGCCCTCTATGGATCCGAGTGCTGGCCAGCCACCGCAAAGCACGAACAAGCCCTTCACACGATGGAAATGCGGATGCTGCGATGGTGCCTAGGCCTGACACGATGGGACCACGTCATGAACACCGACGTTAGAAAGAGGATGGGCATCGCGCCAATCACAGATAAGATGCAAGAAGCGAGGCTGCGGTGGTACGGACATGTGGTAAGGAGCGATGAGAACTCAGTGGTGAGAACAGCACTGCGGCTCAGCCCCCAAGGACGTCGACCTAGAGGCAGACCAAAGCGGAGATGGATGGACCGAATCAAGGACGACGTGAAGAAGATCGAAGCCGATCTGACCGACGCCCTTGACCGACCCAAGTGGAGACGATTTTGCAGAAAAGCGGACCCTGCAACCGAGCGGGAAAAACGCTAGGAGGAAGAATTTATTATGAATACTCTGCCTTCCTACTTTGTTCCGATTTTTGATATGTTTGAGATATTGCTGTTATTCTGGGGCATTTGGTTAGAATAAACACGGGGAAAGTGGAAAATATAAGTTTTGGAATTTAGTTTAGTTATTAAATGTTATATATTTGCCCAGTTGAGGGGCTGTTTGATGGTTAATAGTATGTTTAGTCACTGTGCTATCCTAGCCTGGAGGGTTGCGATCTCAGGGATAATAGTAGATCAGCATGGGGTTTTGAGGCTCGTTTTATTTATTTATTTATTTTTCCCTTTATTTTCCTTCTCTTTCTCCCCCTCTTTTTTTTGGGCGGGGGGGGGGGGGGGGGGGGGGTTCCAGAGGTTGGGACATATTTTTTCTGCACCTGCATTTTTGTACCTGAATGTTAAGCTCACAAAGTCATCTGCCTCTTTGTTTTATAAGCTGGAATGTTAAAGGTATAAATAATCCGGTTAAACGCACAAGGGTTTTTACTCATTTAAAATCATTGAGATCCGATGTTGTATATCTGCAGGAAACACACCTCCGATCAAGTGAACAAATTAAACTAAAAAAAACATGGATAAGCCAAATATTTAGCTCAAAATTTGAGGAAAGATCATGGGGTGTGGCTATTCTAATTGTGAAGGGGATTCCATTTATTCCACTATCAACTGTGGCGGATACCAGAGGGAGATATATTATTATACAGGGCAGTTTGTATGGGAAACAAGTAATTCTTGCAAATGTATACGGACCAAACTGGGACGACCCAAATTTTTATTGTACCTTTTTAAAACACCTGCCAGATTTAACAGAGTCCCATTTGATACTGGGTGGTGACTTTAACTGCGTACTTAATCCTCAACTTGACAGATCAAACCCAAAACCTGATAGCAAAATTTCAAAAGCGGGTAATGTTCTAAAATCCTTTATGCAATCTTATGCTTTTTTTGACCCCTGGAGGAACAAAAATCCTGCATCTAAACAATTCTCATTTTTCTCACCAGTGTTGTAGATAGTAGAATTCTTCCCAAGGTTTTAGATTGCCAATACAACTCTATTGTTATCTCAGACCATAGTCCAGTACAATTAGATGTAAATTTTTTATGAACGCTCAAGTCAAAAACCGGCCTGGCGACTTGATCCTTTACTCCTAACTAAAGACTCATTTAAAAAAATGGTCTCTGAGCAAATACAGTTTTTCTTAGAGACAAATCAAACCCAAGGGATGAAAATGACTGTTGTATGGGAGGCATTAAAGGCCTATCTTAGAGGCCAGATAATTTCAAAAAAAGAAATACTTACAACAAATGAACAACCTAGCCAACAGTATAAAAGAGATTGACTGCTTATATGCAGAAAATCCAACACCAAACCTCTATAAGAGAAAATTATTACTAAATTCAGAATACAAAATTCGGTCCATTCAGCAAACAGAACGTTTATTTTTCAAATCAAGGCAAAAGTTCTATGAACATGGGGAAAGAGCCGGAAAACTTTTGGCACATCAAATTAAGCAATCCATATCAGCTAACACGATTTCTGAAATCTGTAAAACCTCTGGAGAAAAGACGTCTGATCCGAAAACCATTAATGACCAGTTTAAAATGTTCTATTCCAATCTTTATACCTCAGATCCAGTTGATGAAAACAAGGTTGCTGAAATGCTTGATAGATTATCGATTCCACAAAAATCGGTAAATGACAGAACAGAAATTGATAGAGAGATAACCATTAGTGAAATTGTTGAAGCAATTAAATCAATGCAAAGTAACAAGGCACCGGGACCTGATGGTTTCCCTATTGAACTATATAAAATGTTTATAGACAAACTAGCACCAATACTCAAAGATGTATACTAGGAAATATTCTTTCAAGAGAAATTACCAGATACTATGAAACAAGCCATAATTTCTGTGCTGTACAAAAAGGGTAAGGATCCCTCACAATGCAGCTCCTACAGACCGGTGAGCCTCTTAAATTGTGATTACAAAATTCTCACAAAAATCTTAGCTAATAGAATCAATCTCATACTGCCAAAAATTATTAATCCTGATCAAACCGGCTTTATACCAGGGCGACAGTCATTTTATAATATGCGCCGCCTATTTAATATTTTATATGCATCAGAACCAAAAGAAAAGTCAGAAATGATCATTTCTCTTGATGCAGAAAAGGCCTTCGACCGTATAGAATGGCCATATCTTCATGCGGTCCTAAATACATTTGAATTTGGCCCATTGTTTCGAAAATGGATTAAAATACTTTATTCCTCTCCAGTTGCGGCAGTGAGGACAAATAATGTAACCTCTGACATTTTTCAGCTTAGTAGAGGCTGCAGGCAAGGCTGTAGTTTATCTCCCTATCTTTTCAACTTAGTAATTGAACCTTTAGCTATCGCTCTTAGGGAGGACGGTCAGGTTGCTGGAATCTCTAGGGACGGGACAGTGCACAAAGTATCACTGTGTGCAGATGACCTATTGCTGTATATATCTAATCCAACGGCATCAATCCCTAAATTGCTCAAGGTATTAGACCAAAAATGTGACGTCACTCAGGGGTAAAACCGCAAAGGATTCTGGGAACTTGTGGCAAGAGGTACTAGCGCATGCAGGCTTTCAATTGAACTCAGTTACACAGCGATAAAAAGAAACACAAAAATGGTAGGAAGCTGTTGTATTATTACTGCAATAGCCGGTGTTGTGCCAAAAAGTGATTTCCGGTATTTGCCAAAAACTGCACATACCTGCACATACAAAGTTTTGCAAAAACATTGTTTCCTTCATTCTCCTACCTACCTCCTAAAAATCAAGTGGATAGCATTTTGGAAATGGATCCTTTTGGCAAAAGGCGATTCTCCGTCATATACAAACTGATGCAGAGCTTAAGGCCTATTACTTGGGAAAAAACTAAAAATAATTGGGAAAAAGACGTTGGGGTGGATTTATCTGATGATGAGTGGAGATCTTGCTTGAATCGTATACATACCTCCTCCCTTTGCACTCGCCATGGTTTCATTCAGTTTAAAATTCTTCATCGTCTTCATTATACAATAGAGAGGCTTTCAAAATGTTTCCCAGAAGCCGATCCTGCCTGTCCCAGGTGTGGACACAATCCAGCAAATGAAGGTCACATGATGTGGTCTTGTCCAAACCTGGATAATTACTGGGGAAATATATTTAAAGTATTATCTCACATCAGTGCGCAGAACTTAATGCTTGATTTCCGCATTGGCATTTTTGGAGTTATGCCACCTCAATACGAAATTAGTAAATCTCAGGAAAATGCCATAGCGTTTGCTACGTTGCTTGCCCGTAGACGTATTCTACTCCACTGGAAGTCTGATAAGGCTCCTTCATACATACAGTGGTTAAAGGAGGTGCTTTTGTTTTTACCACTGGAAAAACTTAGATAGAGTTCTCTCATCACAACAAAAATTCTCTGCGACTTGGAACCCATTTATTGACCATATAAAAACGTGTTTTCCAGATGTGTGACGTACATTTTTTTTTGTTTTGTTCTGTTTCTCTTTACATGAGACTCGGGTGGGGAGGGGGGGGTTTCTTTTTGGTTTTTTGTGTATAATCGCGACGTTTTCATTATGTATTGTGACCATGATTTGTGAAAAATTTGATTTAAATAGAATTTAAAAAAAAAAAGATTAAGGAACTGCCCTCCCAGCCCATTGTTCCTTCAGTGGGCTGGTTTCAGTCATTATGAATAATTATGAATAATTACACACACCCCACTTTGCAGTTATTTATTTGTAAAAAATGTTTGGAATCATGTATGATTTTCGTTCCACTTCTCACGTGTGCACCACTTTGTGTTGGTCTTTCACCTGGAATTCCAATAACATTGATTCATGTTTGTGGCTGTAATGTGACAAAATGTGGGAAAGTTCAAGGGGGCCCAATACTTTTGCCAGCCACTGTAGATAGACGTAACCAAACCCAACTCTGTGTGGCTCAAAGGCATTTACTCAGCGCAGCGCCTTTATCGTTTATCAATCCAGTCCTGATAGCCCTGTGGATAAATCTGACCCGTCATTCCAAAGTAGGCCTCCAAACCTTGGAGGGCCTGAGATGTCCCCAGAGAGGTGGCGTCTGACACCCAACCTGACATATAGACACAGACATACAGGCACACACAGACACAAACATCCATTCCCACCCTCATGCTCTCATATGCACTCACTCCACACTCAACCAACGTGGAGACAGACATAAAGAGACGCTGTACACACGATCACACTCCCCAAGCGTACTCTACGAACCAGGTCTAGGTACCCTTGCCCCTGGAGGGGGGAACTGCACCCAGACCCAGGTGGTGTTACCCTTTTCCCTGCGGTGGGGGGAGGCAGACCACCCCGACTCCGCAGCAGCAGGGAGGCCCCACACTCCAGACCGCAGTCGGACGGCCAGAGAGCAGCAGGTAAGCGCATGGTCCCTCCTGCTGGCCCTCAATGTCTACGTGTATTTAAAATTGAGAGGTGGGCAACGACGCCAGGGGTGAGGTGTACACCCTGATGGTACTTTGGATTCCGTGTAGCGTGCCCACCCCCAAGATCCTATATGTATGTATAATGAGAGTGTGAGTAATGTGAATGTCTAAGTTGTGGGATAAAATTGAGGCAGAGGCAGCCAGAAGGGGACAGAGGGGGGGGATGCCTCCTCTGCACCCTGGTGACACACCTTTATCCCAAGGCCCTGTGATTGTGGTGGAGCGGGAAGAGGGAGGCAAAAAAAATTACATAACTAACAAATCAGAGCACAAAACGTTGAAAACTTGGGTCCATTATCAAAGTTTCCTTCCTTTACAGTCCGGGTCGGAGGCTTTTGATCCTCCTGATTTTCTCCAAAAAGTTGTCCAACTGGGTCTCAACTCCAGGGAGAGTAGTAAGGAACATTTGGATAGCATTGCTAAAGCCATTTGCACTGATCTTTGTGAAAAATTAACTATCTCTAGGGCTGAGGATTTAATGGCAGGTAGCGCCTTTGGATGTCTCTTGGTTCCTGTTTTACTTTGACAGTCCCGCGTCCCGTGTTCAGTTTTCTGTGTTTTGCTTTCCCGTTGTCTCACCATGTCAGGTTAGGTTCAGCTGTATCTAATGACAACTCTCAGCTGTTATTATGTTACTGTCAGGGGAGTTTTCCCAATTCTGACCTTATACCAAAATTCTACAATACACATTTAATAAATAAATATATACATACATTTGACCATTAATCTGATTAAAAATTTTACATTTTACACTTACACCTTAACAATTATTATTAAAAAAACACCAAAAACCTATGCACAGAGATTGGCCACACTCCCTTAACCCATGACCTTCAAATGGTGTCCAGACCCCCGGGGAAACATTTGCCCAAACATTTGGGGGGTGTCCAAATTTATAGGCTGCATCCTGCAGTCCTGCCGAGGACCCGGGCCTTCGTGGTCTACGTGGGCCTTCGTGGTCTACGTGGGCCTTCGTGGTCTACGTGGGTCAGGTCCTCCGTAGGCTGGAAATGCGAGGCTGTGAAATTGGACGGTCTAGCCTTCAGTTTTGCTTCACCGCTGTCTCGGTGGAGTTTAATAAACTCAGCCGTCTGCTCCATCACGAATACATCATGGCTGAGCTGCTGTCATTCCCAGTCAATTTCGGTTTGTTATAATATCACTAACAGTTGACTGTGAAATATTTAGTAGTGTGGAAATGTCATGAGTGCAGTGGTCAGAATTCTGGAAAAGATTTTTAAAAAAGACGTGCCCACTCCCCCCCTACCCCCCAGTGGTCCTAATCCTCTTCCATACAAATCAAAGCAATACAAGACCAAACAAAACCCAAACTTGAAAAACTAAAAAATAAACTTGAGAAAGCCTGAACATGAAAATCCGGCGCATGTGTTAAAAAAAATCAACACACTGGCTTGGTTCGTCTCACCAGAGTCACGCGATCAATCATGTCCAAGGCATCAATCGTCACATCACTGCGTCAGTACCTGATTCAATGGTTTATAACAAAGGGATTCATTGGTGTGTTTTGGTGATTTTGTGGCACAGTGAACCAGTGTGCGACATGATTAGAAACATGGAGCCAGTTAGACAGGACGTCTGCCTGTTCCTAAACCAGTTCATCAGCAGTTCTGCTCCCAGGTCAAAAATATACATAAGAAATACACAATACATGTAGTTATTACAGAAGTTATAGTATATTATAAACACACTTGCCCACTGGTTAATTACATAGTCAGGGTGCTCAGGGCAACTTATTGTGGTTTGGATGTAGCGTAATTTTTTTTTTTATTAATAAAAAACATAAAGAAGTCACAAGCAGAAGGAGAATGGCACATGTTTAAACAAGGAAGGTTTATTCATCTAAATTATTTATTATTAAAATAGACTGAAAGTAATTTTTTCACCCACAAAGTATACATGTTTACACATAATAACCCGACATCAACAGAAGCTGTCGGCTCAGCTCTGTAGAGCAGACAATCAGAACAAAGCAGTTCATTATAACCTCGAGATTCAAGCTGCTCTTCATACTTTGGCCACCAGATGTCACCAATGAGAACTGTGTTGAAAAGCTTCCATTAAGAAACCGTTTTTCAGTACAAACTTTAATGCTTTAGAAAGCGTCATTTGGCCATCACTGTGCCGTGGATGCGTGGAAACATGGCGTGAACGTAACAGACAACCTAATACTGAATGCATGACAGCTAAACCCATAAATACACATGAGAGTGACGAGGGAAAAGGAAACACACGGGGAACACAGCTGGGACGAAATAAACATAATGACAAGACAGCAGGAAGCAACCTGAACACACTGAACATGAGATGCGAGACTGTCAAAATAAAACAGGAAACACGCAGACTAAGACACACAGACCTGACATGGCGATTGAGAAATAGACACTGCAGATGAGACATGGACAAAACTAAGCATCAAATACAGAGAAAGGGATGGATAGGGAGAACAAGCCTGCAGATGGGAAACAAGAGGAGTAGACGAGACAGAGCGAGTGAGGGGGACACGAAGGGAGACAAAGACATCACCGAGACACACAAAGGGCGAAGGAGACTTAAACACAGGAGACATGTAAACTCACACACTGAAGACACGACACCAACCAACATAGTGGGCAGATGGGAGAAACCTAAACAGGGAAACATGGAGAACTCAAAGAGAACACACTGAAGCCTAAACTAAACTAAACAAGAACATCACAGTGCGAAAAGGTGTGATGGCGAGGCATGAGAGGCAAATACTGTTTATGGGGTTTGCCCTAATACTGCATTAAACATGGGCTATGACATTTATCACAGGAATATCCTGAAATTTCTGCCTTCCACCTGTAAGCAAACAAGCAAAGAATTAAAGCTGTGAGGCCCGGAGTCAAACTGCCAAGCTGATGGTCGATTGATTGTAATTTGATGATATGATTATATTTCAGTCCTTCAGATATAAAAACATCAGAGTGTGGCCAAATTTCATCAAAAAATTTGTATTTTAATACAAACTTCTTTATTTTCTTATTTAAACTTTTGTTTGATCAGCCTGAAATCTTAAGAACAGTAATAATACCAACTTCAGGACCAACTTCACACCCGATCAGATCTGCACACTGTTAGACCTCTGCCTCACCACTACATATTTCAAGTACAACGAAGGCTTTTACAGACAAAAACATGGCTGTGCCATGGGCTCCCCCGTGTCACCTATTGTAGCCAACCTTTACATGGAGGAAGTGGAAAGGAAGGCTCTTGGCTCTTTCAAAGGAAGAGTACCCAGCCACTGGTACAGATATGTGGACGACACCTGGGTCAAAATCAAGACACAAGAAGTGGAATCCTTCACCGCGCACATTAACGCTGTGGATAAAAACATCAAGTTCACCAGGGAAGACACAAAGGACGACTGTTTGCCTTTCCTGGACTGCGCCGTGCACATTGAAGAGAACGGCAAACTCAACATCGAAGTTTACCGGAAGCCCACACACACGGACCAGTACCTCCTCTTTGACTCCCATCACCCTCTGGAGCACAACCTTGGAGTAATCAGGACCCTACACCACCGGGCAGAACATGTTCCCTCTAAGCCTGAAGGAAAAAAGAAGGAATACGCATATGTAAAACGTGCGGCTATCCTAAATGGGCGTTCTTAAAGTCAGCAAAGAGGCACAGAAAAGAAGACCAGACACCAGCGAGGGAGGATAAGAAGGACAGACGCAACAACATTGTCATCCCCTATGTAGCCGGTGTATCAGAGAAACTCAGGAGAGTTTTCTCCAAGCACAACATCCCGGTGTATTTCAGACCCAGCAACACACTCAGACACAAACTGGTTCACCCGAAAGACAAAACCCCAAAACACAAACTTAACAATGTGGTGTTTGCTGTACAGTGCAGCGAGGAATGCCCAGACCTCTACATCGGAGAGACCAAACAACCACTTCACAAGCGCATGGCACAACACAGAAGAGCCACCTCCACAGGACAAGACTCAGCATCCATCTGCATCTAAAGGTCAAAGGTCACTCTTTCGAGGATGCCAATGTTCACATTTTGGACAGAGAGGACAGATGGTTTGAAAGAGGAGTGAAAGAAGCATCTATGTCCACTGTGAGCGACCATCTTTGAACAGAGGCGGGGTTTACGACACCAACTCTCTGCCATCTATAATCCAGTTTTGAGATCCTTCCCAGACGCCTTAACGCCCACTCACATCCTGGGCCTTCTGACCTCAGGAATTCGCATGATAAGGTGGGGCCAGGTTTCACAATGAGCTCACCCGAAACTCTGGCTGATTGTGACCCACACCCAGTTTCACACCTTGGCTCAGGCGATTAGAGGATCATCAGGGGGTCCTTTTGTCCCTCTGTGGGGGGAAACTCCCACTAGGTTTATATCTGGGACTCTCCACCATTTGACCTTAGAACTGAAGAAGCTTCTCAGATGAGAGGTGAAACGTCTTCAAGTAACTTAAAGAAGTCCAGACGCTTTTCTTTGCAAGCTCCTTTGACTACGATGACCTGGATGACTGAGAACCTTCACAGACAACAGTAATAATACAGTAATTTATATTAGTGAAATGTATTTGTTTGTATACCCAATCTCCTCTGTGATTTAATCTGGACCTCTGGACAGCTTTCGTCCGCAGACCTCCGCGATCTTGCAGGAGTGTACCAATTCAAAAGATCAGGAAGGTATGAGGGCGCTAACCTGTGCAAAAACAAATAATAAAATCTTAAAAACTAACAGGCAGCCCGTGTAAGGATGCCAGTATGGGAGATATATGCTCTCGCTTGCATGTGCCAGTTACTAACTGTGCCGCAGCGTTTTGGACCAGCTGCAGACGGCTAACTGGTGACAGACTAACACCAGAGTAAAGAGTATTACAGTCGTCGAGACGAGATGAAACGAAGGCATGGATAGCTCTCTGAAAGTCTCTGAAACAGAGAAATGGCTTCTCATTGGCAAGTAGCCGAAGATGAAAGAAACTGGACTTGATTACAGCATTTATCTGTTTATCAAACGTTAGGAGTGAGTTTTGACTCGAAGTTCCTCACAAAGAGATTTTTATACATTTCTAAGGGGCCGAAGTCGCAGTGGTCACAGGGACCAAACACAATCACCTTTGTTTTCTGTTCATTTAGGTTAAAAACGTTCAGAGGATTCACAGATTTACGTTTCAGTTGCAGGTAAATCTGTGCGTCGTCTGCGTAACAATGGACTGAGATGCCAGGTTTCTAAAAAACTGAACCCACAGGGAGCATGTAACCTGAAAAAAGAACTGGGCCAAGAATGGACCCCTGGGGGACCCCACAAGACAGTGAGGTCTTTGAGGATTATGTATCCCCCAATCTAACAGAAAAACCACGGTCGGACAGGCCAGATTTAAACCACTGCAATGCAGTCCCTTTGACTCCGACACAGTGTACAAGCCGAGAGATAAGAATCCCATGATCTACAGTATCAAAGGCGGCACTGAGGTCTAATAGTATTAAAATGGCAAAATCTCCCAAGTCAGTAAAAGTTCAAATGTCATTAAAACCTTTTAAAAGAGCAGTTTCAGTGCTGTGGTGCGCTTTAACCAGACTGAAATGCGTCACTAATGCCATGTTTTTTGAGAAAGGTCTGGAGCTGAAGGAGGACAACTTTGTCCTGGACTTTAGAACAAAAAGGCAATTTGGTCTGAAGTTGGATAAAACTGATATTTGCTTTTTAAGAATAGGTTCCACCACAGCACGTTTGAAGTCGACACACCCTAATGACAACAGAAAGCAAACTCATACCCACAATATCAAAAACAACTTTCGGCAAACGCGATTGAACAATATCCAGAGAACATCTGGTGGGTTTCAAGTTGTTGACTGTTAGGTTTATCTAGCCACAAACCGATTGCTGGAACAACCAAGACAGTTCACTACAATGGCAACAACTGTCATGGTCCTGAGTCCGTGGACTCAGTGATTTTGTGTTTAGTGTAGTTATTGTTATTATTATCATTATTATTTGTGGACTGTTTTGGGATGGTTTGTGTTTTGGGGTTTTTGGATGCTGGGTTTCTGGGTTGGTGCTCCCTGTTGGTCCCTGGTGTTAGTGTTCCTCGTCAGGTTAATCAGGTCCAGCTGTGTCTCCCACCTGTGTGTGATTTCCCAGTGTCCCTCTGTGTATTTATAGTGTGTGTCTGCCTGTGTTCCTCCACATTACTCTGTGATCTCCGTCTCCGTGTTCATCTCCTGGAAACTCTTTGTGAATCCACTGTGTGCTCCCCCTGCTGTCCTCCCTTCGTGTTCAGGTTTGTCGTTCTATAGTTTAGCTTCTCCTAAGTTCTGTTTTACCTTCCCCTCTTTGTGTTCGGCCTTTTATAATAAACCACCCTCGCATCTCAGTAAGTGCTGTACATGTTGCCCTTGGGATTAATTTTTAGAAAACATAACATCTCCTTTCACTGTTATGCCGATGATATCCAGATTTATTTACCTTTGAAATCCGATGTGTCTGCTTCTTTGCAACCTCTGTTCAACTGTTTGCATGAAGTTAAAATTTGGTTATCACATAATTTTCTTACATTGAACGAGAATAAGACCGAAATCATAGTCTTTGGTAGTCACACTCCGCTAGACCAGTTAGTTGACGCCCTAGGCCCTCTCGCTAGCCATCTTTCGTCCACTGTAAGAAACCTCGGAGTGTTCCTGGATGGCTCTTTTAAACTCGAGAAACAGGTGTCCACTGTGGTAAAAAACAGCTTTTACCAGTTGCGTCAGATTTCCAAAGCAAAGCCTTTCCTTCCTTTAAAGGACCTTGAAAAGCTTATCCACGCATTTATTACATCCAGATTGGACTACTGTAACTCCCTCTACTCGGGCCTCCAACACTCCTCTCTTTGCCGGCTCCAGTTAATTCAAAATGCAGCTGCGCGTCTTTTAACAGGTACAAGAATTCATGAACACATAACTCCAATTTTAGCCAAATTACATTGGCTCCCTGTTAAATATCGTATAGATTAAAATTAAAATTCTTTTGTTCACTTTTAATATTTTGAATAATTTAGCGCCCAGTTATCTTTCTGATTTACTCCATTCATACAATCCCAACAGGGCACTTAGATCGTCCAACCACAGGCTCCTAGCACAACCTAGGACTCGAATGAAGTCGAGAGGCGACCGGGCCTTTGCATCCGTGGCACCCAGACTCTGGAATAACCTCCCCGTTCATATTCGCACTGCCGAGTCTATCCAGTCTTTTAAATTACGTCTTAAAACTTATTTTTTTACTTTGGCTTTTGATTCTGTCTAGTTGGCTGTTTTAGCTTGTTGCGTTGTTACCTATTGTTTGTTGTCCTCTTCTATTGTTTGTTTTAACTGTCTCATGTTTTTATTGACTGTGAAGCACCATGGTCAACACTGTTGTTTTAATATGTGCTATATAAATAAATTTTGATTTGATTTGATTCAAGTCCTCTTTCCCACACCTCACACGGCTGCTGCCGATAGTTACTTTTTAAAAACACGATTTACACCCTGAAGAGGTGATAAAGTGATAGACCTTTCAGCCCAATTCTACTTTTTCTGCATAATCCATCATACAAAATGTAATCAAATGGAAAAGTCTCTTTTTAAAACTTGTTTTATTAGTTTTAATCTTTTAACTTTATGCATCAAGCAAACATTTAATTATCTGCAACATTCTCTGACTGGAAGAAATTAGTTTAACATTTAAACCTATTTTCTGCACATTCCAGCTCATAAAATAAAATATTTGTGTGTTTACACTCAGTCTTTCAAATAGATGCAAGTAAAACACAGCAGAAAATAAATAAAGTCAAAGACTCAGCGGTCCTGTTGCTCTATTTTCACCTGTAAAGCAGGAGTGGGGCAGGCGGAGGTTTACCCTGGTGCAGGTGTGCCGCGGTCAGTGGAAGAATCCGCGAGTTTCTCTGTGAGTTTCACATTACGTCGTAGCTACTCGGTGCTTGTTTGGAAGTTTAGGGTTTTTTCGCTGTAAAAAGAAGTTTTCTTCCCACGCACAGCGGACACTAATGTTTTTGTCACTTTTTATGGAATCAAACTCAAAGTAAGGTCAGTACTTCCACGCTTTAAACGCTGCACGCTCATACTCTCTCCTGCACTGATATGTGATCCATTGTTGATCTGCACACAGCTGTTGTCACTAACGGCGCACTCGCTTACGTCACTGTCATGAGACATTCTCGCAAAAACTCACGGTTTTAGTAACGCAGTAACGCAGCGTTCCTACGGGAAAGTAACGGTAATCTAATTACCGTTTTTGCAATAGTAATCCCTTACTTTACTCGTTACTTGAAAAAAGTAATCGGATTACAGTAACGTGTTACTGCCCATCTCTGGGGAGGATAATATGAGACCTGATATCTGTGATCCCATTAATGAAGAATTTCAGCAGGTTTCATACGTTGCTTTCGAAGCTGCATGGGGAGCGGCAGCAGATTAAGAACTGAGTTAATAATAAGTGAATGAAGTCTGTGACAGTTATTAGACACAATCTCAGAGAAATACTGTTTTTGCTGCTCTCACGACCTTCTGATAATTTAATCCACATGAGTTCCCGCTTTCATGTCACACCTGATGTGCCCAAATACAGATCTTACATGATTACCTCAGATACAGCTGATGGTTTGGTTTGTTCTTATAAAAACTCTAATCATGCCTTACTTTCTAATAGGTCCTCTCACTTGACCACTAACAGCCGATTGTCTGTTTAATTCAACCTGCTTGGAAATTTTCAATTCCAATTCATACATGATACCAGAGAACTCAGACAGCAGAAAAGCTGAGCGAAAATAGAAAAGGACAGACATCAGGTATCGTTTGATGTTCTCAGAGAATCTTTGTTAAACCCACATCAGCAGTGTTATAATTATAAAAAAGGTGTTTTTCAGGTGTGTAGGTATGATTTGAATTTTGTGCTCTTTACCTTTCTTTAACATTTTCACCTGAAAACAGAAATCAGTCAGCCACAGACGTGGAAACTGAACCGCTGCTTCTCAGATGCAGCTCCATCAAATCTGATGAAACAGCAATGATGAACATCCAGCTCTACATCCGTGTCAGTTCTCCTTTTTCTGTTATGAAGTACCCGCTTTCTGTTAACCTCATGACGCAAATCCTGACTCTCACAATGAAGAAGAGGAAGCAGCACTGCCACTTCTAAGGTCACAACATTAGTATCTGACATTTCAGAGAAATGTCTGAGAAGACAAAGGTCGGAGGTGCCGTGTGACTGAAGTTTAATACCTCGTCCGTCCTCCTCTACAGTTTCAGATCTTCAGATTTCACTGTTCACTATTTTTATCAATGAGCTTTATTCCAAACAGAATCTGAAACCTCTGTATATTGCCTGAAAAAACAGGCTAACTGCACAGTGTTGAATCAAAATTAACAGTTTTACTGTATAAATAAATTTAAAAAGTAGAACAAACATTTTTTATATACATTTGTTTCAGCATAAACATGTTGTAGCGAACCCCCCCGAATGAAGGATGACACTTTACTGATGACGTTTTGAAGGTTTAATGGCAGTAAACCATCAATCTCACCGTAAGAGCTGGGGATGTATACATAGAAACAGCGTGTAAGCAAAAATAATCCACACTCTTACAATCGTAAACCTTATAACATGAAGTTCGTTTCAACGTAACATTTAACAAATATAGCGACTGTCACAAAAACATCTAAACGTGTCCTCATTATATCATAACCATACCTTGTGCCTCTATCAAGGGGGCTGCTAATGACAAAAGAAATCTCCATAGCCTCCCTTATAACCCGCCTTCCAGCCAAATGGCTGGTAGGCTTTTAGCTAGGCTTTAGCTTCAGCCAAGTGGAAGCTAAATTGGCTAGTCATTCATATGTAAATTAGGTTGTTATCTGGGAATTCTGGAGGGGGGTGGGGGAGCTGCTAAAAGCTGTGAACTTCCTTTTGTGTTCGTCTTGATGCATTCTCAATCATCCAGGGAAATAAATCTCCAAAAGTCACCAACTTGGAGTGTTTCAGTTTGCCATCTTAGGGAGAAATCAACACACATGGGTGTATGTCCTTTGTTGCTGAGATTTATTGATAAAAACAGTACAAAAAACCAACCATTTGTACACATATTTACAAATAATAATAAAAAGTGAGTGAGTACATTTCAACATTTTCAGCAATCACTCACAATCCTGGCACTGCCATGGTATCTGTAGTCTGCATTTACCACATGTGTATCTGTAGCAGTGAACACATCGCACAGTGGCATGATTGTTCTTGCATTTGTGTTTGACCTGACACATGGCTCTTTTTCCAGGGCTAGGTGTGGAGGGTTGTGTCCAAAGCAACTGTTCTTTTCTGTTTCATTTTCTCCGTCTCCTGCTGCAGACAAAGAGATAATGATAATGACTGCTGTATCTGTGTAATGTTCGTTCTGATGCTCCCTGTGGCCTCTAAAGCATCTGAGCCAACTGTCACAACCTTTCAGAAACACCTGCAGCTCCTTCCTGACAGAACCTGGTCGATGCGGGTACGAGGCCCCGTGCAGCAGCAGTAAACACGTGTCTGCAATGCTGGAAATAAAACTGAGCTCATTCTGGAAAGCAGAGCTGGAATAAACAATGCTTTAAGGAGTGCATTAACTCTGGAAGAAAGAGGGGCGGCGATACCCTGCTATTATATTGGTCCATAGTTTCCACTGATTGTTGTTTTATTGTAAGAGATGAGTAAAGTGAGTGTGAGACGTCGCAGCTCTTTGTGGCGAGTACTCATCACAGGACAGCGAGCACGAGCATCTTACTCACATCTGAAACTAGAGGCTGATGTAATAGAAATAATCCTGCAAAGGTCAAGAGTTCGTCTTTCCTTCCTGTTATATTCAAAGCACTTTAACCTTTGACCTCTGCTGGATGCCCCCTGGTTCATACTGTAGCTTAGTGTTTGTGGCTGATAAAGTGCAGATATTCTCCCACTGGTGGAAAAGATCACAGCAGTTCAGTTTAAGACTGTTTTAGCTTCAGTGAGAGTCATCATCAAACAAGAACGACGTTTCTGTGTAGAAAATAACTGATTTTGCTTTTATTTAACTAAAAGTGATAATCCTGCTTAAATAGCTTAGTAGTGCACAGGTTCTGTGCACAGGCATTCATATTTCAGGGGTAATTGTGCCTCCTCGTGCCCCCTTCTATGGCCATCATATATTGGGTATATGGATGGAGCGGGCCTGGGGGCCAGTACGTAAATGTGAACCCAAACGCAGATTCAGACGCAGACAGCAGGAATCAGTCTTAACTTGGCTTCATTTACAGACCCAAGAGAAACACAGTACACAGGAGAAATGTGCGTGGACGTGGAACTCGAACGTGGGTCTCTGAAACAGCACGAGAAAGGTCAGGAGGGGCACTGCGGTACGGAGACCTGAGGACATGTGACAGACTGGATTAAGTGAACACGAACAAATAAACCACAAGAAGCAAAGGCGCCGTATTACTAACACAGCTACGCAGATGAAGAGATGAATAGTTGTGGTCTTCAATACTGCTAAGTGATCATCCAGCATCACACACAGGTGATCATGACAGGTGTGTTGATGTGGGCTCCACTGGGGTGGAAAAACACAGCCAGTCACCGGGAGCATGACAGCATATCTAAAATGAGAACATTCACTTTCCAAATAAACCAGTCAAGAGTGTTGTTGGTCCTCCTGTTTATGTAAATGATCTACATTCTCCATAATCATCACTATGTTCCCAGCACAGATCTGGCAACAGTGGGAAGGAAAAACTCCCTTTTAACAGGAAGAAACAGGACAAAGACACCCTGTGGAAGAGAGCCAGAGGTTAATAATAACTAATGATTAAATGCAGAGAGGTGAGTGAAGAGGAAACACCCAGTGCATCATGGGAATCCCCGGCAGCCTACGTCTATTGCAGCATAACTAAGGGAGGATTCAGGGTCACCTGGTCCAGCCCTAACTATATGCTTTAGCAAAAAGGAAAGTTTGAAGCCTAATCTTGAAAGTAGAGATAGTGTCTGTCTCCTGAATCCAAACTGGAAGCTGGTTCCACAGAAGAGGGGCCTGAAAACTGAAGGCTCTGCCTCCCAGGGAGCCAATGAAGAGAATCCAATACAGGAGAAATTTTCAGCGTCACTCTGAGACAGGATATTTCTAGTTTTAGAGATGTTGCACAAATGTAAGAAAGCAGTCCTACATTTTTGTTTAGTATGTGCGTTGAAGGACATGTCCTGGTCCATCCATCCATCCATCCATTCGCTTCTGCTTATGCTTTTCAGGGTCGCGGGGGGCGCTGGAGCCTATCCCAGCTGTCATAGGGCGAGAGGCGGGGTACACCCTGGACAGGTCGCCAGTCTGTCGCAGGGCCAACACACAGGGACAGACAACCATTCGCACTCACATCTAGTGGCAATTTGGATTATCCGATTAACCTATCCCCACAAGCTGCATGTCTTTGGACGGTGGGAGGAAGCCGGAGTACCCGGAGGGAACCCACGCAAACATGGAGAGAACATGCAAACTCCACACAGAAAGACCCCGGCCTGATGGTGGAATTGAACTCAGGACCTTCTTGGTGTGCGTCAACAGTGCTAACCACCGTGCCACCGTGCTGCCTGGACATGTCCTGGTCAAAAAACAGAAATCAGGGCAGCAGTTCTCGTTTTTCTGTTATGAAGTACCCGCTTTCTGTAACCTCATGACGCAAATCCTGACTCACAGTGAAGAAGAGGAAGCAGCGCTGCCACTTCTAAGGTCAGCTTGTATTTCTCCTTCCAGAGAACTGACTGAGAAGACAAAGGTTGGAGGTGCCGTGTGACTGAAGATCTCTCGTCCGTCCTCCTCTACAGTTTCAGATCTTCAGATTTCACTGTTCACAATTTTTATCACTGAGCTTTATTCCAAACAGAATCTGAAACCTCTGACAGCCATGAACCATTTCCTGTGTTGTTGTGCTGTGGTGTGCACAGGTGCCATGTGGTGTTGTCCTGTCTTGTGTATGCTCAATCTGAGGAGACAGAGTGTTTCCCACTCATCAACAGCAACAAGATAACACAAGTAAACACCTTCATGACCTCAAGCTGAAGCACATTTTGTATCTGCAGCAGGACAATGATCCAAGTCCGACTCTGAGTGGCTTTAGAAAAACAAAATGAGGACTTTAGAGTGGCCTTCAGGTCACTTCCTGTGTGTTTGCTTTCAGGTGTTTCTGACTGCGTCGATGCTTTCTAATAATAAGCCGAGCGCTCGCATTCACAGCACAGCAATGGGAATGTTAAATGCCGCCTGTGGGGTAGTGATGTTCCTGATGTTATTTCATTCTAACTTTCAGAATACTAAATAAACCACTTCTGCACTCAATATTGAGTCTGATGTTTGAGGCTACAGTTTGTCCGAACAGATAAAAGATTAATCATATTTCAGAGCCATTTGAAAATGATCCCAGCAAATATTTCAGTGTTCAATAACTGTCTGTAATCAGTCGAGTGGCAGCTCAGAAGTCGTTTAGAATGAAAGCTGAAGCAGCACGTCTCCTCCCTCACCTCTGTAATGGTAATTATCTGTTTACCGATTAGAATAAAACTAAATAAAAAAATAACATTTTCTCAATTAAAAAAAACAAGAAGGGTAGCACGGCGGCACGGTGGTAAATGGTAAAATGGTAAATGGCCTGCATTTGTATAGCGCTTTTCTAGTCCATAGGACCCCAAAGCGCTTCACACTACATTCAGTCATTCATCCATTCACACACACATTCACACACTGGCGATAGCAAGCTACATTGTAGCCACAGCTGCCCTGGGGCGCACTGACAGAGGCGGTGGTTAGCACTGTTGCCGCACAGCAAGAAGGTCCTGAGTTCAATTCCACCATCAGGCCGAGGGCTTTCTGTGTGGAGTTTGCATGTTCTCTCCATGTTTGCGTGGGTTCCCTCCGGGTACTCCGGCTTCCTCCCACCATACAAAGACATGCAGCTTGTGGGGATAGGTTAATCGGATAATCCAAATTGCCACTAGGTGTGAATGTGAATGGTTGTCTGTCCCTGTGTGTTGGCCCTGCGACAGACTGGCGACCCGTCCAGGGTGTACCCTGCCTCTCGCCCTATGACAGCTGGGATAGGCTCCAGCGCCCCCGTGACCCTGAAAAGGATAAGTGCATGGATGGATGGGGGGAAGAAAAGGGGTCACTCAGTCCCACAGATGTCCAGGTTTAAATTCCCCTGAGCTGATTGGAGCTGATCGTCCTCACGTGTTAGGGATTCCTGACTTTATCGTACTGACATCACCACAGGAAGGACAGACGTGCTGTCAGGTGTGTCACCATGACACAAATGAAATATAATTTAGAAGTAACTGAAAGTAATATTTAGAACTTTTAATCCCAGTCTGTGCTCATAACAGCAGATTCGTTGATTCTTTACAGTAATCTGATCGTCACTTTGTGCTAACACAGTTAATATAAATATACATACAGCGGACGCATGCACATTTATTACTGTACATTTCTTTACAACAGTCACACGGACTCTTCAGAAGAACCGAGGTCATGATGTCATCTGTAATCCATAACCAGGAGTGAGGAGACGCTCTCGGGCTCCAGGCGAGGTTCAGTGGAGCCGTGAGTGCTCGGTGCTTTTGCGACCACTAGCTGCCCGTTGTGTTGCTGTTGTGGTGGTGATGACTGTAAGTGTGTTAGGTCGTGGACACGTGCAGAGCAGAGCGAGTCGACGCGTCGGAGAGCAGGTGTGACAGACCTTTGTGTTTACAGTGAAGTCTCCCTGAAATGTGATGTTTGCAGCTGGAAGCATCAGTAAAGGAGGTCCTGCTGGCTGTGTGTCTGCAGCTAACACAAACTCAACACGTTCTTTAAATATCCTGTTAAACTCTCCTTTAGTTTTAGGATGAAATGAGGCTCCAAAGTGAACCAGCGCATGTTGTAGCACCAGTTACCCAAAATCCTGTGAACTTCCAACAAGTATGGAATAACCAGAGGTGGCAAAAGTACACTTAAAGAATACTCCAGTAAAAGCTGAAGTACTGATTCAACCTCTTTACTCAAGTCAAAGTAAAAAAGTACCAGCTCTGAAATGTAACATAAGAAATAAAAACATAGCTCCGCTGGTCTGATGCAAAGGGAACCGAACCTTGTGTCTATATTAATGTAAACAGAAAAGTGAGTACATGAAAGTCGGGGGTGGGGGGAGCCTAACATCAGTTGTAAGGGCTCAGCGTGGGGAAAGTGCTTTGGCGTAACCAGCAGCTGGGGGAGCGCCTCGTCTCCTCGCCTCTTCTCCTCACCTCGTCTCCTCGCCTCGCCTCCTCGCCTCTTTCTCCTTTCTCTTTTCCGTCCCCCGGTCTCCTACGTTGTGGTTGTACAAACTCAAATTTTTAAAATTAAATAAATAAAAAACCTTTAATAGATTCTGACTCGTGGACCATTGTAAGAAATGCTGTAATGGTCCAGTTGGGAAAATAACTCTGGCAGTTCTGATCGTGACGCTGTTGGACTGATTCAAAAACATGAGGACTGACATGTAAGCTTTAAATGAGCACTTGAAGCTCTCTCCTTCCTTTCTCATCTTTCTCGAGTTAGTTTCGTTTCTCTGTGAGTTGGACCTTTAGCTGCCAGACACACTGACAGCATAGAAACAGTTTGTTTGTTAAGCTGATGCATCTGAAATTACCTGCAAACGCGTTGCTTCCTTTCTGCTCCCTGGTCAGTATTACTAGCTTCAGAGGATCAGTGAGCGCAGCATATGAACATCTGACCACGTGGATCATACATAAATTGTCCTGTTGCCTCTTCCACCCCCCTGTCCCTAAATTTCCAGTGTTTCATGTTTGTCAGTGTGTTACTGTACCAGCTGTGTATCGAATGCACACAAATTAAAATGCATAAATAAATATATAAAAGATGAAGTAAAGGAGTAAAACTGTTGTGAACATGTTCATAGCAACACTCCATTCACATGCTGCTGAATCATCGTCATCATTATTAGTCATCACTGCTCCTCATTCTCACACAGCAAAGATGGATTCAGCCTCCTATAATCTGTATTTACAGCATACAGCAGATGTCAGCTAACATCTAAAACAGCATTAAGTTATGAAATTCTGGATTGTAGACTCTTACAGTTCAGAATCTTTAAATAAAGTGACAAACAAGAAAACGGTGCAGCTGATCGGACCCTGTTCAGCTGGGAAACAGTAAAGACGCGAAATCCTTGTTTTGTTGCTCGAGGAAAGCTGAGCTCAGTCAGTCACAGCAGCTTCACCGGCTCACGGTTCATTTGATCGTTTCATCCTTCTCGGCGTCTTGAGGCAAAAGCAGAGCTCAAACAGAACATTTTAGCTCCCTGCATCGTTCATTGGTTTTACTGTAGGTTTCACTGAGTCCGCCTGGAGAAGAACTCGTTGGCACTAAGAACGAGCCAATAACAGGTCATTTTAAACTGAACTGTGCAAATAAAAAGGTTTAAACTCTTCAGGAAACGACTCTGCCGACGCCTCTGGTGTGTCGGCCGCACAGCCGTCGTCCTGTTCACAGCGTGTGTGAGTGCAGTCGAACAATGAATCCATCCTCAGTTTAGTCAGTGTTTGCGTGCACGCTGCCTCCGCCTTGCTCTGCACCACCTGCAGGGCGGTGCTCCTGGTTTTCTAAAAGAAAAGCAGACAAAACATTTTTCTCAGAAACGATCCAACAGCGATTTCTCGACTGTGAAACAGATGAATGCAGGTTTTAATCCTCTTCACCAGAGTGTGTGCAGCACAGTTAGAGCTGTAAGTATCTGGACATCAAACACTTCTCATTTTCTATTCAGTGTCTGTTCACCATCACAGTGACTCAAACAGTTAAGGTGTGACCAAAGTGCTGCTTTAAAATTACATTTTTATTCATATTTCTACAGACTGTCAATGTCTGCTAACTCGGTGCAGCACAGACACGAACACTACCTGCTCCATCTAGAAGGTTTTGGTCCACGTTGTCTCGATGTGCATCTCCCCACTCATCTGTGGAAACAGCACATCAGAGTGTAGCTGCTGAGTGTGTCAGTCATCTTATCTCATTGTGTTTGTGAGTGAGCCAAAGTCCAAACCTTCATCCTGTGGATCCTCGTCGTCTCTGCTCCCTTCATTTGCTGCCTCTTGAGATTCTAACAAAATCAAAGAAACAATGGTTGACAAACATTAAAGAACTGTGACATGTGACACGCTGTCTTTGGATGTGAGAGCTCCGAGACCCTCACGCTGCAGGATCACTCTTTGCATGACTACCAGAGTCCCTTCCAGCTGATTTCAGGGGTTCCTTCTCTCCATGACGAGTTTAATTTTGAAATATAGCCGTCTGCACAGTGTTGGTAACACCATCATGGTCTCTACCATATATTTCCAAATATGTCACTATTTCCCAGGCGTTCCAGATGTTGAACCTCTGCTGTGAGAGCACCAGGACCGCCTCCCCCCTTCTTACCTTCTTGGAGCTCCATTTGTTGGTCTGCATGGTTTTCACCTCCTGGCTGTTCTACACCAGAAACAAAGCAAAGCTCTTCAGTCAAGAATCAACTGTGGAGCTGTGACCCTCCAATCGTGTCATCATAGATCTTTTTGACCTCACTGCAGAATTACCTCCATTCAGTTGTCCGTTGGATTCATCGCCAGATTTGCAGCCTAAAAGCAAAAGCAGAGGAAAAAGGTTAGGAGCAGGAAACACTAAATAACTGAAGTGCTGTGAGAAAAATATTGTTTCATTTGGAAAGTCAAATATGGATGTGGGAAGAAACAGCCAGATCCTGACTGGTTCACCAAAGATCTGACAGATAGAAGTTAAGCTCGAATCGAACTCAGTTACGGTCACTGTCACTTCCTGTTTTATTTTGTAATCCTGGATATGTTATGCCTCTGTGTCTTGACTAACAGTCTTGTTAGTAACAGCGGCTGTATCCCAACTCAGGGTCTGCAGCCTTAAAGGCGCATTTTAAGGCCAATTACGTCACAGCGACGCGACGAAGGCTGTCCCAATTCGAAGGCTGCTCGAAATGCGGCCCTCAAATGCGTCCTTCATTTCCCTGAATTTTAAGGCTGTGGCAGTGTAGACTTCGTGGCCCAACATATCCCAGAATGCATAGCACGGCGGTGGGTGTGGATAATTTTGCCGATAAAAAACGGCGGATGAGGGGCGCCTGAAGAGTGAACTTTAAGTACTGAATATTATGTCACTTATTTATGTGCAAATGTTTAATAACGAAGAACATTAAAACATTACTGTTGGCCACATGTCGGCAAAGTCATGTGACATTAGTGACGTTTGTACTAACTTGGTTTTAAAGCCTTTACTTTAAAATATACGTCGTTCAATAGCTGAGCTTCATCTCACAGAGAATGATCAAAGCTCATGTAGAAACAAACAAATGAACAAACGACTTTCTCCTTCATCTCTGTCAAACACAGCTGTATGACACGTTTCCAGCTGTTAGTATCATGGTTGCTAGGCAACCTGGGCAGCGCGACGGAGGCTAGACCGCCCATTTCACAAGCCTCGCACTTCCGGCCTTAGCGGTCTTTGAGTACGCGGCCCTTGTGGACCGTTAAGGCTGCAGACCCTGAATTGGGATACAGACTCTGTCTCTTCCCAGAAATCACAGACCAGGCACATAAGTGTCGTTAGCACAGCTGGTGCAGGGTCCTCCAGTCACTCACTCTGCAGCTCTACAGACTGCTGATCTTTCACTCCTGTAACACGACCTGTTAGGACTTGCTGAGCTTTGACTTCTGGCAGTTAACAAAGTTTGAAGGTTGCTTTACTTCCTTGTAAACTACCTGGATAGAATACAAAAATCTGTTAAAACAGAAACAGCAGCTACCTCTCAGTGTACTGATGCTTTACTATGATCATTTTATGAATGGGCAGCAGGTGCATGTACTGGTCTGCTGTGGTTTAGTGGTCGATCTACGTTCCTACCCTGACGTTTGCCCTGAGCTGAAATGATCTTCCCCGAGGAGTTGTTACTCTCCCACACTGGAGTAGCTAAATGTCCTCTGATGGATCGCTGCAACAGTCGGGGCCGACTTAATGAATCCTCTCTGCACTGTGAGAAAACGTTTCTTCTGCTTCATACACTGTGTAACTGTGACAGCAGTGTTACTTATGTAGCTACGGCTGAGTCTATGACCACACAACAATACAGCCATAGCTACAGTACGACTGTAAAGACGACTCAGTTTACAGGTTAATAATAACGTTGTGTTGCTGTGCTGTGTGACACGTTTGTCTCATTTAAAACGTGTGTTTGTGGACAGCCTGTGTGACTTTACAGACGGATGAACGTTCGCTCTCTTTATGAAACAGCTAAGTGCTCCGTAGGCGGGGTCAAAACGGTGGCTCTGACCCCGCCCACTTTAACATCACAAAAACATGAAGCGATCACAGCAGTATGCTCCTGCTGATTGCTCAAGCATGTCTGCATGTGACCCGAAGAGGTCATCAATGAAGACACGACGCTGACAAAGTGCAAAGATTCTCCATCACAGCTCTGAAGACCTGAATCCAAAAGCCTAACAGGGTCTATGACTGTTCAAACTTTTGACTGATTATTGCTGTCACTGATTTATTGATCAGTGTTTGAACAATTCATTTTCAACATTACATCATATGTTTACTGTAAATGTTAAAAGAACATAACTCAATGTTTTACTTACGTTTCTTGTAGCAGATGTATGTGCCTACTGCTAATCCTGCTATTACTACTGATGCTACTGAGACAGAAACTAGACGTATGAATGCGTGCACTCCTGGATTTGTGTCTGGACCTGTGAAGAATATGACAGAACAACAGAAATGAGCTGGGCTGCTTTACCAACAACTGTAATTATTATTCAGGTTACCTTAAAATCCAGGTTAGGCTACATGAATATTTTCTCTTATTAATGAAATTCTAACAGTGACAGTGGTGTCCCATAACGATGTGGGCTTCATAGATAATTGGCAAACCTTCTGGGGGAAACCTGGTCTTGTTAGGAGAGACGGCATCCATCCCACTTTGGATGGAGCAGCTCTCATTTCTAGAAATATGGACAAATTTATTAAACCCCCCAAAATATGACTATCCAGAGTTGGGACCAGGAAGCAGAGTTGCAGTCTTACACGCCTCTCTGCAGCTTCTCTCCTCCTGCTACCCCCCCAAAAACCCATCTCCATAGAGACTGTGTCAGCTCCCAAACAGACAAAAAACAAACTAAAAACCAGCAACAAACAACTTAAATATAAACAATTACAAAGAAAGAACAATAAAGTATCCACATCTGAACCAAAGAGTAAAACTTTATTAAACATTCAGTTCATCTGGACGTTTGCAGTGGGAGAAACGTTTCGTCATCATCAGGTGACGTCTTCAGTTTCAGCTGACTGCAGGTTTCCTTATAAACAGTACATTTGCATAATGACTGAATGCAAATTCTCATGACCATTGATCAACAACCACTGATCAATTATTAAATATTAGGTCTCTCTCCTCCAAGTCTCTGTTAGTACATGACTTAATAATTGATCAACAAATCGATTTACTCTGCCTTACAGAAACCTGGTTGCAGCAGGATGATTATGTTAGTTTAAATGAATCAACACCCCCGAGTCATTCTAACTACCAGAAATCTCGAAGTACAGGCCGAGGGGGAGGTGTGGCAGCAATTTTTCACACCAGCCTATTAATTAATGAAAGACCAAGACACACTTTTAATTCATTTGAAAGCCTGATGCTTCGCCTCGTCCACCCCAGCTGTGAAACTCAGAAACCAGTCTTACTTGTTATCATCTATCGTCCACCTGGGCCTTACACAGAGTTTCTGTCTGATTTCTCAGACTTTTTATCTGATTGAGTGCTCAGCTCGTCTGTAATAACACCACCACTCATTCACCTATAAGTATGTCAAAGATGGCCCCGCCCCTCCCTGAGCCTGGTTCTGTTGGAGGTTTCTTCCTGTTAAAAGGGAGTTTTTCCTTCCCACTGTCACCAAAGTGCTTGCTCATAGGGGGTCATATGATTGTTGGGTTTTTCTCTGTATGTATTATTGTAGGGTCTACCTTACAATATAAAGTGCCCTGAGGCGACTGTTGTTGTGATTTGGCGCTGTGTAAATAAAATTGAAGTTGAAATCTGAAGGACAGCCATGTAACACTGTCAGGACAGTGATGGCAGTATCGGTGTCATCTCTGTCATAACGTTCATCAAACATTCTGCAGGATGATCCAGCAAGGTCTTGGAGGATTTACAGGATTTCGACTCAGTGAAGTGTTTGCTGACTCAGAAAGTCCCTGATTTTTATTGGCTTTTAATGATTTTTAATGGCTTATTGCTTCATTTTAAAAATGTTCCCCAGATTCTACCTGAAACTGTGTGAACATCCATCGTGGGACGGATGTACAACAGAAACATATCAGCAGCGTCCCTTCAATACTGATTAGGCTCAAACAAGCACTGAGTTTAACAAAATAGTGCTAATGTTACAACATTATCTAGCCCCGCCTCCACCAGCACTCCCACTCTGACAGATACTGGGGTTTGCTGATGCGCTGCACTCACCAGCACCATCTCTGTCTATCTTTGTGGTGGTGTTGATGCTTTGGTTGGAGCGAGGGTTGGTGATGCGGCAGGTCACCGACACCAGCTCCTTCACACTGACGGAGCTCCTGACAGTGAAGGTTCCATCCTTTGCGTCCCTCTCGTGGGTCGGTTTGTATTCATGCAGGTCCACATATTCACCACCGGTCGTGTTTTGACCCGACCATGACACGCTGGATTCAGGGTATCCTCCACGCGCTGTGCAGGTCACAGTGTCTGCTGTGTCAATGGTCAGGTTTATATCTCTGTAGGAAGCTGTGACAGAGGTGAACACTGTTTACACACCACAGACATTCAGAGCACATCAGCACAAACACTTCATGCCAGAAACAAGAACATCAGAGTCAGAGCTGTATGAAAAGTCTCAGGGAGACGTATTCGATCTGGACGTAAGAAGATATCTTCCTTACCTGAAACCTGCAGTGTTGAGTTGCAGCGGCGCTCACGTCTGTCTTTGAAGGAAGCCATGACCCAGAACGACTTCTGGTCGTCTGCGGCTGTAACACTGTGAAGTTTAATGGAGATGTTCCCCGATCCAAACTCAGAAGCAAAGACTGTAACTCTGTTCCTGTAGACTTCAGATGTTGTTTGTTGACACGTTTGTTCACAATGAATCAAAATGTTTTCAGTCCCGTCCTCCTGCCAGTAAAACCACTTTGGCCTTGTTGGAACTGGGAGTTTACAGGTAACCAGCACAGAGCCTCCAACAGTGGCACCGAGGAGCTCCGCTCGCTGACCCGAGATGAGGGCTGGAAAAAGAAACACAAACACATCAGTAACGATGTAATTATGACATCAGTGATGTAATGCACAGTTTAAGAAAACCAGCCAAACTGTAAACAGACAGGCACTGACAGGACCAACTTCAAGTTTGTTTTTCACTATTTAAAGATTTTATTTTAAAAACAGAAATCTGATTGGTTCTTTGTGCCTCACAAACCTTTTTCCTTCTGGCTGGAGTGCAGTCTCTCACACTAGTGGCTAATTTGGGTCATTAACTTTCCCAAATTACTATCAGTTGTTTTGGATTCTCTGTATTTTTTGCGTTACTGTCCAGTCTTCACCTTATAATATAAAGCTGTTTTTGTTGCTAAATAAATAAATTGAATTAAACTAAGTGAAACGTAATTTAATATTAAAAATCTCCAGTGAGATGAGATGGATCTGTTGGGTTATTGTGGTATTATTAGCTCTAAATGCTCCTTCATCACTAAAATCAAAGAAACAAACTGAAGGTTAAAAACAGCAGAGTGTCATAAACAAGAGGATTTACAAGGTTAGGCAGAGTTAGCAGGTAGTTAGCTGGTTTCTATTGAGAGTTTAGTCGGCTTGAGAATGATTGTTTACCAGAGGGTTTAAATATTTGCTGTCTGGGGCACCTCGAGCTGCAGAGGCCAAGAATGATGACTGAAGAGCTTTAGGGGCTTTGTGTCTGTTCAATAAATAAGAGCCTCACACAGCGCAGGAGACACTTGGACAGGACGCTCAGTCAATACATCAGCACTTAACATGCAGACAGAGCCTCAGCTGTGTGCTGTAAACTCCATTTAGCTTTCACTGAAGCCGATACAGCTGGAATGCATTTACTTGGATTTAGTATGGATGCAGCACACTTATAGCCAGGACATGGTAAATCATAGAGCTGTAATAGCTGTATGATTTAAATATGGCTCATGAAAGAAAGACAAATGGAGCAGATGGTCTTTAATAACTTTAGGTTTGTTAGTCCTTAAATAAATATAAAAGTACAAATTACAAATCGAGCCCAAACATGCATATTTCTGGGGATATTTGAGCATCATGTAGCAGCACATCCTCCACCAGGAGTAAAGCCCAAACATATCTTACCACCGAGCAGTCCGACCACGAGGCCTGCAGTTAACATGTCTGCCTGTAAAACAAAGGTAAAACATGCTGTGGTCACATATCTATTATTGCGTGTAAACACACTGTTTCATCTTCCTCATGAAGTCTGGCTGGCCTCCAGCAGGTGTTACTGGAAATGTAATGAGCCCACATTGTATTCAGATTAGTAACAAGATCACAGTAATAAAGTGATATAATCCCAGTACTTTGTGTTTAAACAGTGTTTAGCACACACTCACAGGATTACATGGTGTCGGGCTCACAGACAGCAGCTGTTCCACCTCTGCATGCTGTAAGCAAATAACAACAACAGCTACAGAGTCAAACATCCTGGAGAGCAGCTTTCTGTGAAGGATCCACACAGTGGGGAGAGCCCACAGAGCATCACGGAGGGAAATTCTGGGATTGTGGTACTTTGCAAATGTGTGCTCTATGCATGCAGCTGCTAACCAGTTAAACAAATAGATTTAGCAGCCAAACCTCAGGTGTATTACAGGCATCGTGTCATAAATGCAAACAACTTTTTACTGATGAAGTAGCGAGTCAAACTTGGCTTGAAATAAACCATCATGAAGCTGTTCTTTGTTCTTTGCACAGTGATGTGTTTTCAGTGAGAAACTTCTGGTTTCTCACTGCAGCAAATGAAATCTGAGCTACATGCACTCAACAGTAATTCAGTTCAGTTTCGTTGTATTTATATAGCTGGTTTATACTGGTTATACTGGTTTACTATTTTTCTTTTTACATTCAAAACAAAAAAAGGTAAACTGAACATCAAGACAATTCTATAAAAAAATAAATGTTGTTATGTTACCTCAATATTACTGAGATGTATTTCAATATGTCTGTAAAATACATTTGTTTTATTTATTTTTCGTTTTAATGTTATGAACTACAGTAACATCTGTGGTGTTACAGGTCAGTTTTGACAATTTTATATTTACTTGAAAAGAAAAAGGGGGAAAGTACTTCATTTTATGGTGTTTATAAAAGCAGATTCCGAAGAAAGTGTCCGGATCTATAACGGCTCGCTCTTTGGTTTGCTGAAAGCCTTTAAGCGCTGATCCGACATAAAACAAAGTCACACAGACGAGCACGCGCGCACACCACGGAAACACTGTTAATATTAAAATAAATAAACAGGAAGTCAAACATGGAAGGAATGAAAAAGAAGCAAAGCTGTAAATCTCCAGACGGTACCGGCTCAGGTCAGCACGATAAAGATGATTCAAAGCAAACTGAGTTTGAAGACTCAAAGGTTTCCAGCAGCGCGCAGGACGGTGCACAGTCATAAAAGCTCAGGACACGCGTGACAGCCGGAGCTGTTCTCTCAGCTAAGTAAGAGCCAAATATTTCTTTCATCGCCAATAAACGCGTAACTGATCCCAGGAAGCCTCTGTGAGCGCTGCGTCCTCACAGACTTACAGACTCACCTGAATCAGAGTCTGTCACAGGAGCCCGGGCTGCTCCTCTCACGGCCGCGGTGAAGAGTGGCTCCCGTTATCCGCACGTCCTCTCTTACAGACAACCTCGACTTCCCCCTTCTCACTCTCAGCCACGCGCACGTGCACGTTTTCTGCTTCTGCATTGCTTCCTTTCTGGTGATAAAAACCTTTCAACGATCGTGTGTTAGGTGTTATCGGTCCATTCCGTGTGTTGGGAAGCCCAGCAGCGACACCTTGTGGCGACGCGTTTAATCACCGTCATATGGCAGATTGCCCTTTCAGCTACAGCAGCACTGCAGCTGGTTCAGCTGGAGATTCGGAGGCTTACCGCCATGCAGCAGACATATCCTGAGGCTTTCGCAAAAGACACTCGCAAAACACTTACAAGCTAATGTGTGGGTCACATGTGGATCGACTGTTGAGTAAAATGCCTCCAGCCTAGTAGCGGTTTTTGATATGGGCGACATGGGCGACTGCTCACGGCGGCATCGTGGTGGGGGGCGTCATCACGGGCATCGGCAAAAAAAGTTGCTCGTACTCATTCTGCCCAGACATCATGGCAGCGCGTTTTGGGGATGGCATTGGTACCCAGTGGCGGTCACTCCCTCTGCCCCCCCCCCCCCCCCACACACACACACACACATATAAAACATATTAAGGATTGCACATTAACATAAAACTGTTGTACACACACACACATATGAAGAGAGAGAGTGCATAGTATGCAAGCGGCTACCAAACAGCCATCATAATTCATCACACAATGAGAACAGGACTGTTGTATGTTCACCAGTATGATAATGATGAAGCAGTAATCTCAGTTAACGTGGTTTTATTAACCAGCACAGCAGCAGAGAACTTACATGCTTGGATTCAATAACGGAATGGCGCCTATACCACTCAAAACATACACACACCTACACGGAGGTACGGCAAGCGGATTAGGACAAAATACCAAACTAACAGCAGGTTATCTACATCCCCCTTCTTTAGTACATCCCCAACCGGACATAAAGTTTAATGCATACTGAATAATAATAATCACAGCATAAAAGGTGACATACGCTGACCCTTAGGAACATTTAAATTTGCAACCAGATGGAAGAAATAAACATGACAAGAATATCATTTTGCTGTATAAAGTTAAATATGATTACTACTGAAAATCACCTCAAACAGAATTTAACTTGAAGCATTGACATCAGTTACTGATGGCTCAAACATCAAACCTGAAAATGTTCTGTGTTTTAACTAGTACCCAATTAATCCTTATATCTTGGATTTGGTTTGCACACACGACCAAAGCGTGTCCTGTAAACACCATCACTCTTGGAAGGTCTTGGAGAATGCAAAACATCAGAAGAGCTCTCAACATGAGTGCTGTCTTTAAACTGTTCTACATCATTGTTTTCACCCACAACCTGCAGTCCATCATAATGATGATGATCAGTGTCTTTCTGAACAGTAACAGGCTCAGACACAGGCAATATGTGTCTGCGATTTCTCCTGTAAGTGTTTCCATCTGACTGTACCAGGTAGGATCTAGGTTCTTTACAAAGTTCCTTTACCACACCTGTGCGGTCATAACCCTGTGGGGTCTGTAACCTCACTACTTGTCCTTCGTTGAGAGGTGGAAGTGGTCGGCTGGATCTGTCATAACAGACCTTCTGAGTCAGTCTCTTGTTGAGTAGTTGGGCTTTCACTCTCTCAGATTCAAGGTGTTGTGGTTCGAGCAGTTTCGTTGTGATTGGGAGCGTAGTTCGAGTCTGTCTGGATAGAAGTCGTTCTGCAGAGGAACCCAGGTTCACACCACGTGGAACATTCCTGAGGTTCAGCAGGTTGAGAAATACATCAGTGCCATCTCTGTGTGATTTCTCCATCAGCTGTTTAGCACTGCGCACTGCTCTCTCAGCAAGCCCATTGGATTGAGGATACTCTGGACTGCTGGTGACATGTTGAAAGTCCCACTGTGAAGCGAAGTCTTTGAAACGCTGGCTTGTAAACTGCCTGCCATTGTCTGAGATCAGAGTGTGTGGAGCACCATGAACTGAGAAGTGTCTTTTCAGCTTCTTGATGACTGTCGCTGATGTCAAATCCTTTAGCAGGTCAATCTCAAACCAGCCTGAGTATGAGTCGACTACTACTAAATAGTGCTGACAGTGCCACTCAAAGATATCTGTAGCCACAGTTGACCAAGGAAGCTCTGGAACTTCATGCAGATGAAGGGGCTCTTTTTGTTGATGAGGTTTAGTGCTGTTACACACCGAGCAGGAAGTAACTGTTTGTTCAATATCTTTTGACATGAACGGCCAGAAGACGATCCCCCGTGCTCTCCGCTTGGTAGCTTCTACGCCGGGATGTCCTCTGTGCATGATGGTGATGTAGTCTCCTTGCAGTGATTTTGGGATCACAGCTTTGGAACCTTTAAGAATGATGCCATCATCCACAATCAGCTCATCCCTGAAAGGAAAATATGGATGAACTGCTGTGGGAAGGTTGTGGAGTCTTTGTGGCCAACCATGTTTGATGAACGAGCTGAGCGCTTGCAGTGTCTCATCCTCAGCTGTGTCCTTTAAGTTCCTCCAGGCGTGAAGAAGAGATGCAGCTCACCGTCATGACATCAAAGTTGTCCTCTTCTTCAGGCTGCTGGAAAGTGGAGCTGTTGGGAGCACGAGACAGTGTGTCAGCCAGATACATGTGTTTTCCACATTTATATGTGAGGGTGATGTTGTATTTTTGGAGCCTTAACAACATCCTCTGTAATCTGGCTGGTGCAGCGTGAATAGGTTTCTTTAGTATGGTGACCAGTGGCTGATGGTCTGTTTCTACGACCACAGGCTTGCCATATATGTAGTCATGAAACTTTGTACATGCGAAAACAACAGCCAGCAGCTCCTTTTCTATCTGAGCATATCTGGTTTCAGTGTCTGTCAGAGTACGTGAAGCATATGCCACAGGTCGCCCTTCCTGTAAGCAAGCTGCACCAAGACCATACTGTGATGCATCGCACGTTAGTGTCACAGGTTTGCTGACATCATAATATGACAGAACAGGTGGATTAGACATGTGCTCTTTAAGTGCTCTGAACGCAGTCTGATGCTGTGTGTCCCACATCCACTCGCTGTCCTTGTGTGTGAGCTGTCGCAGAGGAGCTGACAGATGGCTGAAGTTTGGAATGAATTTTCCAAGATAATTGACCATCCCCAGGAACCTCTGCAGGGCTTGGACATCTGTTGGAACTGGCATCTCTCTGATTGCGGCTGTTTTGGAAGGGTCTGCTTTAAGCCCCTCGCTTGTGAAAATGTGTCCGACATAACTGACCTGATTCAGCCGGAATTTGCACTTTAATGGGTTTAGTCGCAGGTTTACTTCTCTGGCACGATCAAGGACTTTTCTCAGGTTGTCGTCATGTTCTTTCATGGTTCTTCCGCCGATGAGTATATCATCAACAATGATGGCACATGGATACCCAGCGAATATCTGCTCCATGGCTCTCTGAAACACCTCGCTGGCAGCGTTAAGACCAAAAGGCATTCTGAGGAACCTGAAACGACCAAAACAAGTGCTGAAGGTGGTTAGCATGGATGATTTTTGATCCAATGACACCTGCCAAAAAGAGTTCTTAGCATCCAAAACAGAGAACACAGTAGCGTTTGACATTATTGCAGCCACTTCTTCTACTGTGCGCATGGGATGGTGTGGTCTTTTCAGAGCAGTGTTTAAATCTCGAGGATTTATGCATATCCTGATTTCATCTTTGCCCTTCTTGTTGGTGGCTACCATGGAAGACACCCAGTCCGTCGGCTCTGAGACGGGAGTAATGACGCCTAATTTCTCCATCCTGACCAGCTCTGCCTTGACCCTGTCTTTCATGGCCAAAGGGATGCGATGTGCTGGGCGAACAACTGGTTTCACATCTGGGTTCAGTGTCATGCGATAGGTGACTGGCAACCTCCCAAGCTCATCAGAAAATAAGTCGCTGTATTCTGTGATAAGCTGTTGTGACAGGTCATCTGCAGACATGCTCAATTGGTGGACGTCATTGCTGAATGATACAAGTCCCATTTCTCTGCATGCACATAGTCCAAGTATTGGCTGAACATCTTCATTAATAACAAAGAATGATAGCACATGTGGCTGCCCATGCAGAAAACACTGCAGCTTAATTACACCTGAGGTTTGAATCTTGCTGCCTCCAAATGCTACTAGGTTAACGGACTTGGGGTGTGCTTTCATTTGTTTATCTGCTCTTATAATGTTAACCGTTTTCTTGGGAAGCACATTACATTTAGCACCTGTGTCCACCTTCATTTCAACAGGAATCCCATTAATCTGCACGGTGACAAAAACTTCCTCTTTGTGTTCCACATCCACATCAGTCGCATGGATTGCATATTGCAGATTTACACCATCAACGTAGAATGTGTCGTCTCCGCTGTCATCAGCTTGGTCTGGTTCCACATGATGAACTGACTTTCTGTGTCTTGCTACGTTTTGGGTAGGCCGAACAGCTCTGCACCGTTTCTTAAAGTGATTCCACTTTTTGCATGCATGACACTGCTGCCCAAAAGCTGGACATTTGCTCTTTTTTGCAGCATGAGCACCCCCACAGTTAGTACAGTTAGTGACATGCTGTGTTTCAGACCTGTCTCCTTGTATTTTCTTTTTATCTCCTCTGTGCTTTCTCGTAAATGTGGGCTGGAGCACATCAACATTTGATGCAGATTGTTGAGGAAAAGCAAGTGTTTTATTATGCTCTTCAGTCATTTCATGAATCTGGCAGACAGATATGGCTTTTGCTAGCGTTAAATCACTATCACGCAGTAGCACTTTCCTTAAATTGTCATTGTTGATGCCACAAACTAGTCTGTCTCTTATTAGTTCTTCACTCAGATCACCAAATCTGCAGCTTTTTGCTTTAATCCGTAAATCACTTACATAGGATTCAACAGTCTCGCCAGTCCTCTGATTCCGCGTGTTGAACTTGTGTCTTTCCATCGTGACATTGGTTTGAGGGCTGCACGTTTCTCTGAATTTCCTTTTGAGGCACTCAGGATCCTCCTTCGATTCTGCAGGAATGAGGACTCGTCCTCCCTCGCCGGGCTCTCTCACTTCTGGCGCGTAAACAAAAGACCGCTCCCGTTCTATAGCTTCGGGACCTGCTAAGTTGAGCAATATGTAGGCTTGTGTGCGCGCTGGCTTGTCAGAGTGTGCCGCCGCTATAAAAATGTCATACTCTTGCTCAAAAATGCGCCAATTTTCAGCAACATTACCATCGAAAACAAGCGGGTCGGGCCTCCTGAATCCTTGCGCCATGTTGTCTGCAGTCCGGATACAAAAAACGCACCCACAAAATAGACTTGAGACGGGGAAAAAAAACACCGTCAACTACGAAGTACGTGTTCCGTCGCTTCTGACACCATGTTGTATGTTCACCAGTATGATAATGATGAAGCAGTAATCTCAGTTAACGTGGTTTTATTAACCAGCACAGCAGCAGAGAACTTACATGCTTGGATTCAATAACGGAATGGCGCCTATACCACTCAAAACATACACACACCTACACGGAGGTACGGCAAGCGGATTAGGACAAAATACCAAACTAACAGCAGGTTATCTACAAGGACAAAGCAACAACTGACAATGATTCATTAATATTAAAACCTGTAACATAATGTATTGTTTGGAGTTTCGTCTGTTACTGTTGCTGTTTTTACCATTTCTTCTTGGAGCAACTGTAACCCACATTATTTCCTTAGGGATTAATAAAGTATTCTGACTCTGATTGTTTCAGGATGACCTGCCATTATCCAATCACACATCTGCTTACCTGCATCTGTTGCTCGTTTCTCCTCCTCTTCTTTTCTCTTTTTTCTAAACTGAGCACCTGATGGCTTTGAACGTTTCTTGTGCATCTTCCACTGGTTTTAATTTTGCACTCCAGTATGAACACCCATCCCCCAATCCGAGGATCAGCACAACATAACCTAACAGACCTACACCTTAGTTCACAGATTCAATTAGTCTAAGGTGTATTTCTGGGATTTCACACAACCGAGGAATACATGATGGGCTTGGATTTACAACATTATAAATGAAATGTGCTCTATTTGGAAGCAGCAGGCCCCTCCCCTTTCAACGGGTTGTGTGTGACTTTAAATCATCAAACTGTAAATTAAACATTTCAAATTGTTATTGATCCTTTACCCCGAGTCCTAAAGTGTAGATTAATTCTTTTACTCTTAAATATTTATTGTTTGTTTACTTGCACTGCTGTAACTGGAGCCTCGTCGTCTCTCTATACGCTGGACTGTATGTAGCGGAGATGACAATAAAGTTTACTTTGACTTCAGCAGCGAGCACCGATGTTTTTTCGAAATTCTACACGCGAAAGGTGAGCGCGAGAGGCCTCGGTGCGCCTGCTCGCTGCTGAAGTCAAAGTAAACTTTATTGCTGTTTCCGAATAGAGCACATTTCATTCATAATGTTGTAAATCCAAGCCCATCATGTATTCATGATTTGAATCCTGGGTTGTGCGAAATCCCAGAAATAAACCCGAGACAAAGTGAATCTGTGAATTAAGTTCATACTGGAGTGCAAAATTAAAACCAAGATGGACAAGAAAAGTTCAAAGCCATCAGGTGCTCAGTTTAGAAAAAAGAGAAAAGAAGAGGAGGAGAAACGAGCAACAGATGCAGGTAAGCAGATGTGTGATTGGATAATGGCAGCTCATCCTGAAACAATCAGAGTCAGAATACTTTATTAATCCCTAAGGAAATAATGTGTGTTACAGTTGCTCCAAGAAGAAATGGTAAAAACAGCAACAGTAACAGACTAAACTCCAAACAATACATTATGTTACAGGTTTTACACATTTAAGAAACAGCACTAATATATACAGATCACTCAGTTATAAATATCAAGGATTAACAGAGGGGATTATAAATAAATATCAAGAAAATTGATGAGAATATTCCAGAGTAGAAAAAAGCGTGTGCAAAAAGGCTGTAACTGTTGCAGTGTTCACAGTGTGTTAGATGGAGGAGCTGTACAGGGAGCCACAGACAGGAATGATTCCTGTGTCGGTCAGTGGTGCATTGTGGGTAATCTCAGTCTCTCACTGAACGTGCTCCTGTGAGTAGCCAGCATGTCATGGAGAGGGTGGGAGGTGTTATCCATGATTGTCCTTATCTTGGACAACATCTGCCTTTCAGACACCACCCTAACGTCCAGCTCCATCCCCACAACATTACTGGCCACGTGGATCAGTTAATTTAGTCTGTTGGGGACAGTGAAAACTTGGGCGCTTCTCTGGCGCTGATAGTTGGCGTCTGTCTTGTGTCAGTGACATAAAAGACGGATTTAATGCGACATGACCATCAAACAGCAGTCGCTTTCTAAAACATCAGATATGTATCGGATTCAGCACCCAAGTCGGATTTGTGCCGTTCACACTGTCACACCATGATGGGATATGGGTCGCATAGGGTTTGGCAAACAACATTTAACTGCCATAAATGTAAATTATGTCAGTTTGTTTAATTTATTGTGTTCATTTATGTTATTTATTTTCTTTATTTATTGTTCCTTTTGGGGTAGGAACTAAGGTTCATTCTGTGTTGCACACAGGCCTTTTTAAGTGACGTAAAGGGAAGTAAAAAGCATGTGCAAGAAGCTAAGTTAATAAGTTAACTAAGGCAGAAGAAGGAATAAATAAGCAGTTTAAAGTAAAAGAAAGCTGCAAAGAAGAAGAAATTGGGAATTATTTTTGTTAAGTTTTGTTCCTGAAGCGGACTCATTCCCTCACGGTTACGTGCAGCCAGCGAGGTACGTTAACTGTGTTTGTTTATCGCGTATTTGTTAACTTGGGTTTAAATGTTTATTTGTAATATTTATGTTGGTCATTCTGTACTTTTATGTAATAACAGTTTGACGGTGGATTTTATGGTGTTTCTGAGGAGAAGTGTGACAGAAGAATAAATCCATCTGTGAATGAAGAACCGTGGTGTCGTGTATTAACTGGAGGGAGTGATAGTCAAACTCGGACCTGCCCAGACTCGCCCTATCAGCGCAAATTCGACAGCTCATCAAGACGGGAACACAGATAAGCCACTGTTTAGGACACACAGGTTCATAAGGTTTTCATGAAGAAGTCTATAAGCCAGACTCTAAAGTTTTTGGTCTGAAAAGTAACACAAGAGTTGGAAACTAAAAGGAACTGTGTATAGCCTGGCAGCCACGCTGTTTCACGTATATGAATGTGCATTTACGTAAGAGATGTAAATTCATGTTCAGCTGAATAATTATAGTTGGCTCTGAAAGGGCAGAAGTAAACTTTGTACATTTTGACAGAAATTCAGTTTGTATTTATGGTTCAGTGTCTTTTAAGAACTCTGTTAAGTGTACTTACTCTGTAATATTCTACATGTATGGGCTAATTTGAATGAGAGTGACTTCATTTAGTTAAGCTCATTCTTTCAGTATTCACAAATGTTGTTGCAGCTTGCTCTTCTATGCTGCCTGTGTATATCTGTGTCTAAATAATCAAAATGTCACATACAAGTAAAGAAGCTCAGGGTGCAGTAGCTGCTCCGGAAGAAGAGACTGAGTTAGAACAGACAGGTGAATCAAATATCGGGCAAAATATAGCACCACCTGAAGAGCCTCGTAGAAGTGAAAGAGCCCGAACATTAACAGAAAAAGGAAAAGAGTTTCAGAAAGAGCAAATCAAAGGGCTATTGCTTCGCTTTGACAGCAAATATGAACGATGGAAAGCTCTGATTAAGGTAGCTAAAAGATCTGTATTAAAACAGGATCCTAGTGACATCCTACAAGAACACATCACCAGTATTCAAAGGGAATTATCTGAGTTGAACATTGCTTATGATGATTACAGAAGAATTGATCAATCAGCCCATGACATGCGTCACAAGATGGATAACTGCATCTCGATCACAAAGACTGTAGTACAAAATGCTCAATCTGAAATGCAGGGAACAGCGGAGGAGTTGATTTGGCCAGATAATAGTTCTGTATTCTCATCGTCAGCCTCCAGTGTTTCACTTCCTGCCTCTAATGGTTCTAAAGCTTCTTCTATTCACTCAAACGTATCTTCACTTAGAAGACAAGAAGCTGCTGCCGAGTATGCAGCTACACAGGCTGTACTGCAGATTATGGCTGAACAAGAGGGCCACGAAGAGAAACTGCAAAACCTTGAAGCTGAAGAGAGGTTGATCATTGCAGACCAAGAAGCAGCAGCATTAGCTCGTCATCTTGAAGGAGAAAGGGAAGAAACTGAACGTAGGCTAGAAAGAGAGAAACAAGAGGCTGCTCTCTTAAAGAAACAGCAAGAAGAGAATGCTGCAAGAAGAAGGTCTGTAGAAAACCTAAAGAGAGAACTTGAGCGTTTGGAAAATTTGAAAAGGCTGAATGCAGCCAAAGCAAGGCTTCAAGTATATGATGAGAGTGAGCTCAGTCCAGCCCAAGGGAATGCTGCACAGAGCCTGGATCTACATAAGGTTATGCAGCCACTCAATCAGGTGAAGACTGAGGACCAGCACTCACAACCACCAAAGGATGCAGTGCTAACACATGTGCTCCACGATAGCACAGGAGAGCTCGTGAAGGTCTTAGCTGAGGCTATATCAGCAAATAGGCTACCCATTCCAGAGCCCACAGTTTTTAGTGGTGATCCACTCAAGTTTAATCATTGGAAGTCATCCTTCCAAACTCTTATTGAAAAGAAAAACATTCCAAGCTCGGAGAAAATATTCTTCCTCCAGAAATATGTTGGAGGAGCAGCTAGAGAGGCATTAGAAGGTTATTTTCTGATTGGTTCAGATACTGCATATGTTGCTGCATGGGAACTCCTCAATGAGCGATACGGCCAGCCTTTTATGATTGCCAAAGCCTGCCGAGACAAATTACATGCCTGGCCAAAGATAGCATCAAGAGAGAGCGCTGACTTAAGGAAATTTGTGGACTTTTTACGCAGTTGTGAATGTGCCATGGCTCACAATGAGAGTCTGCGTATTCTTGATGATGGCATTGAAAACCAAAAACTGACAGCCAAGTTGCCTGATTGGTTAAGCAGCAGATGGAACCGAAAAGCCACACAGTATCAGCTGGAGCATGGAAGGTTCCCAGATTTCAAGTATTTCGTAACTTTCCTGACTTTGGAGGCTAGTATTGCTTGTAACCCTGTTACATCTTACTATGCTTTGCGGCAAGGGGAGCCAGAAAGGACAAGATCTAAACCTCAGAATGTAGTGACCTCTAAGAACCAAGCAGCAAATGCAAGGATTTTTACAACTAACACCACTGAGAAGAGCATAAGCACATGTATGTTTTGTAAGAAAACAGGGCATGTCTTGCACAAGTGCCGTAGACTAACTGCAAGGCCAGTTGCTGACAGAGTGAAGTTCATACAAGGTGAGAAACTGTGCTTTGGCTGTTTGAGTCCTGGCCATCAATCCAAGCATTGCAGCAACCGGATGGTCTGCGACACCTGCTCAAAGCGCCACCCCACATGCTTACATGAGGGTCGCTCAAAGCAAAAGGAAAATGACGAGACAAGTTGCAGTAAAGAAAGAAAGCCACAATCGCCGCAAGACACCACTCACGAAACCACATCCAATAGAGTTGTGCATGATGGTAACAGTGCTCAGACTTCAGCAATAGTTCCTGTTTATGCATCAATGCCAAGTGATTCAAACAAAGAAGTCCTTGTCTATGCTCTGTTAGATTCACAAAGTGATTCTTCATTCATTCTTGAAGAAGTGGTAGATGCTCTTGATGTTAATGCAGAGCCAGTCAAGTTGAAGCTGTCTACAATGTCTTCCAAGGAGACAATTGTACCATGCAAAAGACTCAAAGGTCTACAAATAAGAGGGTTATCTTCTTCTAAGAAGATCACAGTGCCAACGGTCTACACTCGTGAATTCATACCTGCCAATCGTACACACATTCCAACACCAGAGACTGCAAAGGCATGGCCTCATTTAGAGCATCTTGCGGAACACATTGCCCCGCCGAAGAAATGTGAAATCGGTCTTCTTATCGGGTATAACTGTCCACAAGCACTAATGCCTAGAGAAGTTGTATGTGGTGAGGACAACCAGCCCTTCGCACAGAAAACTGACGTAGGCTGGAGCATAGTGAGCTATGGTGATCCAGGTGAACACTACAGTGATGCAATTGGAGTAAGTCACCGCATCATTGTAAAGCAAGTGACCCCTGAACCCAAAGTAACAAGTAAGTTGAAGAGCGAAGTTCATTATGTTTGCAAAACAAGAATTAAGGAGATGACTGCTCCAGAAGACATACTTAAGGTGCTGGAATCTGACCATTGCCAAATGTTGAGCAGGTTTACAACATTAGGAAATTGCTGCGGTGCTTCAGTGCAAACATAGTGTCATAAATAGCACTTAAATAGACATGGAAAAAAATAAAAGTAGGGATAAGAATTAAAAGTGCTACGTGGAAAGATATGTGCATGAGATATACATGAGATATATACATGAGAATAAGAATTAAAAGTGCTACGTTGAAAGATATATACATGAGTGCAGGTGGTGATCAGTGCCAAACATGGAATGATGCAGTGACACAGCGTAGGGTCATGTGTTAGTGGTGGGTACAGTCATATGGTTATTGTTCATGTGTCCAACAGCAGAGGGGAAGAAACTGTTCTTATGGCGAGAGGTTCTGGTGCGAATGGACCGGAGCCTCCTGCCTGAGGGGAGCAGGTCAAACAGACTGTGTCCAGGGTGAGAAGGGTCAGCTGAGATCCGAGCTGCACGCCGCAATGTCCTGGAGGTGTACAGGTCCTGCAAAGATGGGAGTCTGCAGCCAATCACCTTCTCAGCAGAGCGCACAACACGCTGCAGTCTCTGTTTGTCCCTGATAGTGGCTCCAGCGTACCACACGGTGATGGAGGAGGTGAGGATGGACTCGATGATTGCAGTGTAGAACTGCATCATCGTCCGTGTTGGCAGGTTGAATTTCTTCAGCTGCCTCAGGAAGTACATTCAGCACCCAAGTCGGATTTGTGCCGTTCACACTGTCACACCATGATGGGATATGGGTCGCATAGGGTTTGGCAAACAACATATGTTCATTACCCAGAAGGAATTAGACTTGCCGAAGGTTTCCTTGAAGCTAACAGCTTGTTATGTGAAGGGGCTCGTCCGGGATATCGCACAGGGTCAAAAAAGTCGGATTTGATGCGCTTTCGCCTGCAGTGTGAACGTAGCCTTAAGCTTAGGCACAGAAGCGCCCGAGAAGACATCGTGAACGCTTCCTGGCCATCCAGTGTAGATGTTAGTGAAACTGTTGGGAAGACAACGTTGGAGAAACGGGAACATTTTATTTGTAGTGTGAACAAGCAGACAAAAAAAAGCAGATTTGATCAAAAAATCGGAATTGAGCATTAAGACCTGCAGTGTGAACGCAGCCTTAGAGATGAAAGAATTTGGGCTGGTTTTAACTTTCAGCCATGCTGCTGTGTATGTTTGAGTTTGGACCAGGAAATAGCCGATGACGTCACAAAACTGTGCAGCAATATTCAAGAAAAAGTTCCAAAACATGAGTACAATCAGTCAAACAAGAAGCTGGACTTGGCGACCTGCTCTGACTCATCACAGAATCTATGAGAACTGACGGCACGGAGCCGTGCTCGTCCTGACAGCAGTCACTGACAGGTGAGACCTTTACTAACACCTCTTTTTTCCTCAAAGCTCGAATTTGTGGCCTTCCTGTAATGTGATCCTGTATCTGTCGTCTTTATCCTTCTGCTGCTCGGAGCAGCGATCTGCTGCTGCAGAAGTGAGCTGCACATTTCATTTCTTTTGTTTTTATTTAAACTATTGAAAAATATAAAACTAAATAGGAACGAATTTCCCAGCAGTCGGGAGTTTTTGGGGAAGCTGTGAGAGGGCTGAATGACACAGCTTTAGAGCTTTAATTTACAATTAATATTAGGAAAACATACAGTTGATATCAAATGTTAAAAAAGTATAAATCCAATATCTTGGTTACATTTTCCAGTCACCGGCATGCAGCCAGTGTCAGCCGCTCCTGCTCTTTTCTTAGTGTTTTACTCAGTATTGGAGTGCTGGTTTGTTCCCCTCAAACGAGTGGGTTGAGACAGTTTTGGTTCTCCTTGATGCTGAGGAACTGTTGCTTTCATTGAGGAACGTGGCCGCGGCGCAGCAGATACACACTGCACGCTTTGTGATTGCCCTGATGGCGCCGGTGTTCTGACAAACCATCCTACTTTTGGCAAAACGTCCTACCATAAGTAGTTTATGCACATTTCTGCTGTCACAGAGTAATTTCAGCACCAATTTAAGTAGGTATGACTTTTTGCCACGTAACTGTGCCCATCAGAGTATGCTTGTAGCTCATATTCATAAAGCCAGGACGGTTGGCCACTTCATTTTACCCGTGAAAGTATGTTTGTAGGTCACATTCACAAAGGTAGCATGGTTTGGCACTGAATTTTACCCGTCAGAGTATGTTTCTAGCTCTTATAAACAAAGGTAGGATGATTTGGCACTGAATTTCGTGTTGTGCGTATGCGCAGAAATAACGGGTAGGATGGTTTGTCAGGTAGGATGGATTCCCTGATGTGTCAGCAGACTCACGGCTGACATCAGGAGACTAACACATCGCAGGTATAGAACGATCAAGTGCTGATTCTGGTTAAAACATTGCTTTACTGAGTGTGCACTGAGACGTCCATCCATCATAACACAACAACAGAGAAAACAACTCTACGATCCTGCTGCTGTAAAAGTACTGCAGTGATGTAAAGCTGTGTCACCTCAGCGTATTGTACGCATGAACATAAACCCGTAGACGACTTTTCCTCCCTTTTCCCTGTTATTGTGAATTAAAAAAAACACATATAAACCGCAAAAAGTAACCACAACATGTTAGTCGTGGGTTTGTCTCATAAGGGAATGAAGGTGAAGTTAACCAAGGTCACTTGAAGAGCAGTTAAGTATGGGGAGCAGTTTGTAAAGTGAAACATGCTGAAATTAACGGCAACATTTTTCCACATTTAGCTCAAAGCCTTACAAAAACATATTTTTTCGAGTAATTTTTTACAACATTTAGTAAAATATTTGTAACTTTTCATCAGATGTTAAATGTAAAATCTAAATATTATATTTAAATCTAAATGTTAAACGTTAAACCTAAATGTTTAGGCTAATATGCAAATGTATTGTACGGATCAACGGAAATACCAAAATAAAAGCTTCCCGAAAACCTCCGGTGCAAAAGTGTGCCGGTGTTGTGCCAGAAACTGATTGCTGTCTGCGGGAGCGCGCGCAGCTGCTTAAAGCTGCAGCGCCCGGATTACTTGCGTTGCCAGCTACTTCCATGCAACTGATATAACGGGCGGGGGGGGGGGGGCAAACAAACACATTTATGCCTTTGTTATTAGGCAAAGGTATGCATTTATGGAACTTCAACGTTTCTTGTAACTGAATTATGACGCTTTTCAGAACATTGCTTTCAGTGTGTAGCGCAGTCACGAATGACTACACGCATCAGGATGGAATAATTAATGCCTACAGGTTTAGTATGTCTACTCTCGTTGTTCATATTTGTTATAAGACTGTCGAATAGTAGTTAAAACAATAAAGACCTATTGTGCCAGTATCACCATGACTCTTTCTTGTTTGTTCAGAATAACGACTGAGAACATGGCATTTTAGCGCTACCAAAAAGTGATTGTGGCCTATAACTCGTCACTGATATTTCTGCTTCAAACTTGGCGGATGTCATTCAGAAGGGTCATATGTCAAATATTACATCTCAAACAGTCCCTTAGAACTGCTGGATAACCTGTAAAGGAACATTAACATTGATAATATGCCATTTTCAGCCTGCCAAAAAGTGATTGTGGCCTATATCTTGTCACTGAAACAATGTTTCTGCTTCAAACTTGCTGCATGTCATTCAGAAGGGTCCTATGTGACATATTATATCTCAAACACTCTCCAAGAACTGCTGAAAAACTTTTAAAATAACATTAATACCGATAATATCTCATTTTCAACCTGCCAAAAAGTGATTGTGGCCTATATCTTGTTAATGAAATACTATTTCTGCTTCAAACTTGCTGCATGTCTTTCTAAAGGGTCCTATGTGACATATTATATCTCAAACAGTCCCTTAGAACTGCTGAATAACCATTAAGGGAACGATAAAACTGATAATATGCAATTTCCAACCTGCCAAAAAGTGATTGCCGCCTATATCTTGTCACTGAAACAATATTTCTGCATCAAACTTGTTAGGTATCATCCAAAAGGGTTACATGTGACACATTATATCTCAAACAGTCTCTAAGGACTGCTGAATAACTTTTACAGGAACATTAACATTGATAATATGCCATTTTCAGCCTGCCAAAAAGTGATTGTGGACTATAACTTGTCACTGAAACAATATTTCTGCTTCAAACTAGGCGGATGTCATTCAGATGGGTCATATGTCAAATATTATATCTCAAACAGTCTCTAAGGACTGCTGAATAACTTTTACAGGAACATTAATACCCATTAATGTTCCTGTGGGGCGACCGTGGCTCAGGGGGTTGGGAAGTGCATCTGTAACCGGAAGGTCGCCGGTTCGTTCCCCGGGCTCTCTGTTCTGGTCGTTGTGTCCTTGGGCAAGACACTTTACTCTACCGCCTACTGGTGAGGGGCCGATGGCGCGATATGGCAGCCTCGCTTCTGTCAGTTTGCCCCAGGGCAGCTGTGGCTACAACCGTAGCTGCCTCCACCAGTGTGTGAATGTGAGAGTGAATGAATAGTGGCATTGTAAAGCGCTTTGGGTGCCTTGAAAAGTGCTATATAAATCCAATCCATTATTAATGTTATCATCTATAGCCCATTGTGTAAGCCAGTTCTTGTCATTTAGTTAGTATGACATGTATTTCTTGTCTGTGTGTTTCTTGTTGTCAAGCCTCCCTTGTTGGTTCGTGTCATGTCTGTAATTTGTTATACTTGCTGTTTTACTTTGACAGTCCTGTGCTTCTTTCTTCTTAGTGCTTAATTTTACTCTTCTACTGTGATGTCATAATTTTCATTTCATTAAGCTGTTTCCCTATATGTTTCCAATGTCCATGATCACCTCCTGTCTGTATCTCAGACCTTTTTCTTCCTTTGTTTTGCTGTCAAGTCATCTGTGTATTTTACCTTCACGTCTCATCACAATACTCATTGTAGTCATCATAGATAAGATAACATAAGATAGGATAGGATAGGATAAGACTTTATTGATCACACAATGGTGAAATTTTTGTGTTACCTCAGATCAAGTAGGTAGGTATCAGAAGGAAAATACAAAAATAACAATAAATACAAACAAATATGAAATACACTTTATACAACGGTAGCATACAAAGTATGTGCTTATGGATGTGCTTGTGGAAATATCCAAGACATAAACTATATAGCTTAACATAACTATTCTACCATTACTGTTCCTGTGAAGTAATAGATATCTATACGTATAGACATGTACATGAACACACACGTAGACAATAAATATACATATGTATACATACATATATACCTGCACACCTCCATAAACAGAGAAGGTGCATTTTGCATTAATTTTGACCATGGATGACCACAAAGTCCAGTGAATTATGACATCGTCATTGAGGAGTTATAGAGTTTAACTGCTGTTGGGATGAAAGATCTGCGAAAGCACTCCTTCCTGCAGCAAGGATGTTTCAGGAAGGAGCTGTGATAGTTGTCTAAATTGGTTTATATTTAGCATAGTTTCATAACAGTTTTCATAATTATTTTCCAACTTTAGTTGTTTCTCCTGTTCCATCTTTGCTTGAGTTTTGTCATGTTTACCTGCCTTAATAAAATCACTTGCTTTTGGTTCTAGTCTCTGCTCTGTCTCTTCCAGTGTCTCCATTTGTGTCCTCTTTCTTGTTCAACACAAGCACTTACTATGATTTTCTAAAAATAAATATGATTCCAATTTTTGGAATAGCAAATGTTACTTCAAATAATGACTGCATTGTTATATATTTTATTCACAGTTTGCAGAGTGCATCTTAAAAGATGTTCCAGTAGAGTTTGAGAACTCTGCTTCAAGTATTGCAAGTCTGAGACAACAGATTGCAATATGTCTTCTTGAGAATACAGGTATCATTACAAATATAAATTAAATAGTAAACTACAAATTGTTTTATTGAACGTGTTTTTAACATTGTTCTTTTATTGCTATAATCTTATTATGTAGTCATGCAAACAGATTTCATTATTATTAAAATTAAAGTAATTGCTTCTTGTTGTTGAAGATGACCTGACTGACCTATGCCACTATTGTGGGAACCACGATGGTGACACCGATTGGGTAAATGCTTATGTTTTACATGTCCATAGCCCATTCAGTCTAAAAACATGATAAAAAAAATCACGAAACAAAAATATAATTTTAAAAATGTTACAAACTATGTGAATACATCATCTGAATTATTGTAGTTGTAATGAATGGTGGACTGCTTTATGATCTGCGTATTTTGCAAAATTGTTATTTAAATACTTCTTTGTATACCACTATTAACATAATACTTGTGTTTCCTTGTTTTGTCTAATTCAGATTGGCTGTGACATTTGCTCACGGTGGTACCACAGGGGCTGTGCAAAGAAGCCCCGCAAGAGCACAGAAAACAAATTTGTCTGTGAGCATGCTGGTCAGACAGTTAGGTTCTCTGGCAATTTTTCTAAGGCTTTGAAATGTGTGTTTTGTATCGTTGTCTCCAATAATATTAATTCGTTGTTTATTTATTGATTTATTCATTCATTCATTTATGTTTGTGTTGCTGTGTGTGCTTATGTATTGTTAACAACATTAAAATTCAGCTTTGATTTGAATTAGTTTGTAGGATTATTCAATTATTTCCTGTTTCCTAACATGTTAGCATTATAGTTACTGTGGGAAAAGAATTAATATATATGTTGTTTCATGGTTTACTGGTGTTCAGCTTCCACTATACCCCCTGTTTCTGGTATATTTGTTAGTTTATTTAAATTGGTGGTTTCTTCTTTAATTGGATGTTATTGTTATTGTTTTTTGTTTTTTGTTTAAATTAATAAGTGCCGTATTGGAATGACATTTTTTTACCTTTTGTTTTCTCTTTCCTATTACTTATTGTTCCTAATTTATTTATGCAGATCTCCTCCCAGCTGTTTCCATTTGGTGTTATATTTGGTTTTATATTTGAAATTTGACATTTTATGCGCTGTCCAATAAAGGCTTTATTTAAATTTTCAGCAGAATGTGTCACATATTATCCTTCTGAATGACATCAGTCAAGTTTGAAGTAGAAATATTGTTTCAGTGACAAGTTATGGTCCACAATCACTTTTTGGCAGACTGAAAATGGCATATTATGGGTATTATTGTCCCTTTAAAAGTTATTCAGCAGTTCTAAGGGACTGGTGGAGATATAATATTTGACATATGACCCATCTGAATGACTTCCAGCAAGTCTGAAGCAGAAATATTGTTTCAGTGACAAGATATAGGCAGCAATCACCTTTTGGCAGGTTGGAAATTGCATATTATCAGTTCTATTGTTCCCTTAAAGGTTATTAAGGATTTCCTACAGACTGTTTGGGATATGATGTGCCACATATGATCCTTTTGGATGATACCCAACAAGTTTGATGCAGAAATACTTTTTCAGTGACAAGATATAGGCCACAATCACTTTTTGGCAGGCTGAAAATGGCATATTATCGGTATTAATGTTCTTTTAAAAGTTATTCAGCAGTTCTTGGAGAGTGTTTCGGATATAATATGTCACATGTAACCCTTCTGGATGATACCCAACAATTTTGAAGCGGAAACATTGTTTCAGTGACAAGTGACTTTCCCTGGAATAGCCTCCCACTGTCGTTCTCTAAACCTAAAAGAGAACTATGGATTTGATCAACTGGTCTCTGAACGCTATTGACTCCCTTTTCTCAACGAGAAATCTGGGCTCGGGAGAGCCCGAGTGCCCTGGAGGGACTTTCCCTGCCGGATACACGATGGACGGGTGGCAGAACTGGAGGATCATGTGCCTGGCGGGACTGTCGATCGAGGACGCTGAAGATATCTATCTATTCGGAACCATGATAACAGGGTTCATGCTGATCGGAGCTGGCTTGGCCCTGGTTTATCGGAGAAATAAGAGAGCGGAACCGGCTGTTCAAACCCCCCCCCCAAGGCTGCCCGCTGGAATCGAAATGGAACGAGGCGCAACCTGTCACAACGAACGTAATATGGTCAACACCTTGGAGACGCTTGCAGCTGCTGTGAAGGCTCAAAGCAACAACATTGAGCGTATGAGGGGAAACATCAGAGAGAGGCCTGCTCAAAATGAGACCCTTGAGCGACAGTTGGAAGACATTGCGGAACGGCTCACTGCAGTTGTGAGGTCTCAGAATCAAAAGAACGATAACACCATGGAACAGAAGTTTGATACCATCATAGGGAGGCTCGCGGCTCTCCAACGGGAGATCGAGAGGCCAGTGTCGGAGTGTTAAAGAGCAGCCTGAAAAATTCTCCTGGGCTGCTCGCATGAAAATTAACAAAATCAACATGAACATTGCGGACCCCCATAACGCGCCAGCTGCAGGCCCAAGGCTGGAGCCAAACAATCACTCCCTGATAACGACTGTGTGATGACTATTCTTCCCATCCCATGCAAGGACACCTGGATTGGCTGGAGGACTGTTTACTTAGCCTGATAGGCCGAAGGACACTGTCTCAGCTGAACTATGGACACGCACACACATACACTTACACTGATAAGCACTCACTCATCCCCCCTCCCTTTCCAACGCCTTCGATGCTTGTTTCCTGCGAGGGAACACGGCGGGTCTGAGGCCGCGCTGGAATGATAGCGCTGTGCAGGGCGGCTGCTGTGTTTGCTTCGGATTACTCCTCACCCCCCACCCACCCCTGTGGCTTGTCATGTCTTCACAATGTTGTGCTGTGGACATTTATGTGCTTTTTTGTGCAAAGGAGTTTTTTGTTTCCTGTTCTCATGCTGTCCTACCATGGAAGCACAGTATGAGTAGGGGTCTCTTTTTTCCTCTTGTACTTTCCCCATTGTAGTGTACATTTCAATGTTTTCTCTGATTCTACCAATCTCCGACCTGTATCCCCATGTACTGTTTGTGCTATATGTGTAAGGTCGGGGGGGGGGGTCCCATTTCACTGCAGGGCAACCTGCATGTGACGAATAAAGCTTTGATTGATTGATTATAGTCCACAATCACTTTTTGGCAGGTTGGAAATTGCATATTATCAGTTTTATCGTTCCCTTAATGGTTATTCAGCAGTTCTAAGGGACTGTTTGAGATATAATATGTCACATAGGACCCTTCAGAAAGACATGCAGCAAGTTTGAAGCAGAAATAGTATTTCATTAACAAGATATAGGCCACAATCACTTTTTGGCAGGTTGAAAATGGCATATTATGGGTATTAATGATCCTTTAAAGGTTATTCAGCATTTCTTAGAGACTGTTTGGGATATGATGTGCCACATATCATCCTTTTGGATGATACCCAACAAGTTTGAAGCAGAAATATTGTTTCAGTGACAAGATATAGGCCACAATCACTTTTTGGCAGGTTGAAAATTGCATATTGTCAGTTTTATTGTTCCCTTAATGGTAATTTAGCAGTTCTGAGGGATTTTTTGAGATGTAATATTTGACATATGACCCATCTGAATGACATCCAACAACTTTGAAGCAGAAATAGTATCTCAGTGACGAGTTATAAGCAGCAATCACTTTTTGGCAGGTCGAAAATGGCATATTATGGGTATTAATGGTCCTTTAATAGTTATTCAACAGTCCTTAGAGACTGTTTGAGATATAATGTGTCACATGTAACCCTTTTGGATGATACCCAACAAGTTTGATGCAGAAATATTGTTTCAGTGACAAGATATAGGCGGCAATCACTTTTTGGCAGGTTGGAAATTGCATATTATCAGTTTTATCTGATAATATTTTATTTTTCTCGATGGTGCAGGAGTAGAAGTTCTTGAGCACCTTCAGTGGCAGATGGAAGTCTCTAAGTCTTCTGAGGAAGAAGAGACGCTGACGGGCTTTCTTAACCAGGGTGTTGATGTGACAGGACCATGACAGGTCCTGAGTGATGTGGACACCCAGGTATCGGAAACTGTCCACTCTCTCCACTGGCGTGCCACTGATGATGAGGGGTTTGTAATTCCTCGCTTGCTTTGTAGTGAAGTCCACGATCAGCTCCTTAGTCTTGCTGATGTTTAGGAGGAGGTTATTCTCCTGGCACCAGGTCTCCAGGTTCCTAATCTCCTCCAGGTAGGCCGTCTCGATGTTGTCGGAGATCAGGCCCACAACAGCAGTGTCGTCAGCAAACTTGACAATGGAGGTGGTGTCGGATGTGGCTACACAGTCATAAGTGTACAGCGAGTACAGCAGGGGGCTTAAAACACAGCCCTGAGGCACTCCAGTGCTGAGTGAGATGGAGGGGGAGACTTGTTTTCCCACCCTCACTGATTGGGGTCTGTCTGTGAGGAAGTTGAGGATCCACTGACACAGTGATGAGCTGAGTCCTAGATCCGTCAACTTGGTGAAAAGCTTAGAGGGAATTATTGTGTTGAATGCTGAACTGTAGTCCACGAACAGCATCCTAACATAATTCCCTCTGCCAGTGTCCAGGTGACTCAGGGATGTGTGGAGCAGGTGAGATATGGCATCGTCTGTGGAACGATTAGTCCGGTAAGCAAACTGAAGTGAGTCGATGGTGGGAGGAAGTGAAGAAGTGATGTGATCTCTCATCAGTCTTTCAAAACACTTCATCACAATTGAAGTCAGTGCTACTGGACGGTAGTCATTGTGGCAAGCGGGCTGTTGTTTCTTTGGAACAGGGACAATTACGGACTGTTTGAAGCACGTGGGAACCACAGCTTGGGCCAGGGAGAGGTTGAAGATCTCCGTGAACACCTTCTTTCTTCTTTAATTGGATGTTATTGTTATTGTTTTTTGTTTTTTGTTTAAATTAATAAGTGCCGTATTGGAATGACATTTTTTTACCTTTTGTTTTCTCTTTCCTATTACTTATTGTTCCTAATTTATTTATGCAGATCTCCTCCCAGCTGTTTCCATTTGGTGTTATATTTGGTTTTATATTTGAAATTTGACATTTTATGCGCTGTCCAATAAAGGCTTTATTTAAATTTTCAGCAGAATGTGTCACATATTATCCTTCTGAATGACATCAGTCAAGTTTGAAGTAGAAATATTGTTTCAGTGACAAGTTATGGTCCACAATCACTTTTTGGCAGACTGAAAATGGCATATTATGGGTATTATTGTCCCTTTAAAAGTTATTCAGCAGTTCTAAGGGACTGGTGGAGATATAATATTTGACATATGACCCATCTGAATGACTTCCAGCAAGTCTGAAGCAGAAATATTGTTTCAGTGACAAGATATAGGCAGCAATCACCTTTTGGCAGGTTGGAAATTGCATATTATCAGTTCTATTGTTCCCTTAAAGGTTATTAAGGATTTCCTACAGACTGTTTGGGATATGATGTGCCACATATGATCCTTTTGGATGATACCCAACAAGTTTGATGCAGAAATACTTTTTCAGTGACAAGATATAGGCCACAATCACTTTTTGGCAGGCTGAAAATGGCATATTATCGGTATTAATGTTCTTTTAAAAGTTATTCAGCAGTTCTTGGAGAGTGTTTCGGATATAATATGTCACATGTAACCCTTCTGGATGATACCCAACAATTTTGAAGCGGAAACATTGTTTCAGTGACAAGTGACTTTCCCTGGAATAGCCTCCCACTGTCGTTCTCTAAACCTAAAAGAGAACTATGGATTTGATCAACTGGTCTCTGAACGCTATTGACTCCCTTTTCTCAACGAGAAATCTGGGCTCGGGAGAGCCCGAGTGCCCTGGAGGGACTTTCCCTGCCGGATACACGATGGACGGGTGGCAGAACTGGAGGATCATGTGCCTGGCGGGACTGTCGATCGAGGACGCTGAAGATATCTATCTATTCGGAACCATGATAACAGGGTTCATGCTGATCGGAGCTGGCTTGGCCCTGGTTTATCGGAGAAATAAGAGAGCGGAACCGGCTGTTCAAACCCCCCCCCCAAGGCTGCCCGCTGGAATCGAAATGGAACGAGGCGCAACCTGTCACAACGAACGTAATATGGTCAACACCTTGGAGACGCTTGCAGCTGCTGTGAAGGCTCAAAGCAACAACATTGAGCGTATGAGGGGAAACATCAGAGAGAGGCCTGCTCAAAATGAGACCCTTGAGCGACAGTTGGAAGACATTGCGGAACGGCTCACTGCAGTTGTGAGGTCTCAGAATCAAAAGAACGATAACACCATGGAACAGAAGTTTGATACCATCATAGGGAGGCTCGCGGCTCTCCAACGGGAGATCGAGAGGCCAGTGTCGGAGTGTTAAAGAGCAGCCTGAAAAATTCTCCTGGGCTGCTCGCATGAAAATTAACAAAATCAACATGAACATTGCGGACCCCCATAACGCGCCAGCTGCAGGCCCAAGGCTGGAGCCAAACAATCACTCCCTGATAACGACTGTGTGATGACTATTCTTCCCATCCCATGCAAGGACACCTGGATTGGCTGGAGGACTGTTTACTTAGCCTGATAGGCCGAAGGACACTGTCTCAGCTGAACTATGGACACGCACACACATACACTTACACTGATAAGCACTCACTCATCCCCCCTCCCTTTCCAACGCCTTCGATGCTTGTTTCCTGCGAGGGAACACGGCGGGTCTGAGGCCGCGCTGGAATGATAGCGCTGTGCAGGGCGGCTGCTGTGTTTGCTTCGGATTACTCCTCACCCCCCACCCACCCCTGTGGCTTGTCATGTCTTCACAATGTTGTGCTGTGGACATTTATGTGCTTTTTTGTGCAAAGGAGTTTTTTGTTTCCTGTTCTCATGCTGTCCTACCATGGAAGCACAGTATGAGTAGGGGTCTCTTTTTTCCTCTTGTACTTTCCCCATTGTAGTGTACATTTCAATGTTTTCTCTGATTCTACCAATCTCCGACCTGTATCCCCATGTACTGTTTGTGCTATATGTGTAAGGTCGGGGGGGGGGGTCCCATTTCACTGCAGGGCAACCTGCATGTGACGAATAAAGCTTTGATTGATTGATTATAGTCCACAATCACTTTTTGGCAGGTTGGAAATTGCATATTATCAGTTTTATCGTTCCCTTAATGGTTATTCAGCAGTTCTAAGGGACTGTTTGAGATATAATATGTCACATAGGACCCTTCAGAAAGACATGCAGCAAGTTTGAAGCAGAAATAGTATTTCATTAACAAGATATAGGCCACAATCACTTTTTGGCAGGTTGAAAATGGCATATTATGGGTATTAATGATCCTTTAAAGGTTATTCAGCATTTCTTAGAGACTGTTTGGGATATGATGTGCCACATATCATCCTTTTGGATGATACCCAACAAGTTTGAAGCAGAAATATTGTTTCAGTGACAAGATATAGGCCACAATCACTTTTTGGCAGGTTGAAAATTGCATATTGTCAGTTTTATTGTTCCCTTAATGGTAATTTAGCAGTTCTGAGGGATTTTTTGAGATGTAATATTTGACATATGACCCATCTGAATGACATCCAACAACTTTGAAGCAGAAATAGTATCTCAGTGACGAGTTATAAGCAGCAATCACTTTTTGGCAGGTCGAAAATGGCATATTATGGGTATTAATGGTCCTTTAATAGTTATTCAACAGTCCTTAGAGACTGTTTGAGATATAATGTGTCACATGTAACCCTTTTGGATGATACCCAACAAGTTTGATGCAGAAATATTGTTTCAGTGACAAGATATAGGCGGCAATCACTTTTTGGCAGGTTGGAAATTGCATATTATCAGTTTTATCGTTCCCTTAATGGTTATTCAGCAGTTCTAAGGGACTGTTTGAGATATAATATGTCACATAGGACCCTTCAGAAAGACATGCAGCAAGTTTGAAGCAGAAATAGTATTTCATTAACAAGATATAGGCCACAATCACTTTTTGGCAGACTGAAAATGAGATATTATCGGTATTAATGTTATTTTAAAAGTTTTTCAGCAGTTCTTGGAGAGTGTTTGAGATATAATATGTCACATAGGACCCTTCTGAATGACATCCACCAAGTTTGAAGCAGAAACATTGCTTCAGTGACAAGATATAGGCCACAATCACTTTTTGGCAGGCTGAAAATGGCATATTATCAATGTTAATGTTCCTTTACAGGTTATCCAGCAGTTCTAAGGGACTGTTTGAGATATAATATGTCACATAGGACCCTTCAAATTCAAATTCAAATTCAAATTTTATTTGTCACACACACACAACCATACACAGTATGACATGGGGGTGAAATGCTTGTAGCTGTACAATGCCCGACCATTAAGATAAGATAAGATAAGATAAGATAAGATAAGATAACCTTTATTAGTCCCACACGTGGGAAATTTGTTTTGTCACAGCAGGAAGTGGACAGTGCAAAAGTTATGACGCAAAAATTAGAATACAATAAGAATAAATACAGTACACAGCTGTACAGAATAGAATAAAATAATATACTATATACAGTAGAATAAAATAGAATAAAAATATACAATAAGATAAAAATAGAATACGAATGCTATATACAACTGAGTAAAAATACAACGATGCCAGAAAGGATTATTGCACTTAGTGTTATTGCACATGTGTGGATGTGTGTGTTTGTTCAGTTAAAGTCTTTATTATGGAGTCTGACAGCAGTGGGGAGGAAAGACCTGCGAAATCTCTCCGTCCCACACCGTGGGTGCCGCAGTCTCCCACTGAAGGAGCTGCTCAGTGCTGTCACAGTCTGCTGCATGGGGTGGGAGATGTTGTCATTAAATGACAGAAGAAAGTTTTACAATATTTACAATTTACAGTTTACTACAGAAATTTACAAATTAACTTAGGAATTTACAGTAAAGAATGTGCAAATAGCAGAAGAGATTATAAAGATAAGGATTATAAATTATAGGAATTATAGGATTATAGGAAATGTGTGGTGACGTGTGTGAGAGTCCAGTCTTATAGTGACGTGTTTGGGAGAGTCCAGTCCTACACCTGGTTCAGGCCCGAATAGCCTGGGGGAAGAAGCTCCTCCTCATTCTCTCTGTTTTGGCCTTAAGGGAGTGGAAGCGCTTCCCAGACCTCAACAGTGAGAAGAGTCCATTGTTGGGATGGGAGAGGTCCATCATAATCTTCCTAGCTTTGGACTTGCACCGCTTGGTGTAGATGGACAGCAGGTCAGGGAGCTCTGATTGAATGATGCGTTCTGCCGAGCGCACCACCCTTTGCAGATCTCGTCTGTCCTGCTTGGTGCTGTTCCCAAACCAGGTGCAGATGTTTGCCGTCAGGACGCTCTCGATGGTGCAGGAGTAGAAGTTCTTGAGCACCTTCAGTGGCAGATGGAAGTCTCTAAGTCTTCTGAGGAAGAAGAGACGCTGACGGGCTTTCTTAACCAGGGTGTTGATGTGGCAGGACCATGACAGGTCCTGAGTGATGTGGACACCCAGGTATCGGAAACTGTCCACTCTCTCCACTGGCGTGCCACTGATGATGAGGGGTTTGTAATTCCTCGCTTGCTTTGTAGTGAAGTCCACGATCAGCTCCTTAGTCTTGCTGATGTTTAGGAGGAGGTTATTCTCCTGGCACCAGGTCTCCAGGTTCCTAATCTCCTCCAGGTAGGCCGTCTCGATGTTGTCGGAGATCAGGCCCACAACAGCAGTGTCGTCAGCAAACTTGACAATGGAGGTGGTGTCGGATGTGGCTACACAGTCATAAGTGTACAGTGAGTACAGCAGGGGGCTTAAAACACAGCCCTGAGGCACTCCAGTGCTGAGTGAGATGGAGGGGGAGACTTGTTTTCCCACCCTCACTGATTGGGGTCTGTCTGTGAGGAAGTTGAGGATCCACTGACACAGTGATGAGCTGAGTCCTAGATCCGTCAACTTGGTGAAAAGCTTAGAGGGAATTATTGTGTTGAATGCTGAACTGTAGTCCACGAACAGCATCCTAACATAATTCCCTCTGCCAGTGTCCAGGTGACTCAGGGATGTGTGGAGCAGGTGAGATATGGCATCGTCTGTGGAACGATTAGTCCGGTAAGCAAACTGAAGTGAGTCGATGGTGGGAGGAAGTGAAGAAGTGATGTGATCTCTCATCAGTCTTTCAAAACACTTCATCACAATTGAAGTCAGTGCTACTGGACGGTAGTCATTGTGGCAAGCGGGCTGTTGTTTCTTTGGAACAGGGACAATAACGGACTGTTTGAAGCACGTGGGAACCACAGCTTGGGCCAGGGAGAGGTTGAAGATCTCCGTGAACACCGGTGCTAGGCTCTGAGGTCATCAAGCTTGTTCTCGATGGATTGAACATTGGCTAGCAGGATACTGGGCATGGGTGCGCGGTGTGCGCGAGCCCGTAGCCTGTTCCTGATGCCGGCTCTTTTACCTCGAGGCCGTCGCTTAGGGTCGCGTCCTTTGTTCTCTCTCAGGATCTCCTTTGGCCAGGTTGGGTCCGGAGTTAAACATGGTGAAATGTTCGTGTATTGCAGACCAATAGAAACCAAAGTGTCTCTACTGTAGCGGATTTGTGTGTTTTGCATGATGCCCATGCAAGATTATCGCAGATATAGCAAAAAGTGACGAAAAACTGCAAAAAGTGGAGAAGTTAGGGCAGAGCATCCAGCACGGCAGCCGACCTCACCGGCGCCATTTTAAGAATGACATGCAGCAAGTTTGAAGCAGAAATAGTATTTCATTAACAAGATATAGGCCACAATCACTTTTTGGCAGGTTGAAAATGTCATATTATGGGTATTAATGTTCCTGTAAAAGTTGTTCAACAGTCCTTAGAGACTGTTTGAGATATAATGTGTCACATATAACCCTTTTGGATGATACCCAACAAGTTTGATGCAGAAATATTGTTTCAGTGACAAGATATAGTCCACAATCACTTTTTGGCAGCTTGAAAATGGCATATTATCAGTGTTATTGTTCTTGTACAAGTTATTCAGCAGTTCTAAGGGACTGTTTGAGATATAATATTTGACATATGACCCATCTGAATGACATCCGCCTAGTTTGAAGCAGAAATATTGTTTCAGTGACAAGATATAGTCCACAATCACTTTTTGGCAGCTTGAAAATGGCATATTATCAATGTTAATGTTCCTTTAAAAGTTATTCAGCAGTTCTTGGAGAGTGTTTGGGATATAATATGTCACATGTAACCCTTTTGGATGATATCCAACAATTTTGAAGCAGAAACATTGTTTCAGTGACAAGTTATAGGCGGCAATCACTTTTTGGCAGGTCGAAAATGGCATATTATGGGTATTAATGGTCCTTTAATAGTTATTCAACAGTCCTTAGAGACTGTTTGAGATATAATGTGTCACATGTAACCCTTTTGGATGACACCCAACAAGTTTGATGCAGAAATATTGTTTCAGTGACAAGATATAGGCGGCAATCACTTTTTGGCAGGTTGGAAATTGCATATTATCAGTTTTATCGTTCCCTTAATGGTTATTCAGCAGTTCTAAGGGACTGTTTGAGATATAATATGTCACATAGGACCCTTCAGAAAGACATGCAGCAAGTTTGAAGCAGAAATAGTATTTCATTAACAAGATATAGGCCACAATCACTTTTTGGCAGGCTGAAAATGTCATATTATCAATGTTAATGTTCCTTTACAGGTTATCCAGCAGTTCTAAGGGACTGTTTGAGATGTAATATTTGACATATGACCCTTCTGAATGACATCCGCCTTTGCCTAATAACAAAGGCATAAATGTGTTTGTTTGCCCCCCCCCCGCCCGTTATATCAGTTGCATGGAAGTAGCTGGCAACGCAAGTAATCCGGGCGCTGCAGCTTTAAGCAGCTGCGTGCGCTCCCGCAGACAGCAATCAGTTTCTGGCACAACACCGGCACACTTTTGCACCGGAGGTTTTCGGGAAGCTTTTATTTTGGTATTTCCGTTGATCCGTACAATACATTTGCATATTAGCCTAAACATTTAGATTTAACGTTTAACATTTAGATTTAAATATAATATTTAGATTTTACATTTAAAATTCTGTTTTAATTATGAGAAGTTACAAATATTTTACTAAATGTTGTAAAAAAGGACTTGTTTTGAGCTAAATGTGGAAAAATGTTGCCGTTAATTTCAGCATGTTTCACTTTACAAACGGCGCCCCATAGTTGAGGTGCTGCTGGAGTGGGTGCAGTATGACTCCCTTCAAACCCTCTGAGGTCCCGGGTATAATCGGCTGTTTTTGACTACTTCTGATTTTGCATTTCACCTTTAAAAGCGGTTTCCTCGCCTTGTTTAGTGTCATTCTTTGAGCACAACGTCACAGGTCTGAATTTACTGTTATTTTTTCATTTTAACTGTATTAAGAAAATTGAAAACAAAACAACATTTTAACAGCACAAATTTTGCAAATAGCAAAGTTACAACTCCTTACCTAAAAATGGAGGCAATACATATTTTTTTCTTTATCATAATTCTGGTTTAGGGGCGTAAGGGTTAGTTAGTCTACACATGCTGACATGGAGACTCAGTGTGGCAGCATTTTGTTGCTGTGGCATCTTTAATCGGTCGTGTGAGTTTGAGTGGTAAAGCTGGACTCAACATATATGAGACCAGAAGCAAGAATTGCTAAACTCATAACATATGTTTCAAAACTAAACGATATAAAGCTGCTAAAACACATAAAAACGATGACTTCATGTCCAGAAACAAATCTGGCACTTGTGTGTAATACCAGTTTATTCCACAAGATGGTGCAGCGAGTCAACGAGCCTCTCATTCTTACTGTCAGCGACACGTCTGGAGGAGAATTTTAAAAAGAAGCTGGTGGAAGTTAAACTTAGTATTGTTGCACCTTCAGATGCTCAGCTGATATCTGAGTCTTTTCATGTCCTGCAGCCTGAACGAGCACACAGCGAGGCTTCTGCTGAATGCTTCTGCCCTGTTTCCCCTGTAATGGCCTGAGGAGCCACGAGATGGCTGCATTCTTAAATGTTTGATGGAGAAGACGCAGGAGGCGGGTCCACAGGGGGAGGAGAGTGAGGCTGAGGAGGAGGCGCAGATGCAGAAGCGGGCAGAGAACATGGACAGGGAGCTGGCCACGCTCTTCCATCTGATGAGGAAAGTTTCCACACAGTGTGCAGAGAGTAGGCCTCCCTCACCTCCTTCCTCCTCTCAGCCCCGGCTCTGCCTCCATCCCGGCCTCCTCTCCCTCCCCCCCTGCTCGCAGGCAGAGGGATGAGTGTTTCCTGCCAGCCTGCAGACAGACGTGGACGCTGCTGCTGCTCTCACCGCCGCAGGAAGCAGGACGATCAGCCCAGAGCTCCGTGCCACCTGAACCCGCTGTGAGCCGCACATGTGAGTGCACACACACACACACACACACACACACACACACACACACACACACACACACACACACACACACTGATGTCTGTGAATGAGTGTGTGTGATTGGAGCTGCGATGGTGGTTCCAGAGGATCGGTCAGGTCAGTAATGAGAAGCAGACGCTGCTGAGATCACAGAGAAACCAGCAGAAAGCTGAGTCATCATCCGTCTGTCCTGATGGCCGCTCACAGCTAAACCCACAGACTCACCGCATGTTCTGACCTCGTCGGGTCATCGCGTCCAGGAGCTTCAGCATCAAAGTAAACCCTGAGCTCACTGGCTTCATTTGAACTCTGAATTCATTTCTTCCATCTTTTAACAATCAGGAGCTCCTGCAGCAGCCAGAGGGCTGATCCTCTGACGGTAACGTGTTGTGAAGCCAGCGCAGTTTCACGCTCCGCGCTTGAGTCTGTGGACAGCCCACATTTTACTGACTTTTTACGTGTGCGCTGTTAGAGCCTGGCCAGGAGAGCGGCTCAGAGAGATTCACTGCTGTGAATGTCCAGCCTCTATATGTGCTCATTTTAAAGCTTCAGCACACTTTGAAGAGGATCTGAGACCTTCAGGTTCCACAGACACAGAGAAACACTTCTTCACACAGATGCAGCGGATATCTTCATATTCCAAGGAAGTCTCTCACAAGTGGATACAAGAACTCTTAATGATAAAAATCTATTAGTCATTTAAAGTAACTTGAAGATGGAAAGATTGTAGAGGTTTCTTTGAGGTAAAGTCCATATATGCACTCTTCTTAAATAATCTCACTGTCAGATCGGATGTTTGACCCTGTGAGAGGTCGTCTGGATGGATAGATGGATGGTGCCCAGGTATAAGAGTCTGGACTTTAGTTTCACAGCCTGCCGTCTACTTAAAAATAAAGACCACAGTCTCAATGTGGGGAAAAGTATGGGGCAGGGGGCGTCTGCAGCAGCACAGATTTAAACCTCCAGTGAACGGCTGATGGAGGTCAGTGACGCGTAAACACGCTCCACACACAGGAAGCTCTTCATCAGCACTGAAACACCACTTGTAACCACGAAGAAGGGAGACGCTGAGAGCCTCACAGCTTCAGTCATTTCTCTTTACTCAGCTGGTCTTAGAGATGGAAGTGCAGATTAACCCGATACGCCTCAGGCTGCTCGACAATTTCCCCCAAATTTCCCCTCAAACATCTGCTTATATTGGTATGAGAGAAAAATCATTCTGCTGCTGGATGTAAGCTTTCTGGGTCTACGTCTGGATCTCTGAGCCTTTCTAAACACATGCAGCCCCAACGCTTCCAAACTAGAGATGCACTGCTCGTGCATTCAGACTTTTCTCTAGCAATGACCTGCTGACGCCGATATTCTTTCCAAGAACTTTATTTTCATAATGAAAGAAATGCTTAAACTTTATGATTTCCCCCAAACTCCAGTCAGTTCCAGGATCTGCTCTCAACAGCTGACTGCTTTCATCCTTTCATTGCTCATACCGAGGCTCTGGACAGCTGTAGCCTTGTTTCCTTTGTTATCTAATCTAAAATATCCCTGTTCGGTTGGGTGACAGAGTGTCAGTGTCTCATTAGGTTTGTTGTTACAAACATTGTGGTTTAATTAGGTCCCACTGACAGGAGAGTGACGAGGCTAAAGACATGTTAGCATGTGCACCGCTCTGCATGTTACACTTGCATGAAACGGACGACTCGCACTCGGACATATGGGAGGCTGACCAACCGAGAACACTGGAAACCAGCAGATTATTATTCATGGATGATTACCCGGGCTTTTCTTTGGCCTCTCCTCGTTCGCCTCCCCGCACATTGAGATTACAGATTCTGATTTTTGGAGTTTTTTGATTTGAATATTTTAGCCCGTACTTGTTTTTAGTGTTTTTTCGTCTAATTGTCTGATGTCTTCTTTAGTGTGGGTTTTTCACACCTGAGCTGGTTACTCAGGTCGGACGAGATCTCCGCTCAGTTCCAAGCAATCGCCAAAGCGCTTCATTTGTGGTGTGTGGCGTACACAGAGGGTACCTGTGTTTACCTTTGTCGCTCCTGCCTCAAACACACCTGGCCAATAAGCAGACTGGACGTTCCCACCTGGTTCATAGTGACGCGTTGCGTTTCACTCTGTGTGAGCAGACACCAAAGCTCCGACTGATTCAGACCACAGCAGGCAAAAAGCCTGATCATTAGCTTCCTGCGTTCCTTTGAAGGCTGATCATCTTTTATTGTTCTCCTGATTCTCTTCATCCTCGCCTACATCGATCGACCTTGTAAACTTTACTTGGACCATGATAATAATAATGAATGACTTTCGCTTCTTATGCTTCGGGATTTGTTACCATAACATATGTAATCATCACAGCACAGCCTCCATAACTGTGATGGTAGGAAGATAGAATAAAAGTGCTGGGCTCATATAATCGATGTTTACAGCAGGTAAACTGTGTTTTAAGGTGTTCAATCATCATCAAAGCCAAAACGTGGCTCTCGCTGTCAGACATGTCTGGGCTTGTCTTGTTGTGCTGTGGGGAACACAGTTTTTTAACCAAATTTAAGTGTCTGATGGATGATGGTGTGGCTGTGAGCTGTTTTAAAGACGGTTACCATGAAGACGCCACAATAAAGGCCTGAGCTTGGTGGTTAAAAGAGCACATGATGCAGCCCACTGGGTCACAAGAACACGGTGAACCGCTCGGGAATAAACCAATAAATCATGTTAGATAATCGGTTTTACGTTCAGTGTTCAGAGCTGTGAGTCTTTCAGCTCTGCCTGTGAAGCTGCAGCTGCTCAGAGGGAGATGGAGGAAGAAACGAGCTGTAGCTGGAAGAAGGAGAAAGGAAGGGCGGATTAGGGTGGGTGCCTGTGGCGGAGCATGATGTCAGAGGAATGTGCTGAGCCTCTCCTTTAACGAGCAGCGGCCACCTCGCACTCATACGCTTCAACCCCGTCCAGCTCGTTTCGCTGTCGCTTTTCTGTCCTCGGGTCAGCCGCCGCTCGCCTATTGTGGTCCGAGCAGCCCGTTTGTATTTGTCGCACACATGTGACAGATATTTACTGAACAAAGATGCTTTAAAAGAGCACAAATATGACACGCAATCACATGAGAGGAAGAAGAGTGTCGTGTCAGAGTGTGGAATGTGTTTTCAGTGGTCGATTTCCAGCATCCGGCCCTGCAGCTGCAGCTCGTTGCAGGATTACAGATGGAGATGGAGGAAAGGGAGTGGAGAGAGCGAGGGAACACACACAGAAAGTGACTGGTATCATGAGCGGGAGGGCCAGATGCTGGGAACAGCTGGAAAGACTATGACTAATATTAGCAGTGAGGTAAGACGGTGGAGGATGGAGGGGACGGAGGGCAGCTGCTACTGTAAACCAGCCACGCTGAAGTCACGTTTATTTATAGCCACACAGTCATCTCACCAGAATCTTTCATGGTCGACGGCTCGATTTACTCTACAGACTGTATATAAAAGATGGAGGTGGCCACCGTGACCTCCTAGAATCCAAAGTTTGACAAATCAACACCTGCCACCTTGTTACCTGCTAATTAACATCCAAATTAAACACTTGAGTTTAATTAGTGCATTCAACTGGAAAAAAGAGCAGACGCCAGCCAACGCTGCAGTTCCTCTAACGTCCAGCAGAGGCTCCAGCAGGGAGGCAGGCCCCCAGACTCCCATGTTAGAAGATCCAACTTTACAGCAGAAACAAACATGAGCCTGAGGCCTTAAATCAGAGGCGTGGCCTCTGCCAGGTGGATGGTGACACAGCTGGCTGTAGCTGCTAGCTGTCTGCTAGCTTCACATGAACCTGACCTCTGCACCGTGTTCGTGCTGTTGGATCATTTTTAATGGCATCATGTGACCAATAATATGGCTGCTGTGAGGTCACTGTACCAACTGCCCAGGAAGCCTGAGTGATTATGAAGCGTTGTGAACAGGTGTGTGTGTGTGTGTGTGTGTGTGTGTGCGCGTGTGTGTGTGTGCGCGTGTGTGTGTGTGTGTGTGTGTGTGTGTGTGCGCGCGCGCTATGTTCCTATAACTCCTAACTAAGCTAGCTAGCTGATATCTTAGCACTGCACCCTCTGTTCAGCTCCAAATAAAAGATGGTGCTGACCGTGAAGTGTCTAAACTAGTGTGTGATGTCATGGCGAGACTATCCAGCCTTTATAAACGAGTAAAAGGTTGACTTTACTTCACACACACGCGCGCACACTTGTTTACACTGCACTGAAATCCATAAAAGGCTGGCAGGTTAACAGTTTGTGTTCTGAAAAAAGATCTTCTCAGAAACAAAGTCCGGGAACATTTCTATAAATAGCGTCCCCTGTGGCTGCTAAAGCGGTGTGTAGAGCTGAGAAGTGTTTGCCGAATCCGTGAGTGCAGAAGCACCTCGAGCAGAGCTGGGTCGGCCTCGTAAAGCCGCTGATCGCTTTATATCCCAACAGTCTGCAGTCGGCTTCAGACGAGGGAGCAAAACACGATAAAACCGAGCGCGATCCCAGAGTGAGACGGATCCCACTGAGCATTTAAATACAGCCCGAGTGAAGCATTTAAACTGCGTCAGCACTTGGAGCACAAGCTCAGCACAGGCGTGTTCTCAACTACAAACTGACCTGGGATCAGTGCAGCTTCAGACACACAACACAGAAAACACCACAACACAAATATGTGAAAACCTCTGAAAGGTCTGCCTCACTGATGCTTTCAAAGCCAACATCATGTTTGTTGTTGACATTTATGACATCTCCTTAATCTCTGGTTTTCCAAAGCTCCCAAAGAAACAGTGCTGAGTAAAACGACAATCTGAAACACAACAAAACCGACGAAAACAGAGCGAAGAACAGGAGAGATTTATTAGAAACATGAGCAGGTTAGCAGAGCAGCACAATATCACCTTAAAATCGTGCCTCAAGAGTTGAAAGAGAGCTGTGATAATGATATTTATGGTGGTAGGGACATACTGAGTGATGGCAGACCGTATGACATGTAAGCACAGGCATCGCCTTAGTGATGATTTCAGTGGAACAGCTATTTAACCGTTTACTTGAACAATAACTAGACTAACTAACCACACTCTGTCACAGGATGAAACTGAAACTTCCTGTGATGTTGTCTCGGGCCACTTAAAGCTTACCTTTACCACCGTGTGACCACATCATCACTTTCCATCTGCCGCAAGCTCTTCCTGTCTCGTGGAGCGCAGTTAGTGAGCGTTTCCTCGATGTGTTTACATCGGGGTCATTGCCAGTGGCTCGTACCTCCTCCTCGTGTGCCCTCACAGTCTGATCACGTTTCCAGAGCACTGTCATTTGTTGGTGGTTGTGGCTCATTGGAAGCTGGCGGGAACATGAAAACTGTTCTTTCAAAAAAAAAAGTCAGTTCCAGGTAAACTGTTTTATTGGTTCACTTAAACATTCAGTAATCCTGATGTTTGAATCTGTTTGTACGTCTGTGTGGACACAAACCAAACCAAAAGCAAACACAAACTTGTGAGTCTGGATGTGCTCACTGTTTCATTTGGGGCATAAAGCGAGTAAATGAAATTATTTTAATGAATGTAAACAGGAAGCTGAACATCTCGCCACAGCTCAGCTCTCACAGACTTCAATTTAAAATCCCAGAACATGTGAAGCAAACACAGCGAGGTGTTCCTGGTCCTGTCACTGATGGATGGATGGACGGATGGATGATGGACGGATGATGGATGGATGGACGGATGGATGATGGACGGATGATGGATGGATGGAAGGATGATGGATGGATGGTTTGATGGATGATTGATGGATGGATGGTTTGATGGATGTGTAACGCGCGGCAACACTAAAGCGGTCGCGCCAGAATGTCACGCTAAAAAGAAAGATTCTTTAAAATACAAGGGGGAGCAAGCGAGTCAGATACCACGGGCACAGAGAGGGAGCAGGTCTGATCAGGAACAGTTTATTACTGGGCCAGGGAGCACAAATAAAACACCCTTAAAATGTACGTAATAAAATGTTGTCTCTCTACTAAAAACAATTCTAAAACACGTAAAACTACCATTTTCTGCATTCACTAAAACCCCCCCTGCTATAATTAGGCCACATGTTCATTATGGGTCCATCAGCAGGCCAGGAATTCCTCCTTTAGAGCAGAGTCCACGCCAGCCTCGTCTTCGGCAGACAAGAAAGAGCCTCCCATCTTCTTGTCCTTCCGCTGGCCCATCACTTCCCAGCCCGGCTTGCGTTCTGCACCCGAATCCATCATGCGACCACCGCCACAGCTCCCCTTGCGTCGGTGTCCTGTAAAATAACAAATAGGGGCCAGAACAATGGTCCCAGAAGCGGCCCTGGCTCATGGCGACCCTCTCCCAATCCAGCTGCACCCAGTAAACAACAGTAGAGACCCTACTCACAAATGCAGGCAGAGGTAAACCTCTGCCCTGCTGCCAATCACAGCGTCGTCTCTTACTGTTGCCGTTCCATCAGGTCAGGACTTGGTCGCCGCATCACACTGGCCATCTCGCATTAACCTTCCAGTCTGGGGCCTCCCTCCTTCAGTGCTCAGCTAGCCTGTTTTTAAAAGGTCTTTACACAGCTGATAGGTCACCTCTGGACACACCCCTGCCTCAGCAGGTGGTCCCTATCAGCTAATTTGTCCCATGTCCACAGTGGATAAAAACCATGTCACATAAAACACTAAAAACCATGCAATAGAAACAGAATAAAACCATGCAATAGAAACAGAATAAAACCATGCAAATAAAACGACACTCATAAATAAACACTAAAAATCAGAATAAAAATAAAATACAAATTTCCACTGTGTGACAGATGGATGGATGATTTGATGGATGATGGATGGATGGAGTTCACATGTGAAGAATTCCTCCTTCCTGCTCGGGTTGTCCTCACAGCACTCAGTGTGGGAACAATGATCCTAGTGTCTCAGGTTCTGTTGGAGCAGCAGGAAAATTACTCCGAGTGCCGACGGGAGAAGTGAGCACATCATTGCGTTCGTCTGATTGTCATTAAAGTGTTTACAACAGCAGCAGGGTCTAAAGTGACCCCTGACCTTTCCAGGACAACGTAATGATTTCAGGTTTCAGACGTGTCACAGGTCGAGCGATGTCTGCAGAAACTTTGCATTTAAAGTTATTAGTGAAGAATAAGAAATGGCTGTGACCTTCCTGAATACATCACTTGTTTGTGTTTTTTGGAAAACTGATTCGACTTTGTCCGACATAAACTCTGGAAAGAAGAGGGGAAAGTTTCGCTCTGGAGGTCTAGACTGCTTATTCAGTCCACTTTTCCACGACTGAGCCGGAGAATAAAGAGAGCAGTGTGCTCATTCCTGAGCGTTTAACACGGTGGGACGCAGCCGCGCTGACCGCAGCGCAGCGTGGCACAGGAAACTTCCATCAACCCAGCGCCAGCCCGAGGCCTGGAAGGCAATCAGCCCATAAAGCTGTGTGTGTGTGTGCACCATGTTCAGAGATCTTTGTGGGGACCAAAAACTGGCATGCTGCTATACTTGTGAGGACCAACAGTCCTTATGCAGACAAAACGCCGTCACCACGAGTTTGAAGACGTTTCTGAGGCTCAAAATGTGGTTTTAGTGTCAGGGTTACAGTTATGGTGGGAAATGATGTCATGATGATGGCAACGTCATTTAGATCCTTACTTACTTAGGTCCTTACTAAGATATGAATGTGTGTGTGCGCGCGTGTGTGAGCGTGTGTGAGCGTGTGCGTGTGAGCGTGTGTGAGCGTGTGCGTGTGAGCGTGTGTTTGTGTGTGCGTGCGTGTGAGCGTGTGTGTGTGAGCGTGTGTGTGTGCGCGTGCGTGAGCGCGCGTGTGTGAGCGTGTGTGTGTGTGTGCGCACGAGCGTGTGTGTGTGTGAGCGTGTGTGTGTGTGAGCGTGTGTGTGTGTGAGCGTGTGTGTGTGAGTCAAGCTCTCTGGTGCTGTCCATGCTAACACCCCCCCCCCCGTATGTTCTCAGGTTGGTCCTCTCCCTCCACCTGGTGAAGATGTAGTCTGTTTGGTCTCCATGGAGATGTCTCCAGTCTCATTCTTTGCCCTGTTGCCATGGTCACTGTGCTTGCTGTTCTTCCTGACTGCCGCCCGCCCCCAGACGACGAGCTCCGCCCCCACACATGCAGCTTCCCCGAGGGCCAATACGACGCTACTCTACGAGAGCGGCGCTGCGACTAGCCGCAGCCTGCGTAACTGCAGTTGCTCCGCCCCCGTCACGGACTGCGACGAAGTGCTGGCGAACTCTCTGTGCCGCTGCCACAGCGTGCCACGCTCCGCCCTGCCCCGCGCTGGGCTGCGGGAGGCGGGGCAGCTGGCGGTGTGGGTGAAGGAGCTCTGGGTCCTGGAGGAGCTGCTGAACGGCAGCTCGGTGGGCCACCTGCGCCTGTCGTTCTGCGGGATCAAACCTGTGGACAGCCGGTACCTGGCTCTGCGGGGTCTGCAGATCCTCGGGATCCACAGCGCCGTGCCGCAGACTCCATACCCTGACCAGGAAATGACCCTCTCCCCCCCAGCGGGGGTCACATCGGAGCTGGACGCCCTTTCCTTTGGCTCCTCCTCCTTCCTGCACATGACCTTCGTGGACGTGGCCGTGCTGAACGGGCTGTCCGCCCTGAAGGCGTACAGCGTGGCAGGACCGCCTGCCCCCACCCTCTCCCAGCACTTCCCCCTGCTGCCCGTTTCCCCGCCCCCCTCTGATGACCCGGCTGAGATGGCTGCAGACCGCCTGCAGGACCTGCTGGTGACCTTCGTGTACTGAACCTCGACACCGATGGCACTTTTTTGTGGGACGCGTTCCCTTCCTGCTGCTGCTCCTGTCCCGGAGATGTAGTGCCCTTTGATGCTCTGATCCTGTAACGAGGTTTGGGAATGTTTGCACTCTGATTGGATAAGAGGACAGCTGCCACAGAGGTTTCACACGCATGTACACACTCTGACCGTCCACTGTGGTAACGCACCGCAGTAGAAACTCGTAGCTTTATTAAACATCATAGGTTAGGTTTGGGCTTCATGTGAGGTTAACAGGAATTCCCACTACCAGGACCTGCTGGAGTCTCATGAGTCTAAACATCTGCAGATGCTTCACGGCTAACCTCTCAGTGTCCGTCAAGATACTCTGACCTGTCACAGATAATGAAAATTAGCCTTTTTAGCATTTTACCAACAAAACCAAACAGTAAGCTGAGCCCAGCGATGTTCTCATAACTCACTGATGTGCTGTTGGTGTTAGTGGTTCATAAAGCCTTTCACTCACAGTTTATAACGAGTGTCTCATCAGGAAACTGAAGCTGGGGGATTTTAATGGTTTGGTGTGTGAGTGGCATGTAAGTGATCTGTAAATCCTTAGTAATAGTGGGCGAGGATGGAAAAATGTGTGAAACAGCTGGAAGGGGACGAGGTGCTAACATGACTCAGGCTGCAGGCGCTGCGAGCGCTGATCTCTCCTGTCTCTGCGCTCACTTTTCTCCTCCAGTTCACATTCAATCTGTCTGCGTTTCATGAACTGAAGGTTCACGTCAGCGACCATCGACCGCGAGCCGTCTCACAGCCTTTAGACCTCGCTCAGACTTTATGGACTGCAGCGTAACTGTTACCAAAAGCTGTGGTTCATTCAGGTGCCGTACGGCGATTAAACGACTGTAATTGTGAAGTCATTACTGGGCAAACAGTCTGCAGGCTTCCTGAATCTATGAGACAAACAACACGATTGTTCCCGGAGACAGAAGAGCTCTGCCTCCAGCTGCCGGCTGGGTGTTAGCGCTCCGTCCTGCCCAGGTGCTCCGTCTCTTTCTCAGTTCTTAGACTTACATGGGCGACAACTTACAGCAAAAACACAAATCAGAAAAACAGCAGGGCTCCCTGCACACTTTTACTGATGAGCCACGCCATCCTCATCATCACAGCAGGAATATCTTTACAAAATAGATTTCATAGCAGATCTCGAGTAGGGTTGGGCGATATGTAAAAATTTTCCAACCGACAATCATCAGTCCAATAATCGACGATGGGCGATATATTCACGCATGCACAGACTTTTTGATGGGCGGAGCAATGTAATCATGCAGAAGTACAAACATGGACGAACTAATAGGGCTGTCGGCATTAACGCAGTCGTCACGATTAATGCGATTAAACTTTTTTTAATGTACTCAACCCATCTGGAGCGCAGAAAGAAGGGATTTTGACTCAATCTGTGTTCCAGATGGGTTCATTGTTAATCGTGTTAGTCATGATGATGGCGCGTTAAAGCTGGCAGCACTAAAAACATATAAAGTCGCCAATTTGGGATGAAAGAGGCAAACCTAAGGACGTAACCAAAGCGGTGTACCACTTGTGCAGACACATAGTACGAGCAAAGTACTCAATAACCCTAATCCCTAGAGACTTGCAGAACCTCTCAGAGGCTCACGGCTCCAGAGTTCATACTTCAAAAGAGCCAACAATAAACCCCATACGAAACCTCTTCAGGTGCATCCTGGGCAGCAGCTCAGCACTCAGTTTTATTTGGCGAGATAATAAATCAACATTAAGACGGTCTGAGAATGAATTTCCACCACAAAGCGCTGAAGCCGCTCTCAGATTCACGTCTGTACTTTAACTCCTCCAGTCTCATTCCCAGAGCATCAAATGATGAGTGCTGAGCAGTTTCAAACTCAAACCAACGTTCAGCAGCGCGGCGGATAGAGCGAGGGCGCGTTGGCTTCCTGCAGGTCTGCGTTACATAACGGCCTCGTGGAAGAACATTTGTGTGCCACATGATGAAATCCTGTCGGTGCAGATTATGAAGATGAAAACAAGACGTACTGGGGCAGCTGGCCGCAGTGAACGCTGTCCAGAGCGGGACGAGCGCGTCTGCCGCTCTGTCTTTGAAACATGACTCAAACACACCGCTGTGTCGGTTTAAGGACAACGCCTCTGAATGTAAACATGTCCGACAGCAGCGGGGTCTGCTGAGGCCAGAGAGCTCGGCAGGCGCTGTGCCGCGTTTTCCCAGCTGCTCTGATTGAGAGCAGATGGCCTCATAAAACAAGTTGTTTTGAAACAGGTTAAAATGGACGCCGAACAACACGAGTGCCAGCGTTAGGATCCTCCGTCAGCAGCCAACACCGCGCACTCGCTTGGACGGCGACCATGACTTGGGCTCTGCTGAGCTGGACGGGGCTGCGCAGCTGTCGCTCAGCAGAGCGCAAACAGAATGTGTTTGTTTCACACTCGCTTTAAGGCCGAGGAGCTTGCATGCTCTCGCTGTCCTCCTGCTCGAGTCCTGAGAGGCTCTGTGAGACCTGCTCGCACAAACGTGTGTGTGTGTGTTAAACCCATGCAGTGAGGATTCAGAGCAGAGAGTCAGAGTTCAGGTCCACGCCCAGCACACGCTGGCCTCTATGCTTAATTACACGGCGGGACTTTGCACGCTGCTCAGCGCCTCTGTGTGAGGAAATGTTCCCGCAAACAGAAACTTTTAAAACGTGCACAGAGCACGGCTCACTTTTACAAACACCAACCTTAGAGTCCAAAATGATGTGCGTCAGAAATGCTTTGATTCGCTTCCAGGTTCTAATTCTCATTCACAGCAGGACAGCTACAAAGTGCACACACATGGCCAGAGTCCAAGCTAGCACGTTCGACTTAATCAAGGCCGGGTGGAGGGATTAGCCCTTTTTCTTAAACTGGGTTTGATCTCATGCACAAACATTTGATGTGAACAGAGGGTTCAGTTTCCTGGAGTTTCTCTGTTCTGAAACAGTTCAGTTTTGGCTCTGCAGGTGTCGCTGTGCTGCAGCCACACGACAGAGGATGTCAGGCAAATCAGTGCATGTTTGCTAATGTCCTGGTAGTTCCTCACACTCTGGTGGTCAAAGGCAGAACTGAAAGCTGCTCCTGAGTTAAACCATAAGCTATAAAGATACATTTATCATTTCTTATACTGTAACAGTCCATATAAACCTTTGATGGGCTGTTGCTGTTTGAAGCACCCCCTAAATGACCAAAACAAACGTTCTTCTTTATTTTCTGGCTGTTTGCAGCCCTCTAGTGGTTGTACGTGGAACTTCAGTTGAAAGTGTAGACATTTAAACCGCTAATCCTTTTCCAGAAAAACGAACGTGCAGATAAACACTGACGTTCAGGCTTGATGTAAGCGCACATTATTCATGACCTCTCCGCCTATTGGTTAGTTAAATGCCTCAGCAGTGACCAATGACTCGTGGTTAGCCGTCCTGACAGCAGACTCTGATAAGCACCCAGAGTCTTGCAGGCTTTGGGATCTGGTCTCATATGAGCAGCTTTTATGACATAATTATAGATCATGTGGTGTGAAGTCAGGGAGGGGTCAGGGCTGCACGCCCCATCAGCAAACAAACCCAGCAGCAGTGACACACGGTCCGCTTGATTTTTCTCCATGTAACATGAAAGATGCTCAGCCTGTGAGTGTCTGACTTCATCAGAGGGTCTCTGCACTTGATTTTCATGCTTACATCATTTACACTTAGCATTTATCAGACAGTCAGCGACTGCACGGAAACCTCCGATTGTTAAGGGAAAATGTGAATTCTCCACCTGGTTGCTGGAAGCGGTCACAGGGAGGTTTAGTGCTTCTCCATCCAGCTGGTGAATCCTTGTTTTTCCGGGCCGACCTGTCCGGTCTCTAGGCCTGTCCAACAGCTGACGTCACCTGGTTAGTGGTGAAAACCTAAATTTAAGAAGCACTGCTCATGAGAAGAAAATGTTTAAGATCACTTTGATTTGGAGGGGGCGGGGTTTATAACTTTTGCCCCAACCTGCCACCAGAGGGCGATTGCCATGCTGTCCATCTTTATATACAGTCTGTGTTTTCAAGTTTACCCAGTCAGGAACAAGGAGAACCGCTGGGTGAGTTTGCCCTCCTCGGTGACTGTCAGGCTCCTCCTGCTCTTCCTGAGCACAAACACTTGTAGTTATGCAACAGGCAGAAGTCTGTCTGTGAACGCCATCTGCTGTGGCAAACGCAAACAGAGCAGCTCACATTTCCAGCGTGCAGCGCTCTGACACACTGGGATTTTTCCACAGCTCTTCCCATCTGCTAAACTGGGCTGTAACACACCTCCATAATGGTTTTCAGGCAGTTCACAGAGGACTGGCACTGAAAGTCAGAGTCTGGAACTTTCCACCACAAAATGGGTGAAAATGAGCTCAGCGGGGTTTTTGGGTTTGACGTCACTCCCTCGTCCTGTCTCCGTTTCCTCTCCTGGTCTCTGTTCCAGCACCTTAACTCTGCATCAGGGAACGTGTTTTGCTTTCGGATGATTTGCACGCTTGTTGCAGGCTTCGTGATGACTTGTGTTTAAGGAGCAGGTTGTGTATTTGGAAACGGCTCGGCACCTTTGATTTGTATATAATTTGGAGTGAATGTCATAAACACGTCATCATGTGGAAGCTTTGTGTAGTCTGACAATAAAGTTTGAAAAAGTGTTGTGATGTTGACTTTGTTACAGCTTCATGCCTGCACTTCACACCAACAGTAATAAACAACAGTCACAGTCAGACCAACAGGCTTTGATTCTAAAAACTTTATTAAAGCGAGTCGCTGAGACATTTCCTCACAGCTCTGCAGCTTTTCAGAGTTCACAGAAATAAAAGCGTTTAAAAAACTCCTAACTAATAAACTCCCACAGCGCCCTCCAGCGGCGGCCCCCCAAACAACAGCCTGGAAACCACCGAGTGACGTTTGGGAAGCGCAATCCGGTTGTTCAGTCTGACGTCACTAGCCGTGTCTGGGTCTAAACTCCGCTGCAGGTCCATATATCAAACGATCACTATGGCATTACTGAGAGTTGAAAAACTGTCTAAAGTCTTTCATCTTTAATAAAATGATCAGCGTTCTGCTCTACCAGGTGTAACAATTGAGTTTAACATCCAGGCATCCATGAAAACGGAATTTATGACATTTAACGGAGTTAGAAGTTAGCAGGGAGTTAGCTCGCTAGCTTCTATCTAAATACAATATAGCATGTCCTGACTGCGGGGTTTTGGAAACAAATTAAAACGTACAGCTCTGTTATCACTTCCAACATAAATGAAGACAGAAAACTAAACAGCAGTGACGTTTGTAGGGTTACTGAAGTTGGGCTAGCTGGTATATAATGATGTGCTACGTGACCGCTAGCGACACAGCTATGTTAGCATAATATAAACAAGCTAACTTTTTTTCCACTCGATAAAAGTTACCGTGAGTGTTCTCGGTGGTCAGGAACAAATGTAATCGCATGGCAGGATGCTGTAAAAGGACCAAACTTCAGCCAGGAGAACAACTGAGATAATCCATCCACAATACGAGGTTAGTCGTTCATATACTGCTGCATGGGCTGGGCTGTAGTTACATCCTAAGGTTTTAAAAACTGAGCTTAAATAAATGATTAGTGGTAATAAAAGCCGAGGGAGGTCAACAGTGATCACTGACTGTTTTAGGAGCTTTTTGAGATTAAATAGAAGAAAATACAAAACATTAAACATGTTAACAACACAAATGCCATATTAAACGCAGACTACTTTAGACCCGGAAGTAGGATTCCTCGCGTCATCACTGAACAACCGGATAGCAGCGAGACAGGAAGCGGAAGAACTTCAACGTAAGAGCACTGGGTCCTCCTGCGCTTTCTGCCGCCTGTCCTCAACTAACGAACCAGCAGAGGGAGCCCAGGGCTTTGTTTTCACACAGCGGGTGAAAGGAAGAAAAGTGACAACACGATAAATCACAAAGTCTGAATATATTCAAGTATTTGTACAATTATAAATACAAAACCTTCTGTTTTCTTTTTCGTTTTATTATCTATTTATTTAATGAAAAAATAAAATCCAATAAAACTTTGTTTTCTAAAAGCACATCGAGTCCTTTCACAGGAAAACAGATTCTTAATGATTTTTACTAAAAATCATTATTATCACCAACAAACCGAGAGAAAACAAACAGGGAGACGCTGTTCTTATTCATATCTGATGAACACATTCATTTCCTCCATTCACTCGCATCCATGTTTAACATGTTTCAGAGCACAGAGGAGGACAGCAGTCACCGTCTGGCTTAAATGAGTAGAGGACACATTCGTGGACACAGATCCTTGTTCACTGCGCTGCTGTTTACAGTTTAAAGTCTTCATCAGAACAAACACTGCTAACTGTACTTTGCTGCTCGCTGTCCTTGAAAAGCAACAGCTGACACGATCCGCTCAGTAAATGTCCTTTTACCTGTAAGCCTGGTTTAGTAACCTGTCCTAATATATTTGTGTTGTATTTCTTATAAGGGGCAAAGTGGTGTCAGCCCTGCGCTGAGAGGGCTGTGCTCATCCATCCGCCCTGTTCTAACAAAGACACGTTTCAGGAACACCTGTAGTTCCCTTTTATTCATATAGCATCAGTGAACAAACACACGTGTTACTGTAAGGTGAAGACCCCACAGAGTTAATGCAGGACAAACGTTCACTCGGATTCATTGATGAAGTGAATGCAGGACTACATGTGTGTCCTTCTCATGAGTGGACACACATGGATGTGAACCACGCGTGTTTGGCTGAGCCAAACAACCGCAGCAGTGATTCGAACCTAAAGTACTCTGGATACTGTTACTGTACAAATACTATTACATGTTTGTTGGTCAGGTGTCCTGTAGGAAGAAAACACGTGAATGTGCATGAACGCGTTTACATGAGGACAAAGTGACTTCAAGGGAAATACAAATCTTCACATTTTGATGTCTGTCAGTTATTTTGTTCATGAAGTTTTAATTTACGAATTTTTGAGCAGATGGTGTAAAAGGTTGTAACTGTATCGAAGTGTAAAGATATAAAGAAATTAATTTAATGAGTTACAGTGAAAACCAGTGTCTGTAAATGATAAACACGACTTTCAGTTTTTCTATTCATACAAATTTTATTGTGAAGAAACGGAATTTTCCGTTTTAGAGTTGAAGGAATGTCCGTAAATAGTAGAGAAATTCTACGGAATCTTCTGTTTTACCGGAAAAGTTCGTGAACTTCAGTAAAAGATCTACGATTTTTTTTTTACCCGAGCGAGGCCGCATCTGTCCACGCCAGTATAAACCACAGCACAGGATCCACCCACTGCAAATTAACGACACTGCACACTGACAACCCCAACTGCGACTACACCTCCCAGCCACCTTGTAGCAGCCCTTGGCATCAAGAACGACAGAAGAGTCTCTAACGGGTGCAGCCATTTATTTCCTCACCACACACGGCTCATTCTCTGGACGTTGAGCACCGTGAAAACTATAAAATAAGAAAAAATTGATACCCGTACAGTACCCTTTGAACTATAACAATGAGCTTAAGTTAATTCAGGCAAGTTCAAACAAGTAATTCTGAGATATACAGTCACAGATTAAATAAAACAAAAGGGGTTACTTCAAACAGCATCAAGGGATTACACAGTTCAGTTAAATAAAATATAACAACAGATCATCTCTCATCACATACCTCAGTCCGCTTGCCAAGGGTGCAAAACTCCGGTAAACACTTAAACACTTCGGCCCGTTTCTCATGGGGTGCTGCTAGCTTGCATGACACACATGTCTAGCTAAAAAATAGCACATGGATGTAAGTAACGTAAATAAAGAATAAAAGGGTTTTCAGATAGCTCACAATACAAACGCAGCAACATACCTTACATTAGAAACACACTTATCATACTTATCAAAGTATTATCGTAACTTACATGGACTTTGTACAACGTATTCCTGCCGCGACAGACTGCTCTATACGCGTTACGGGGCATGCCTCTGATCACATCTGTCCTTAGTGCGACTGCGCATACAGTTCCGACAACCCCCGCAAGGATGACTTATGGTACAGATCAGCGGTTCATTACACACCTCCTCCCAGCTTCCCCGACATTAAAATACCGAACTTATAGACCCCCCACACACCCCCAACCTTTCCCCTGAACAAGCATCCTTTATAGGATGCTTGTTCAAGCATCCTATAAAGGATGCTTGAACAAGCATCCTATAAAGGATGCTTGTTCAAGCATCCTTTATAGGATGCTTGAACAAGCATCCTATAAAGGATGCTTGTTCAAGCATCCTTTATAGGATGCTTGAACAAGCATCCTTTATAGGATGCTTGTTCAAGGCTGCAGTTGGTCCAGAATGCTGCAGCTCGTCTTCTGACACGTACTAAAAGATGTGAACACATTTCCCCGGTACTTGCCTCCCTTCATTGGCTCCCTGTCCGCTTCAGAATTAATTTTAAAATTTTATTGTTGTTACAAAGCCCTGAATGGACAGGCTCCCGGGTATTTGTCTGAGCTCTTGCAGACTTATACCCCCCTTAGATCTCTTAGATCAAGTGATCTTTTGCTTTTAGCTGTACCAAGGTCGAGGCTGGTTCATAGAGGTGATCGAGCATTTGCAGTCGTAGCGCCTAAGCTGTGGAGTAATTTACCCCTACACATCAGACAGGCTCATACTGTCAATCTTTTTAAATCTTATCTTAAAACACATTTTTATTTACTGGCTTTTAATACAGCATGAGAGTTATTTGTTAATTCATATTTGGTGTTTGCTTTTAATACTCTAAGTTGTTTTATTATGTGTGTTGTATTCTTGTACAGCACTTTGGTAAACGCTCCTGTTGTAATTAAATGTGCTATATAAATAATTAAACTATTAAACTATTAAACTATATGCATGCGCGACGGGATCCCAGAGACAGCAGCTGATCCGGCGGGGTCTGGAGTCCCTACCTAAACACGGCACCCATCCTCCCCTCCTCACCCCCGAACATAACAGCCTTTCCATCCAGCTGGATCGCCGGTGTGGTGCCAGGGTTGGTATCCCCAGACGATTTGTTTCCCCTGCGTCGGGAGCGCGCACAGGGCTGTCCGAATCACGGATGAACACTATCTGTCGTTTTTAGATTTAGTTCACAAACACTTCTTATAAAGACGTATTACTGCTGAAATATTAGCGGCGTTGGCTCTTTAAACAGTAAAGTTACAGGATACAAATAAATATGAGCCACGGTGTGGAAATGATGCGCCGCGTGAGAACTTTTAATGCATCATTTTCTCCTGTAACCCACAAACACTCATCAGTGCGCGCTCCCGACGCAAGGGAAAAATTCTACCCTGGCACTCTGACACGCCCACGCGTGATGTTAACCACTCAGTTCCTACTGTGAGAGGTCCACAGTTCATCCCGATCACATTACAATAATTTAATAACATATTATTAAGATACAGAAAACTAGATCCAGCTTAAGGAAAAAAAGTCCACGGAGACCAGTGTAGAACTGTGTTGGTGTGGGAGGCTTTTACTTTGAAGGGCGTGGCAGGAAGCGGTGGTAGGTTTGATGTGGAGAGCTGAGAGGAGCCCGTCTGCGTCACAGTGTAAGGAGAGTTTCTGGGAGCTGCTCGTCTTTCTCCGAGGCTGTGGAAGCTCCGCTCCGGGCAGACAGGAGGTGAGTGACCGGGCAGAGGGCCACCGAGGCCGGCCGAGCATGTCCACGACACCGCTGTCTGTGTGTGGCTGTGTCGGTTCCGCAGGGAGCAGTGACCGGCGGGCACTCCGGGGCCGGTTTATGGTGTTTAACTACCGACTAGTACACGCGAGCAGGGGCCAGACTGTGGAGCGGACACCGACCAGCCGCGTGAAGTGATAACAACAACAATGATCATCATGATAACAATGATAATAGGGATAAGTGACTGATCAGAAAGTCAATCAGGGTGTCCGTGGTCACTGAGACTGTGTGTTGTGTTCCTCTGAACAAAGCGCTCATTAAACTAATCTGGTTTTGCCTTTTATTGTTTTAAACGTGGGAGAGTGGACAGGTTTCACCGTGGGCTCAGATTATTATATCACGATCTGTCACTCTGACAAACACCACGCTGACTAAAACTACTGTAATGCGCCAAATCACAACAACAGCGCCTTGAGGCGACTTTTGTTGTGAATTGGCGCTATATAAATAAAATTGAATTGACTTAAGTGCACGAGACTGTCCAGTTATTATTATTATTGTTGTTGTTTAGCAGCACGGTGGCGCGGTGATTAGCGCTGTTGTCGGGTCTTTCTGCGTGGACTTTGCGTGTTCTCCCCGTGTCTGTGTCCAGTCTGGTCTGTCTCAGACTGGCGACCAGTCCAGCGTGCAGGGTAACTGGGAGGCTCCAGCCCCCTGTGACCCTGACAAGGATCACCAGATGATGGATTATCGCTATTGTCACTGTTATTGTTGTTGACTGTGTTGTGAGTAGGGCTGCTCAATTAATCGAATTTTAATCACGATTACGATCTGGACTTTCAACGATCATTAAAAATGACTGAGCCGATTATTAGCCCCTCCCTCATTTATCCGCGACACCTTAAAGGCCGGTCCGTAAAAATATTGTCGGGCATAAACCGTTCGTGGCGCAAAAAAGGTTGGAGACCGCTGATTAAGAGGACCCGAGGGAAGCTCGGAAAGCTAAGCAGGAGTTATTTGGAGAGGAGAGTGACTGCCGTTGGTTGAAAAGACAGGTAAAAAAACTTCAGTGGTGTTGCACACTATGTTATATTATTTTTTAAAGTCATTGTTAACCCTTTAAAGCCGGTCAGAGCAGCACGCTCCGTTTTGTGTAACTATTTTTAAATCCCTGTAGAACCTGAACCGCGTAAGCTAGCGCAATAATTTGTTTTGCATATGGGCGATCGTGGCTCAAGAGTTGGGAGTTCGCCTTGTAATCGGAAGGTTGCCGGTTCGAGCCCCGGCTTGGACAGTCTCGGTCGTTGTGTCCTTGGGCAAGACACTTCACCCGTTGCCTACTGGTGGTGGTCAGAGGGCCCGGTGGCGCCAGTGTCCGGCAGCCTCGCCTCTGTCAGTGCGCCCCAGGGTGGCTGTGGCTACAATGTAGCTGCCATCACCAGTGTGTGAATGGGTGGATGACTGGATATGTAAAGCGCTTTGGGGTCCTTAGGGACTAGTAAAGCGCTATATAAATACAGGCCATTTCAAACACCATACAGTAAACCTTTGATGTCCTGGTGTTTCACGCTCATGAACCGTCCTCATCGTGATGTTTTCACTGAAAACAGGAACTGGGAGACTTTCACAGCGGTGCTGAGGCTCCCAGCCTCTGGACCAGACTCGGGGTCCTGAGCGTGTTTCCAGTCAGTCTGCACGGCTCCTGTTTTTGTAAAAGAACGTCAGTTTTTTCTGCAGCTGCCGTCTCGTGAACCCTGAGTAAAAAGTTCACCTTCAAACTTTAACTCTGGTTTCTAATAATGTGGTAGAAGTGATGCACGTGGGAGGATGTGAGAGTGCTGAGTACAGCAGGGCGATATTGCCACAAATATTTATCACGATATATATTTGAAAATTTGCGATAACGATATAACCGACGATATAATTGATGCGAGACAAAATACAACTCCACAACATTACTAGCGCAAAAAGACAACCTTCCATTTATTTTCACTTAAACAAGAAGCTGGTTTTTATGTACATTAAAGCTTTATAAAAATGTAACAGTGCAAATGCAAATTCCTTGCTGAAAGTTTAACCAAAAGGCATTTCCAGTAGAAATGGGCTGACATATCCTGAGCATAACCATGTATAATATCCACTGAAGTTAAAAAGAGGTGCTTTGCAACATTAAACTGCAGTGTGCAGTATGTATTTTTCGGACCATAAGGTGCACGGGATTATAAGGCACATTAAGCGAAACAAAGCAGTCAGATAAATCAAACTTTATTAAACTCATTCTTCTTGCTTCCTCCACTTCTGTAACATTGATTCATTACTGTTGAATTCTCTGCAGCTGCTCTATTCCCATGTTGCTGCAGTATATTAATGACTGACCTCGTATTGTGGATGGATTATCTCAGTTGTTCTCCTGACTGAAGTTTGGTCCGTTTACAGCATCCTGCCATGCGATTGCATTTGTCTCTAACCATCAGGAACCCTCATGTTAACTTTTATCGAGTGGAAAAAAGTTAGCGTTCATCCTCCAGCTTCACTGTGTTTATGCTATGCTAACATAGCTGTGTAGCTAGCGATCACGTAGCACATCATTATATAGCAGCTAGCCCAACTTCAGTAACCCTACAAACGTCACTGCTGTTTAGTTTCCTGTCTTCATTTATGTTGGAAGTGATAGCAGAGCTGTACGTTTGAATTTTTTCAGAAATCTCTCAGTCAGGACATGCTATATCATGCTTAGGTGGAAGCTAGCGAGCTAACTTCCTGCTAACTTCTAACTCCGTTAAATGTAATAACTTTTGTTTTCATGGATGCCTGGAAGTTAAACTTCATAGTTACACCTGGTAAAGCAGCAATGCTGATCATTTTATTAAAGATGAAAGAATTTAGACAGTTTTTAACGCTCAGTGATGCTGCAGTGTTCGTTTGACCTGAAGTATACGGAGTTTAGGACCCAGATTACTCCCAGATTTAAGAGCATCTTAGTCCGACAAATAACAACGGCCGCTTGCATGTTCTGCAAAAAAATGTGCTTTGTCGTGTATCTGACGGACAAACACCAAACCAGTTCCACATCAGAATCAGAATACTTTATTGATCCCTGGGGGAAATTATTTTTTGTTACAGTGCTCCATTTTAAACCAACATTAAGACAAGACAGGCAATACACTAACTAAGAATAGTACAATATATACATATATATACATACATACATACATAAGTCACTTATAAATAAATATTTGGAAAAGAAACATGTGTAGTTGTAGCAGCAAACAGTGTGTTAAGTGGATGCGTTGTACAGGGAGATGGCCACAGGCAGGAATGATTTCCTGTGTCGTTCAGTGGTGCTTTTCGGTAATCTCAGTCTCTCACTGAACAAGCTCCTGTGACTGACCAACATGTCATGGAGTGGGTGGGAGGTGTTATCCAACATTGTCTTTATCTTGGACAGCATCCGCCTCTCCGACACCACCTTGAGGGAGTCCAGCTCCATCCCCACAACATTGCTGGCCTTACGGATCAGTTTATTAAGTCTGTTGGCATCTGCGACCCTCAGCCTGCTCCCCCAGCATGCAACAGCATAGAGGATCGCACTGGCCACAACAGACTCATAGAAAAATCACTGAAGTTGCACCATTTTTACAAACCAATTCTGGTTCATCTGTTTCACTCAACAATCCGCCATGTGCGTATGAAAACAAAGGCACTGCGCATGCGCGCTTTACTCATATTCTATCGCTATATTTCATTTTCCTATCGTTGCCTAACATTATACCGCTATTACCGTGAACGGTATAATATGGCCCAGCCCTAGTGCTGAGGCAGCAGGGCTGGGCTCAGCGGCAGAGGAGGAAGAGGAGGAAGAGGAGAGAAGGTGCCAGACTTGCTGTGATGTCATCATTCATGCTTGATGCAACATGTTGACGATGTTGCCCACAAGTCTGAGAGTCTGTCTCTCTCTGAGCGTCCTCTCCCCTCTCTCGCCGTTTGCAGTGCGTCACTAAATGTTGTCTTTTTAGTGTTTCATCCTGTTTCCCTGCTCTCTTCCTGTGAAAAGGGGTTTTTGTCACCGCTGTCTGATGGTGGGGGTTTTCTGTCTTCAGGATGAAGCGGCTGCAGTTGGGCAACTAACTGAGTTTATGTTTAATTGACTGAAAATCTTTTCTCGAACTGAAACAATCCGAAACATTACAATCGTCTCGTCGATGAGATGTAAATGTAGATGATGTTTCGCTGCAGCTGGACCGCGTGGTGCTTCCTGGCTCTCAGCGCGTTTGCAGACGTGACGATGAATCCTGCCCACCTGTGACCATGGCCTGTCTGCCTCTGCTGCTCTGCCTCAGCTTGCTGCTGCACTCAGGTGAGTCATGTAAAAGCAGTCAGGTGTTCAAATACCGTCCTGCCCCACCCACACACAGGCTGATACCTGTCAGGTATACTTTGGATCCTCGTGACTCATCAGATTGCCTCACATATTTTCTCTTTTCTTCCTCTCGCAGAGCTCGCTCATCCGCCTCCCGCACCTGTTAACCTTTCTGTCGACTCTCTGAACTTCCGCCACGTCCTTCGGTGGAAGCCCGGCGACAACACGCCCCCTGGGACAGAGTACGGGGTCTTTGTGAGGTAATTTGTCCGCCGTCTGTCCTCACGTCCTGTCACTCTCAGCCTGGTAACATGAAGACGATGGTGCTCACATCAAACCCCAAAAAACCTCTGAGCTCTGTGGGTGATGTAGAAACGCAAAGTTCAGACGCTTGAAGGATCAAGTTCAAGCTCAGCTGTGACTCCAGGCTTTTATTAACACACACACACACACACACACACACACACACACACACACACACACACACACACACACACACACACCTGAGATAAAGGACAGGATTAAACACCTGTAAATAAAAGTGTTGCATCAGCTGCGTGTTTTTGTCAGATGCTTCCTGTCGAAGTTCAGAACACGATATTTTTTCTAAAGGAGGGTAAAAGTCCCCCCGTAGCCTGCTGGGAAATTCCACTGTTGCTTCTTCTTTTTTACCAAAAGAACGATTCAAAAATAGATTTCCTGTTTTATTTTGTAACTCACACAAGTTTGTCTGCACTTTTCTTCAGATCAAAGAAAGAAATGAAACAACAGAATAATTTCATTTTTAATTATATTGTAATTATGCAGCTATACAAAGTTAGTTAGTTACAAGTTTTTTTGTTCATATTTTATAAAATCAGAGGAAACAGCTTCATCTTTGCAGTTTATCCAGAAGAACAGATTTCATGGAGACAGACGTTCTGGTCTTTAGACCCGGTGTCGTGTCCACGTGTGACGACATCAGAAACATTCGAGCCAAACTCGTCGTGACATGGGAAACATAAGCAGCTCGTTCGTACGCGTAAATAAAAAGACAAAGTGTGCTGTGATCGTGAGACGATGGAGGATCAGGTGTGTGAGTGGGGGCGTGACCTCCATGCAGGTTTATGATGTGTGGTAAACATGAAGCAGCCCTCCCTGCTGCCTGTGATGGCGTGCACGGCGTGCTCTGTGGGACGATGAGCCGCCGTCTCTGAGCAACTGCTGCACAGAGATCAGCTGGTCCAGGCTTCAGGGAGCGCTCCTCTCAGGCATGGAGGAAACCCCTGATAACAGACGCACACAGGCTCGAGAGCTTGAACACAGCTTACAGCTGTTTTCCATTTACGCGCACACACACAAAGATGTTCTAGCACACAGATCGTGGTTATTTTGGAGTGCGTGGAGATGAAACAGGAAGTGAAAGCAGAGCGGCGGGCTGAGGTTTGTGGGGACCTCTTCAGACCAGGGTCACCAACCTCTTTGCCCTGAGAGCTACTTTAAGGGTACTGAGTACTCCGAGGGGCGACGTGTCCGACACAGAGCTCGCCTTTAATATTCTAATATTATCAATAACAGATATTAGTGTGTGTGCAGGGACGACTCACACACTGACAGTGGGAGTTCTCACAGCTGATATCTCTGTGAACATGTTTGTAGGAAACCATCAGCTGATATGTAACCATGGAGACTGCCCCACGTTTGTACACGTCCTTCATATTTGAATGAATCTTCTAACATTTGTACCGATCACCAAATCTGTTGCATTTCCATCATTTTTCACGTTTTTCTACACTGTTTGACTTTGATTGTTTGGGCCGCGTTGCTGTGGTGATGATCTCCTGCTGGTGAACCGCGACCTTTAATCTGCTCACGTTTTCAGTCAGCTTCACTGGCTCCTTCTTCTTCTTTGGTGGAATATCTGCCTGGGCGGGGTGCTTTCTCTCTCCTGGGCGGTTTGTTCACAGCGAGCAGCTGGGATGGCTCTGACGCCGTTTCAGTTTCAGCACTCATCGTGAGGGTTCGCTTTACGTTTGCAAGGTTTAACATGAATACACTGAAACTGCTCGTGGCTTCGTGTTTTTCAGCTAGTTCAGAAACTGTGTTCTTCCTCATACAGCGTCCTCGTCACCAAACCACAGTTGTGGGTCCAACGAGTCTTTATTGTCTTACAGCTAAAACGCAGCAGCATCCGGCTGCCTACCTGCATGTCTTAGAAATGATTTTCAGGTTTCACTGAGTCTTCAGAGCCGGTGTGCTGGCCTCAGGTGAGCCAGCTTCAGGCCTCAGATGGGTTTCCATCAGGATCTGAACGAGCTATCAGAGGGGATAAAACCTGTGATACGTGGTGCGTTCACTTGTCCTGTTTTAGCTCTGAAATATTGGCGTTGTGTCATATTCCCGTCTTAAGCACTCTGAATGCATCATCTTTTATCTGGAAACACGTCTACAGGCCTCAGCAGGTTAAAGGTCACAGCCTCGACAGCACGGCTTAGGTTTGAAAAGCTGCGTCTGAGCAAAGCAGCAGACTTCTGAGCTTTTTAATTAACATCTAAACTCCTCTCTTATTCATGAATGGTAACCTGACAGTAAACGTCCAATCAGAAATCAGCTTTCGTTTGAATCTAGGACCAGCTGGATTCGAGACATGAACAGCTCATCGTCGCTGTTTGAGCAAACAGTCGTAACACAAAGCAAATGTTTCTTTTACTGTTTTTGTCCTTCTGATCTAAAATGTTCTGTTTGTCATTGTTCAGTGATAATAGAAAGAAGTGGGAACAGCAATGCAACATACCAACGCAGCCCCAATGCAACCAAACATCTGGAACATCGATGCCGCTGATGCTACCAGAGTGGAACTTTCATTATTACCTGCACGTCACAGCGTTCTTCAACCAAACCTGGTCTCCGAGGTCCAAAATAATTGTGTTTGTCCCTTACAAAGAAAGTACGTCAGCATGAGCGTCTTCTGGGTTTCACACTGGTGCATTTGGATTTAAGTGTGTCCCATAATCCAGATCAGGCTTTGATTGAACTAAAATCTCTGGACTGGTTGAATCTTTACCAAAAGGTGACCGCGTGTTTTCTTCTGTTTACAAGCTAAATTAGGTCCTCCAGAGGTCTCACTGGTCGGATATGAAAACTACATCCAGATCAACATTTCACTGCCTTGGCCCGATGACCTGCCAAACTTTCCCAGTATCCAGCATTATAACGGCTTCAGAGTCTCATTTCGGATCGGAACCGATGGAGAAATCCAGGTAAGACATCCATTTCATCCCAACATCAGCGTGCAGATTTAGACCTCAGCTGGTATCTTCATTCTAGAGTTCCTTTAAACCTGTTTGAGGCTTCAGTCACACAGGCCTACAGACCATCCTGTCTCTGAGCCAGCGGTCGCTGACTGGTGTCCAGGCGCGGCTGTAAAACACATATAGTACATATACGATATAAAAATGGAAATGCAGCCAATCACACAAAGGTGCAGATTTGGCTTAAAATAACCTGGTTGCACAAATATGCACACCCTTAAACTAATACCTTGTTGCAGCACCTTTGCCTTTTATCACTCTAATCAGTCTTTTTGGGTAGGAACCTATCAGCATGGCACATCTTGATGTGGAAATATTTGCTCACTCTTCTTTGCAAAAAAAACGTCCAAATCGGACAGATTGTGAGGACATCTCCTGTGCACAGCCCTCTTCAGATCAGCCGACAGATGTTGGAATTCAGGTCTGGACTCTGTCCGGTCTCTTCCAAAGCCTCAGCCTTATTCCGGTGAATCCATTCTGTTGTTGTTCTGGATGTGTGCTTTGGGTCATTGCTGTGCTGAAAGATGAAGTTCCTCTTTATCTTCCGCTTTCTAACAGAAGGACGAAGGTTTTGTGCCAACACCAACTGGTAACAGTAGTTCATGTTTAGAAGAAAAGATCCCAGCTCACTGATTTGATCGGGGCAACAGTGCCTAAAATGTTGCAGAATTTTGCTGAGAGATCTTTTACTCTGTGGTCATCTTTCGTGAGTAGTTTTATGGACAAAACCCAGCAGGTCATTCAGTGTTCCCTTAGTGCTGATGTAAAGAGATAGCTTATGTAGGCAAGTATATTTCTCCTTTTATCAAGAAGCAAAGACAAAAAGGGGGGAAAAAGAAACAGGGCAGGGGTCGGTGGTTGAATCATCCGTCCCCACCAATGCCACAACCAAATCTACGCCCTTGCAATCACAGCAGGCTTCTGCCTAAAAGCAGGTGTCGGGTTGATTGACATGAGGAGACTTTGACTTTGAGAGTCACCTGTCAGAGCAGGTGTTGCACACCTGGTCAGGCCTCCAAAGGTGTCTTCATGGCCGCGTAGAGGTCAGAGGAGAAAACGATGCTGAGGATCACACCAGTGGGTCGTGGACAAATCCCAGATGTGATTTTAATGACACGTTTCCTCCTTCTTTGACTTGCAGACGCTGGAAACAGAAAATAAAAGTTTTACCCTTGAAAACTTAAAGAAAGGGGCGGAGTACTGCATAGAGGTGAAGCTCAACACCAGAGAACTAAACAACCATGAGCCGTCTGCCTGGAAGTGCACCTTCACCACGGCGGTGGACCAGCAGAGAGGTGAGCTGATGTGCAGCCGGTAAGGCGGGCGTTGTTGCTGAATCAGAGCATAATGAGCTGCCACAATTCATCTGCCTCCTTATCTGTGTAAATATGCAGAGGGAGTAATTACTAACACATGCCAGGGCTGCCCCTCTCGCCAGTGGGACTCCTCCCCCACCCACCTGCTCCACCCATCCCTCCCACAGCACAGCCACAAACCACACCCCTCCGCTGTACTTCGGCTGGTTCAGACGGTCGTCTGCATGGAATAATGTGTGTCTGTGTGTCTGCAGGCCTCACTTTAGGTTTGGTCATCGGCGTCCCGATGGTTGCCATCTTCATCGTCACGAGCTGCCTGCTCCTCCTCTTCTACACGGGAGTCATTTGTAAACTGAAGGAAACTGTGCCCAGAGCTCTAATTGTAAGAAATCCAGTTTCATGTGCACTCTAACACCTGTGGTTTGAGAGATTTTATAATGATGTGTTTATTTCTGCTGTGAAGTTGAACATCGCCTTCATTTCATCCATGAGCGTCTCTCAGAGGACAAAGTTCAAACGCTTTGAAGCTCCACAGTCGTAAAGCTCCTCCAGCATATTGTGATTTGCATTTCCACAGAAGGACCAAAGTCCTTCAAAGGTTAAGCAAATGAGTCAGCTGAGCTGAAAACGACTTCTGTTTTGCCCTGCTGCTCTGTGTATATCTTGCTTCAGTCTTAAATATGATCAACCTATCTCTAATAATCAGCTGTGTACCACAGGCCTTCAAGCTGGCTGTAGTTAAACCTTTACTCAAAAAGCATCTCTAGACCATCTCTAGATCCTTGAAAGAGTAGTTGTCAAACAGCTAACAGATCACAGTGACTGTCCCCAGAAAACAGCTTTGGCTGATGTGTTTGTCCTGCATACTTAGACACAGCTGTGACTCGATGATAGACATCTTCAGCAGAGTTTGCCTCTGTTCCTCCTTCTCAGAGCTTCTTTCTCTTCTCTTTGTAGACGGCTCTAACCAAAGGCTACGTCCTGGCCCCGCAGCCCACCGTCCCAGATCCCATCTCAGTTACCTCGGAGACCGGGGAGCATAACAATCACACAACATCACCTTCTGCCAACATTGACGATGTCTCAGAGGACGACGATGATGGCAACTATGTGAACAGAGCAGTGGATCTCTCCTCGGGGGAGAGCTGCTGCTGTGAGGAGCTGTCTGGCAACATGTCAACGAACAGCGAGCCAACGGCAGCACTGGACGCTGGAAGCTCAAGGTTATTTGCTAAGGTGAAAGTAACGGCGCTGCCTGCAGAGTCTGACGAAGGCCAGGTGGAGACGGAGGTGGAGGGAGCGCAGCTCTGTTTGGTGAAAGAGAGGAGTCGAAGTGGAGTCTGGGGACAAAGTCAGGACGAGGAGGTGACGAAGTCCAAAGAGGACAAGGAGGTGCGGGACATCTCCGGCAATGTCAACCTGTTCTCAGTCACCCTCGCCTCAATGGCTGCACGCGATGGAGATGAGGAGGACGTCACAGGCTTTTTGAAAGAGTCCAGCCTGGAGGGTTTACCTGCCACAGACTCACAAACTGAATCAGATCACCTGACACCTCAAGTTTTCCCGACACACACAGACCGCACTGCGAGCAGATGTGAAGGCAACAGCACGGACACGCTAACTGAAGAGGAAGAGGAGGAGTTCTCGCCCTATTTGAGAAACAGATGATACTGATGTGTGCTGCTCTGAGCGTCGATGACTCGCAGGTTCTCCTCGTGTTTGTAGACCAGCTTATTATTTGGTGCTGCAGGTCAGAAGATCTGCAAATGAACCAGCCGGATTTTCTGTGTCCGACTTTTTGACTTGTTTGACTGTGAACGTAAAACTGATGCTGCCAAATGGGGTCCAGACACTTTTTAATGTTGTTTGAAAATTAACATAAGCATTTTAAGAAAATCAAAGGAAACTGTGACATTTCTCTTTCTAATGTTCTTCATTAAATATAGATTTTAATGTTTGCTTTTCTCCTGGTTTCCATTCTCTGTACTTCATAATTAAGTATGGGTCATCTCACGCTGGGTCTCAGGAAAAAATAACCACAAACTATATCACATGACTTCTCAAAGGTACTGGGAGCCTGTCAGGTAAGCGTCCGTGCTTCCACAACATCACGTGATTCATAGCTGGACTGGCCCGGTATGCCCGGGCCCTGTTTCAGGAAGCCGGTTTAGAAAACTCAGAGTGAAAAACGATACGCAGGGTTGAGTAATCCCGAACTGTCCAACTCGGAATATTCGGTTTCAGAAAGGCTGATAACAATTAGTTCAATCAACGCGGAGTTGCTTTAACCCCAAGTGAAGCGCGCGCACGAGGATACATAAAGCCCTGATAAGCGGAGCACAGAGTAAGCGAGTCACCATGGAGACGGAGGGAAAGAAGGCGCGGTCAATGTATTTTACAGCGCTTGAGGCCGAAATTCTGATGGCAGCATATGCCGATAACATGCAAATTTTGCAGAAAAAAAGTAACACAGCCTCAGGTGCCAAAGGAAGGGAGCATGCATGGCAAAACATAGCCGACAGAGTCAATGCGTGAGTGTTAATTTAAACATTGATCGAGGGATTTCCACCCATTTAACACGTTATTTTATCATATGTTATTTTATTTGTTATTATATACATTTTATTTTGTGATGTGATGTGAGCGCAGGTGCAACCCAACAGGCCCCAAACGTTCCTGGCAGCAAGTAAAAATGAAATATAGAAATATAGTCCAAACAGGTAAGGTGTAATTGTATTATGAGCCATAGTGCTTGGTCTGTTTGTCCCATGTAAATCAATTGCAGTTAGAGGCTACATTAATTTTCTTTCTGTAAGCACTTATTGAAATTATCTGAGCACATTACAAGTACATATTTGCTTACTCTGTATGCTCAAATATGACCCGTTATAGCCAACAGAAAAAAAGCGGAGGCCCGAAAAACAGGTGGGGGTCCTCCACCACCACCACTCACAGAGGCTGAGCAGTTGGCCCTCAGCCAAAACAGTGGGCGCCCTGTGGCCGAAGGCATCTCTGCGGGGACATCCTCTGAGGCAATAACCCCGCAAGACACAAGTGCCTACATAGGGGGTAAATTCAAAATAATACATGATGTGCATACATCCTTTCTTCACAGTCACCTTTGCAGTGCTACTCATTCATTTGATAAACTCTTCACCATAATGGATTATTTTGTAGTGAAGTTATTTTCCTACTGATTTTGCCTTCCCTCAGTCTTGGTTGTCTTTGAGAGCATAATGACAATGAAGTGTAAGGTGATTGGTATGTTTGTTAATTGCCATTTGGTCCCTTGTAAGTTATAAGTGACCTGTATAAACCTCATATTCTATCAGTTGATGGTGGTGGTGTACTGCATCTGGTGCAGCCTCCTGTTGAGCCAGACCAACATGCAGTTGTGAGTAATACTCCACAGATTATATGAGTTTACAGTAGAACAGCAATGTTGTTTATTTCTTTACTACAGGAAAATAATGAAGAAACATTGACAGCTGTTACAGAGGAGGAAGCAACAGAGACACTTTATGAGGTTTACATCTTTTAATACTTTGTGTACAGGAAATACAGGCGACCAATAAAGCCAGTTGAACAAAAAACCTGTTTATTCTTCTTTCAACATGTTGAGGTGATGGGTCAAAGGAAATGATTGTGACATATGGTGTCTCTGACTGCTCTTCCATCTTGTATGTCCGTGGGAGGGTCAGGATGTTCATGGTTTGGATCACTGCTGATGTTTGGTTCAGAAGGACAGTGTTCTCCTCTAATTGTGGCAATGTTGTGAAGAATCACACATGCCACAATAATGTCACATGCCCTTTCTGGGGTGACCCTGAGTCCTTGCAGGCACTGGAACCGGGCCTTAAGCATTCCGATAGTCATTTCAATTCTGGCTCTTGTCCTGCAATTAGCCAGATTATATCGCTGCTGTGGGCCCGGTTCAGGGTCAGGGTAAGGGGTAAGCAAATAGGGTAAACATGGATACCCCCTATCACCAAGCAAGTAGCCAGTGAACTCTCCTAAGACAGAAGGATACACTTCAGTTCAAATGTCCCTGAAGCAATTGGTCTTTATATATTTTACAGTATTCTCAACTCACCATGTCCAAATTTTGTGCTCAGTGTACATTCACGGAATATTTGTGAGTCATGGACAGAGCCTGGCCACTTGGCTTCCACATTTGTGATAATGTTGGCAGCATCACATATGATCTTCACAGTGCAGAGAACACAAATTAGCATCCATTACTATAATGAAATAATTTGTTAGTTTGAAATGCTACAGGGAACTATGTACCTGTACATTGATGCTGTGGAAAGACTTCCTGTTCACATAGTCTCCTTCATTTACTGAAGGAGCAATGATTGGAATGTGAGTGCCATCTGTACAGCCAATCACGCCTGGGAACCGTGAGAATAAATGTAGAATTTAAGTAGTAGTCCAGGTATCACCACATCATACATTACGTTTTGGTCATCCTGATACCTGCAATTTTGTGGAATCCCTCTTTGATGAATCTTGTGGGTCTATGACCGGGGAACACCACAGACGAGTACAGGAGACGTTTCAGTGCAACTGTAACATTCCTGACTGCCCGACAGACGGTAGCCTTGGAAACGTGCTCAGCGTCACCAATATTATACAGAAAGCTCCCGTTTGCAAGAAACCGAAGTGCAATACAAATAATATGTAATGAACTGAGAGCATGTCCGCGATGTGTCACATGCGTAATATATGGCCTGAGGATGTTATTCAAATAAATTGTAGATTGTGCTGAAAAACGGTAACGTTCACACAGGAAATCATCAGGAAATGATAAAATGTCCGAACGCGCTCTGATCACTCTCTCCCGGCGGAGAGCTCTGCGGAGAATTTGGGCTTCACGATCTACTGGCTCTTCAAGGAAGGGACACGCCATGTCTGACACTTCCTACAGTCAGGTTTCCGACAAAGAGGCGGGGACAGTCAGGGTTAGTTGTAGTAAACCTGCTAGGGGGCAGGTTAGCTTCACGGCGTGTGTCGTCATAGTGACTCACTCAGGCTTCAGCTGAACTCGCTTTGTGAAACCGAAAACCCAGAGTTTTCGTTAACTCAGGGTGTACTTACTCAGTTTTTCCACTAAACCGGCTTCCTGAAACAGGGCCCCGATGGCGATTTTTTGTTTTTTTTTTAGGAAGGCTTTCAATTGAACTCAGTTACACAGCGATAAAAAGAAACACAAAAAATGGCAAGAAGCTGTTGTATTATCAACTGCAATAGCCGGTCGCATGACAGCCACGGAAAGCCGACGGGTAAAGAGATCGGTTGTTATCGGATTACGTCGTTGAAGAGAAATTGTTCGAGCCATGTTTCCGAAGTAACAAAGAGGCGACTGGATATATAATGAAAGGTGTTGGATTGGCCAATTGGTCATGATCGACTCTGGGCTGGACCAATTACAGCCGAGGAGGCCGGATGCACCCTCCTCCTTGTTTAGCAATCACGTGATTTTCGCGCATTGCATGCCGGGAACTCGTGGCAAAACAATCCAATGCAAGCATTTGCAGCACCGCAAAACGTTCATTCTCCGGTTCCAATGCCTTCTTGTTTTTTCTTTGACGCACAAAAAAAGGAATGTACAAAACAAAAGGAGAACAATGCCGGTCCGTACAAAGACAGACTCGACGAAAAGACAAAGAAAAGATACAAGAAAAAAATCAAAGGAGTGAAAGGGTTAGACCAAGCCTATTCAAATGGCGGCCCGCGGGCCAAATGCGGCCCAGAAGCAACCTGCGAGTGGCCCTGCCTGTGGTCCTGGCAGAAACACAGAGAAAACGCAAAAAATGAATTTGTTAATTAATTAAAAAAAAAATTAAAAATTCCTACAGCGTAGTGTAGACTGTGAATGCAACACTCCTAGTAGCCTAGCAATATTTAACCCACAATGCACCGTGATGTAAACATATTAAACAATCATCGTAATATATGATGCGACAACAGCATGTCTCTCTCACTCCAAAAGCGCAAAATTGACAATGAAAACTGTCGGTTTAACCCTGCCTGGACTGACAAATACTTATTCATTTTACCGAGTTTAATAATCTTACAACCGGAGTTGTACTACCATGGTGAGGGTCCTGTACAGCCCAAGAGAGCTGCAGCATCTTCCCTTCGTGTTTGCTTCTTGGCGAAGAAGAAAAGGCCTTTCACAGATTCTGAAACAATGAAATACTGCATGCTGGCCGTGGTGGATACGGTGAAAAGTGAGTGTGACATCTGCTATTAAAAACGTACCCCTGTAGGACAGTTCAAATATTCGTAGAATTGAAGTTCTGGCGTCAGACAAGTTTGAAATGCTGTTAGATGACCTGAAGAAAACTGATGTAATGTCTATAGCAGGAGATCACAGACAGAACTGATAATGCGTATATGTCCTTTTTTGGATGGGAAATTGCTCGGCTTACTACCGTTAGAGGGGCAAACAGCTGGCAAAATGATGTTTGAGAAGATTTAAGCTCTTTTTGAGGAAAATGGTCTGGATATGAAGCGTGTCTGTATACTTGTGACCGATGGGGCTCCATCCATGGCAGGAAAAGTGAGTGGTCAGCGAAATATTTATTTTAATTTGAAAGGGAATTATCAAAATGTTTTTGTTATTATTATTATTATTTCAAATGTGCAAAAAATAGTTTAGTTATAGCTCCCTTTTTTTTTAAATGGACCTTTTGGTGTGCATTTGTGAGAGGTCACCACCAGATTTATAGGGGAAAAGGAATAAAAAAAATACTTGTTTTTCAGTACAGTTGTTTGGGTTTGAAATTGATCATGATCTGCTGCTTACTGGCTTCAAAAAAAATATCTGGCCCAGATAAATTCCTCGGTTTGAAAATCTGGCCCAACTAACTTCGTAGTTGAATAGGCATGGGTTAGACCCTCACGAGCACACAGCGTGCTGCCCAACTTTCACCACGCTCATATTTATAATCATACGGTTCTTGGAGTGAGTGCATACACTCATGAAGTTTAGTAACTTCAGGTCACTGCAACAAGCCCAGGTACAGTTTACCGACGGATGGGTGCAGGACCTTGAAATGCACCGTGTAGAACGAAAGACCATCGTACGTATCATAAGTTTACCAGTCTCACAAATCGTCGTCATAAATACACGTTCGTTAACCGTTTATTAATAGGACCTTTGAGCTCAACGGTAATTAATTAGTAGTGGAAATAATTTCTGGTAGCATCACAGAAATGTAGCAGTGACAATAATATTGTATGCTGTAATCGTACTGGACAATTAGTGATACAAAACAACTGTTTTATCCTGTGAATAAAAGTATATGTTTTTGTCAATGTACCATAATAACAGAAGCGAAACGCAATATTGTGTCAGGACAATTCACTATTTATGCACAATAAACAAAGGAGCATAGCGCGACAATTTCTGTTCAGCGCCAGACTTGCTTGTAACCTATATCACTAATTATGTTAAGAAAAATGACGTATTAACTACTACAAAACTCTGACCTTTGTGGGAATGCTTGGAGCAGACTAACCTGTGAGCTGGAGGGTTCTGAGACGTTATATTTGGTATATCCAGACCATCCGTCGGCTCTTACTTCGGAAACATGGCTTAAAAATTTTCTCTTCAACGACTTAATCCGATAAAAACGATCTCTTTACCCGTCGGCTTCCCGTGGCTGTCATGCGACCGGCTATTGCAGTTAATAATACAACAGCTTCTTGCCATTTTTTGGGTTTCTTTTTATCGCTGTGTGACTGAGTTCAATTGAAAGCCTGCGTGCGCTAGTACCTCTTGCCACAAGTTCCCAGAATCCTTTGCGGTTTTACCCCTGAGTGACGTCACATTTTCAATCTTTATCCTGGTGGGCCGGTCTCTAGTCAAAATGCCCGGGCCGATTTTTTGTCCCAGTCCAGCCTTGACTGTAACCATGGCAACCGTAACGCTGCCGCCTAGAACGACAGAACGTAGCTGTCAAACAAAACCCAAACAGTCCTGACCCGCGACAAGATGAAACAGGAAAGTACTGCAGTGTAATCCATTTATTTCAACAAAGTAACTGTATTCTGAATACCACCTTTTTAAACGGTAACTGTAACGAATACAGTTACTCATATTTTGTATTTTAAATACGTAACGGCGGTACATGTATTCCGTTACTCCCCAACACTGTATATAATGTATATATATCATAATAATCTGACAATACTATAATATTGGCCATATTATATTTACATTACCACAGTGAGATGATTTTAGTCTCATGAACAACATCAGCTAATTGTTATTTACTAACTAATCTTAAATGACTGTTCAGTACAGAAATGAAGCCCAACAATCATGTTTACAGTCCCGTGGTCTCAGCCTCAGAGGCACAATTAACTATTCTAATTTCCAGATTTCAGTTTTTCACAACATAAAGCTTTTTTCACCAAAACCTACAGTAAATAATATAAATATATAAACAGCAGCAGCCTCAGAGAAAACATTAGAACGAGGCATCTTCAACATATGTTCATACAAGGCAGCTCAGTTTACCATAAGTTGTATGGGTGTGCATCTATTTCTGCATATTTAGCAAAAATGTGCCATTTCTTCACTCAGTGAGGTGATGGTTCAGCTTCAGCAGCAGTTTGCTCTCAAGGTTCTTTCTGTGAAGCTGTGACTGTTCAGCAGTGAACAGGAGTCCTGCATGACTGAGAAGTCTTTCACAAGCTCCAATTGCAGGAAGCTGTATTGATTTTGATCAACAGCTTCTTGATGTGAGGAACGCCATGTAATAGAGCCACACCTCCAGTGAATGGACATGAAAGGTACCTCTCCAGCTCCCCTGCTTCTGGCTTTCCTGACCCCATGGATCCATCATCTTCGTCAGTTAGGCTGCTGTTTGTGCTGGCCTCATCCAGCTCTGAGTCTAGGTGATGTCTGATGAAGTGGAGACCTGTGGAAAGATGTAAGGTTTTCAAAAGAATTAGGTCTGGTCATTATAGTGCTGTAAACACTGCCAAGCTGCAGATGTTTGTTTGGAGCTAGCCTCCAAAAGCTGGCCATACACTGTGCGATTTTTGGCCCATTTTGAGCCGATTTTTCAGTCGCGCAACAGTTTTGGGGATCGGCCAGTGTTTTGCCTTCATCGTGTGTCGTGCATCGTGTGCATGGGGTAATGAGCAGTTAACACCTCACGACCAGCTCCCAATCATCAATCGTTTGGAGCAGCACGGCAGTGCAGCGTGTGATCTGGACACGAGAGATGGAGGCACAACTTGTAGGATGAGGCAAGCTCATCTGAGTACGTAAGCGTAGAGCTGGCACCCAGGCAAAAGGAAAATAGAGCTGTATCATGTTAGAACGAGAAAAGTTTATTGTTCTAACAATATACTTTTCATGTTCGTGCAATATACCTTTCATGTTTGAACAATATAATATTTATATTGTACGAACGTGATAGTTGTGTATATTGTAATAACATGATATTATATTGTTAGAACAATGATGTTGTTCATGTTGATGTTCATCTCTAAATGTTGTGCTCGTTGGTGATCATCGTCACGTTCTGCATCTTCATGCTGATCTCGACCGGGTTCATCTGTCTGAGCCGTCGGTTCTGGTAAGTTCAGAGTCAGAGCATCACACGCTGAACACGTCACCAAAGGAAGACGATTTATTCTAGCATCTGATTCCTTCAGGTTTCAGTCGTCAGCGCTCGTGTCTGATGTTCGACCTTTGTTGTTGTTTCACAGTTTCAAAGAACGCCATCGCGATGCGTGTGACAAGTGGCTCTTATTTTGAAAGTTCAGTTGTTTTCAGTTATAAAATAAAGTTTCCATCCTGTACCCGCACCGCTAACTGGACCTGACCCTTCAGCATCCAGCAGCAAACGGGTCAGAGGTCCTGAGTTTGAGCCTTTGAAGCGAACTCGAGGACGCTGGTTCATGAGAACGTGATACGATCGTGCTGTGATAGTCACGTAGTTTCAGTCTCACTCCTGTCACTTCTCATTGCTTCATCACAGCAAAGTGTTTTCCACGCGAACAGATCCGCGTGTCTAAAGCACCAGAACGATCTCAGCAGAAATATTCCCGTTGATCTGCAGAGAACACGAGTGGGAACGTGTGAAGAGTTCTTTCTTTCTGTGGTTTCACATCTCTGTCATCTCACATCCTTTGATGCGTGTGAAGCATAAATCTGAGTGCAGATTACACCATCAGATGCTTTAACAGGACTCTAATGTGGTGGAATCGCCCAGGGTCGGGCTCTCTGCTACAGCTGGAGTCGCAGGCCAAACAGTTAACGTGCTGTTTGCTGTTTGTGGTCGAGCGGCGAGCGCTCAGCGTTTTCTGAGTAAAGACACAGGAAGAAACAGCAGCAGGTGGAAACTCTGCCAGAGCTGCGGTTGTACAAACAAAGAGAGACAGCTGCACAGACTCAGGATGCTGCTAAAGAGCTCGCGCACACAGTCAGAGCGTGCAGGCAGGATGTGCTTCGAGAGGTGAAACACAGCCATGTTTTGACAGCTCGTACCGCAGTGAAATCCCATTTGCTCCCAGTCACAGCAGCGCTGAGACCCGCTCGGCTGCTCGGTCACCGAGCCGCTAATCGCTCCGTTCATAACGTGCCGTGTTATTCCTGGTGTGGAGATGCCAGCAAACAACTTTTAATACTCCTGCATCGGCACGAGCCGTCCATGTTTAAAGCGCTCACCAGACTGAAGTGTAATGTTTGTCCACAGAGATCTCACAGTGATTCAGTTTCACAGTGTCTCACGTCCCTCTGGTCACATTTCAGACGCTTCATGATCAAAGTAATGTTTTCATATCAGGGCTGAGAGCTCAGAGCTGGAACGCAGGAAGACCCCGACCCCGGCCCGCTCTCCGTGCAGTGTTCAAAAGCTGCTTTTAAGTTTGGCTTTATTTTCTGCTTTGACCTCGAGCCTGCACTCAAACGTTGGCCACCCCTCTGAGGTGAAAGCAGAGCAGCGTTTCTGTGGTGTTGTGAGTGAGTGTTGTTTATCTGAAAGTTGAACGTCTTCGCCGTGTATCCGGGACTCCGGTGTACCCCAGGGTAGGGTTCTCGGCTCATTGTTCTTCTGAGTTTATCACAACCCGAAGCAGCAGAACGCCGGCCAGCGGCTGCTTCCTCTGTGCACAGGAAATGTTATCACATAAAAAACTGGTGAATATTTAAAAATGTGGCCTGAGGAGCCGCTGGTTCAGTTTGGCTTTGAACCCAGTGTAGAAATGTTCATCTGGGTTTATTCTTGGTGTTGTCGTTCTGCGGTGTTTGCTGATATATGTCTGTGTTGGCGTCTTGGCTGAAGTTGCTATGGAGACTTGGTGACGTGAGTCTCAGAGCAGAGGCTGTCCTGCACAGGGAAACACTTCGCATCAGGAAGTCTTCTCTGTTACCTGCTGTGAGTCGTTATCTCGTCTTCTCACGTGATTATTTATCTGTAACCACCTGTTTGCTGGGATCTAAAGGTCGTGTGGTTTATGAGCATGAATGAACCCCGGGCTTATTTTAAAGATGAGCTCCTGTTAACGTGTCGTCGAGTGCCGTGTGACTCGTCGTCACCTTTAGTTTGTGAAACCTTGAATTCATCTGAGTATTTTCTTCATGGAGGGTTTGGGTGCTCACCAACAGTTTTTTCCAAAACACGGCGCCGTGCCCAGCTCTCTGTCACACCGCACTTCTTTTAATGTGATTCAGCTACGTTTCCACTGCTAGGAAACACGCAAAGGCCACGCGAGCAGATGAAGCGCTCACAGCCCACAAAGGTCTGTTCAGCGCTTCGACCGTAACACCGAGCTCAGTTTGCTCGTAAAGCCGAGGTGAAGCCGAGATGAGCCAAGGTGAGCCTCTAACTCCAGGGATGAACTAGATGAACACGCAACATTTCAATTTTCATTTTAAAACGGATCTTCAGGCTCGTTGTGTTTGCTCGCCTCTCACAAAACACGTCATTTGCTTCTTTTGCTAAATCTACAAAAAAATGAAAAAACACAGTTTGACCTGAAATAGTGGCACCAACAGCTGTTAGCTGGAAACTTACCTGATCTCAGCATGGTGTGCAGTGTGTATCTGACAGTCACGTCAGACAGGGTGCAAAGACCTGACGGTCGACAGGAGGTCAGGAGGAGGACAGGAGGAGGTCTGGAGGAGGATAGGAGGACGACAGGATAGTAGGAGCAAAGACCTGACGGTGATCAGCTGATCGTCGACTGAAACCTCATCAGCAATGGTCAGGAAGACGTTTTTACTGAAGAGAGACAGGAGGAGGACAGGAGGAGGAGAGGGGGAGGACAGGAGGAGGTAAGGAGGACGATGGGAGGAGGTCAGGAGGAGATTGGGAGGAGGACAGGAGGAGGTCTGGGACAGGAGGAGGTCAGGAGGAGGTCTGGGACAGGAGGAGGTCAGGAGGAGGTCTGGGACAGGAGGAGGTCAGGAAGAGGACAGGAGGAGGACAGGAAGAGGTCTGGAGGAGGATAGGAGGACGACAGGAGGAGAAGGTCTGGAGGAGGTCAGAAGGTCAGGTGGAGGATAGGAGAAGGACAGGAGGAGGTCTGGAGAAGGTCAGGAGGAGATTGGGAGGAGGACAGGAAGAGGTCAGGAGAAGATCTGGAGGAGGTCAGGAAGACGAGAAGAGGAGGTCAGGAGGAGGTCAGGAGGAGGTTAGGAGGAGGACAGGAGGAGGTCTGGAACAGGAGAAGGTTAGGAGGAGGATAGGAGGAGGTAAGAAAGACGACAGGAGGAGGTCAGGAGGAGGTTAGGAGGAGGACAGGAGGAGGTCTGGAACAGGAGGAGGATAGGAGGAGGTCAGGAAGACGACAGGAGGTGGTCTGGGACAGGAGGACGACAGGAGGAGGTCTGGAGGAGGTCAGGAGGAGGACAGAGGAGGACAGAGGAGGTCCGGAGGAGGACAGGAGGAGGTCTGGAGGAGGTCAGGAGGAGGACAGAGGAGGTCCGGAGGAGGACAGGAGGAGGTCTGGAACAGGAGGACGACAGGAGGAGGTCTGGAGGAGGTCAGGAGAAGATCAGGAGGAGCTAACTGGAGGGGGTCAGGTGGAGATCGGGAGGAGGACAGGAGGAGGTCTGGAGAAGGACAGAGGAGGTCTGGGACAGGAGGACGACGGGAGGAGGTCTGGAGGAGGTCAGGAGAAGATCAGGAGGAGCTAACTGGAGGGGGTCAGGAGGAGATCGGGAGGAGGACAGGAGGAGGTCTGGAGAAGGACAGAGGAGGTCTGGGACAGGAGGACGACAGGAGGAGGTCAGGAGGACAGAGGAGGTCTGGGACAGGAGGACGACAGGAGGACGACAGGGACAGGAGGAGGACAGAGGAGGTCTGGGACAGGAGGACGACAGGAGGATGTCAGGAGGAGGTCTGGAGGAGGTCAGGAGGAGGACAGAGGAGGTCTGGAGAAGGACAGAGGAGGTCTGGGACAGGAGGAGGTCTGGAGAAGGACAGGAGGAGGTCAGGAGAAGATCAGGAGGAGCTAACTGGAGTGGTCAGGAGGAGATCGGGAGGAGGACAGGAGGAGGTCTTACCTTTTTTAGCCATTCCTCGCCGTCGGTCCCCTGACCATGGTCGGAATACGCAAGGGGAGATGCTTACTCCAGGGCCGAAGTTTTGTCCTCCTTCTGGGTTAACTCCCTTCACTTTTGCGGAGTAGTGAGGTAGGCAGAAATCAGCCGAGACACTCAGGAGTACTGAAGAGATGAGGCTTTTGTCATGTAACGGTGTGGCAGACAGGAAAATAGGACCCAAACGCAAACTCACGGGAAAACAGGACTGAACTCAAAATGAAGCTTTAATGCTGACAAAAAGGTGACAAAAGATAACGGTGATACAAAAGCAATACAAAACTAAACTGGGAGAAGCCAATTGTAACACATACCAGAAAACACGGGGAGAATCACACACAGCATGAGGGACGACGCGACACTGACTCAGAGAAACACAGGGTTTAAATACACTGGGGAGTAACGAGGGGAATGAGACACAGAAGGAGGGCACAGCTGGGAGAAATCAGGACTGACGAGACAAGCAAAGCAGGACACATTCACATAAGACACGGACCTTCAAAGTAAAACAGGAAGGATCACACAGAGACGCGAACATGACACAGTGGAGACAGCAACTAAGAAACACAGAGACATAAACCATAAGGCAGAGGACTCTAAGAACCAAAATACGCGGAGGGAAATACTCAGCTTGGAACACAAGAAACTAGACTAGAGGGAGTAACAAAAGACCAACCATGAGAACATAATGCACAATGCAGAGTGACAGAAAACAAACTCAAACATGCAAAGACACACAATTACACAGAACAGAGGGGACACAGAGAGACATGAAGGGCAAGGGATCAAAACTAGAAGCCATAGAATAAATCACACACATAAGTACAATAATACAAAAACCACAAAGAACTAAAAACGCTGGGTCAGGAGACCCAGGACCGTGACAGCTTTAATAACGGCACTGCACATTTCAAAACACACTGCATAGGCTGTAGCCCATTAGAACGCTGCTCTCGGTCACCGCCTCTACCCGTGACATTCTTTTTCGCTTACCGCGTTTCCTCACACGCATGCTCTCACACACATCGCATACACGCCTCACACAGCACCCAGCCACACACAAGCTGGCAGTTCCTGCAACACTACCCCCACTCTGGATGGCAATTAAACAATAGTTCCACTCCAGAATTGTAATGCACAAAATAAAACATTTCAAGTGCTGTAAAGTAGAAAAGAAATTACACAACTGTAACTATTACATGGCGACTATATATAATAAGAATAACTAACTTATCCTAGCATCTTGGAAGGCACAAATACAAATGCATGTACATAACCCCGTAGGTTCTTCAGATACTTTACTCCCCCTTTTTTAATGTAAACACTGGCACAATGAAAAACATAGCTCTCTTAAACCATTGTAGCTAACACTGTAGGAAGCTGAAACGATTTAAACTTGAACTGAATCTTCAGTCCTACTTGAAACTGTCCATGGTAGATAAACCAAGCTAAGTAACCCACACCCCATACCGGTCTGGTGCTCTGCGCCGACGAGTTGGTCACTGAAACTGTTGGCCCAGATGGTCTGGCTCACCCACCACACCCACCACACCCCCACCATTCTCATGGTCTACATGGGAAGGAGACGATGGGACAAGCACAACCAGAGTGGGATCAGCTGCAACTGAGACAGAGAGAAGCTGGGACCATTGCCAGTGTCTGTAGAGAACAGACTGTGCAGACCCAGATCACGGTCTGCTGGGTCATCCTCTAAAGCTGGTGGGACCTCTGTAGGTGACCACTGATGAGCTTGATCAAGGACCCAGGTATTGTCCAGGGGCTCACAGCAGCGATAATGCTTTAGCTGGTCATGGTGGACAACTTTCATTTTAGATCTTGGGTTCTTCTGGATCCGATAAACTAGGTCATCCAATTGCCCCAGGACAAAGAATGGTCCTTCATACGATGGGAGGAAATTTTTGACCTTGTTCTTGATGTGACATGTTCCTTTGATGAGATACCACACAGGATCTCCAGTCTTGTACTGTGTGTGGCAACAGTTCTTGTCATATTGTCTCTTTGCGCGCGTGACTGACTCACACAGGGCTTCCCTGACGATGAGGTGAGCCAGCTCCAGCCGCTGAAGCATTTGCTGCACATACTCTGGAGCTGAGGGTTGGTTGTCTGGATCGGGAGGTAAACCTGCGACAAGGTCCACTGGCTCACTCAGTTCTCGACCAAACATCATGAAGTTTGGGGTGAAACCTGTAGCACTGTGCTTGGTCGCCCTGTAGGCCATAACAGCGTACGGGATCATCAGGTCCCAGTCCCAATGACAACGTTCTGCTGTGGAGGCCAGGATCTTTTGGAGAGTGGCATTGAAACGTTCAACCTGGCCATCTGACTGGGGTCTGAATGGTGTTGTGTGAGTCTTGTCTATGCCAAACAAACTGCACACCCCCTGGAACACCTCAGATTCAAAATTGCGTCCCTGGTCACTGTGCACTGCTTGAGGTATCCCGTAGCGGCACACCCACTCAGATGCAACAACCTCAGCAACAGTTGCAGCCCATTCATCTGGGATAGGAAAGGCTTCAGTCCACTTTGTAAAGTAGTCTTGTATCACAAGCACATATCGGTTTCTGCGCTCTCATTCAGTGGTCCCATAATGTCCAGCGCAATGCGCTCCATTGGGGCTCCTATCCGGACAGTTCCCATCGGAGCTTGTGGTGTCTTCTGGGGTCGGGCTCTGGATGCACAGCTGGTACAAGTACGGCGCCAAAGAGCAACGTCTTCCCTCATGTGATACCAATAGAATCTGTCACGGTCCTGGGTCTCCTGACCCAGCGTTTTTAGTTCTTTGTGATGTTTGTATTATTGTACTTGTGTGAGTTATTCTATGGTTTCTAGTTTCGATCCCTTGCCCTTCATGTTTCTCTGTGTCCCCTCTGTTCTGTGTAGTCTGTGTCTGCATGTTTGAGTTCCCCTCTGTGTCTCTCGGTTCTTAGAGTCCTCTGCCTTATGGTTTATGTCTCTGTGTTTCTTAGTTGCTGTCTCCACTGTGTCAAGTTCGTGTCTCTGTGTGAAACTTCCTGTTTTACTTTGATGGTCCGTGTCTTATGTGAATGCGTCCTGCTTTGCTTGTCTCGTCAGTCCTGATGTCTCCCAGCTGTGCCCTCCTTCTGTGTCTCATTCCCCTCGTTACTTCCCAGTGTATTTAAACCCTGTGTTTCTCTGAGTCAGTGTCGCGTCGTCCCTCATGCTGTGCGGATCTCCCTGTGTCTCTCTGTGGGTTTAGTTTGTGAGTTCCAGTTTAGTTTTCTTTGTATGACTTTCTCCTGCCAGCGAATAAAGCTGAGTTCTTTGTGTTTAAACCTCGTGCCTGAGTGCCTGCATTTTGGGTCCAACTCCTGCCTGCCGCACAGCGATTCATGACAGAATCGGGTTCGTAGTCTGGCCACAGTCCTCTTGACACCAAAATGTCCGCCCACTGGCCCTTTGTGCATCAGGCTCATCACTTCTGGTTGTAGCTTGCGTGGCAGTATGATTTGGAAGAACTGGGTCTCGTCAAGGCAGTAGAAGCAACGGACCAGAACTCCATTTCTGAAGTAGAGCCGTTTCCATTGAGCCCAGTGTGTCTTAGTGGCCGGGCTGCATGGTGAAACAATAGTCCATTGAGGACGCTCACTGCTGGCCTCCATCCAGGCACGTATGGGTGCAATGTCTGCATACTTATTTTCCACCCTGATTTACGAATAAATTCTTTACAAATCCTACCAGAATCGTGTTTATTGGCCAAGTATATGTGCAGACACATGTGGATTCATGGATTTTTTTTTCACATTCTGTCTCTCACAGTTGAAGTGTACCTCTGGTGCAAATTACTGACCTCTGTCATCATTTTAGGTGGGGGAACTTGCACAATCGGTGGCTGACTAAATACTTTTTTGCCCCACTATATATCTCCCATGGGTGGCTACACTCCCGAAGTGGCAACCCCCAACTTTGACATACACCAACTGCTCACAGATTCAGGGGAGGGGCAGAACAAATCTCACAGACACAGCATCAACGCACCTGAACCAGAGGGACCACAGTGTAGGACGGGTAGCTGCGGTCACATCAGCGGGCCTCGTGCCACTAACTCACCACCAACTGACATCAGACATCCACTGATTCCCCAGCAACACCACATGGCTGCGGGAGCACTGCCTACCCCAGCCCACGAGAGTGTGATTGCCCTTCGCGACCTGCCCCTGTTACAGAGGAAGGAATTCAAAATACATGGTGGGCAAATCAGAATCAGAATCAGAATACTTTATTAATCCCGAGGGAAATTAGGGTTACAGCAGGCAGCACGCTAATGGCGCATGCGCACTTACAAAGGAACCTTCTGACCAACTTTACACAAACATCACATTGGGGAGACATGTCAGAGAGGTCAGCTGATAGGAAAAAACAACGAATATACACTACATGAGGTAAGAGGAGGAGAAAAAAACTCCACTCAGACTGAGCTCCTAGTGGGAGAACAGTTTGATAACAGAAAAAACACCTCAGCACAAAAAGCACATGACTATCAACACACCATAGAAACACAAGACAAGCAACAGGGGCGGGTAAAGGGTAAGAGAGAGCTGGTGTAGACAGCGCATCCGGTCCTGCAGCATCTGCGCTGGTCCAGTCGACTGCCATCTTCCCCGGGAGGAGACAAGCATCGAAGGCGTTGGAAAGGGAGGGGGGTTCAGTGAGTGCATATCAGTGTAAGTGTGTGTGTGTCCATAGTTTAGCTGAGACAGTGTCCTTCGGCCTATCAGGCTAAGTAAACAGTCCTCCAGCCAATCCAGGTGTCCTTGCATGGGACGGGAAGAATAGCCGTAACACAGTCGTTATCAGGGAGTGATTGTTCGGCTCCAGCCTTGGGCCTGCAGCTGGCGCCATTATGGGGTCCGCAATCTCGATGTTGATTTTGTAAATTTCCATGCGAGCAGCCCAGGAGAATTTTCAGGCTGCCCTAACACTCCGACACTGGCCTCTCGATCTCCTGTTGGAGAGTCGCGAGCCTCCCCATGATGGTATCAAACTTCTGTTCCATGGTGTTGTCATTCTTTTGATTCTGAGACCTCACAGCTGCAGTGATCCATTCCGCGATGTCTTCCAACTGTCGCTCAAGGGTCCCATTTTGAGCAGGCCTCTCTCTGATGTATCCCCCCATACGCTCAATGTTGTTGCTTTGAGCCTTCACAGCCGATGCAAACGTCTCCAAGGTGTTGACCATCTTACGTTCGTTGTGAGAGGTCGCATAACTGATACTGCATCGGACATTAGTTTTAACAGTATCTGCAAACAGATTGATGATGGTCGCAGGGAACAACACACAGATGACGACATAATTAGAGGAGTCCTACGCGTAATCGAGGGCTGAAACTTTAAAGACATGCTTGTGAACAAGGAAGACCTGACAGTTACAGAACTGAAAAGTTTCCTACAGTCCCATTTGAGAGAGAAAACCAGCACCGAGCTCTTTCAGGAACTGATGTGTGCTAAACAACACGAGAACGAATCTCCACAGCAATTCCTGTATCGCATGATCGGACTGAAACAGAGAATAACGTTAACATCCAAGCAGGCAAGTTCAGTCATAAAGTATGATGCCTCCACACTCCAGGGCGTGTTCCTGAACGCAGTTTATCAAGGCATGGGAGAAAGGCACGAGGACCTCAGGCGGGACCTGAAGCCGCTCCTGGCTGACCCCACTGTTTCTGATGAAGCTCTCTTAAGACAGGTTATCCAGACCACGATGGAGGACAACGAGAGAAAACGCAGACTGGGGCGTAGCACCAGCCGGAAGTTCACACAAGCCCACAGCACAGTTGCAGAGCCAGAGGGAATGACCGGCGTTGTGGGCGAGACTAGAGTCAAAGGTAAAGACAATGTAATTCAGAGACTGAGTGCTCAGGTCGAGGCTCTAATGGAGGCCATGGAGACACTGAGAAAGCTCACTACTCCAGCCCTGGTGCCTGGGGCTGCCCATCAAATTGTCCAACAGAGTGCCTCTGACAAGACCAAATCGGACAGAAAGACACAAAGATCATATGGGTGTCCACAGTGTGTAGCCCAAGGCAGGCCAAGCTGTAACCACTGCTTTTCGTGTGGAGAAGTAGGCCATCGTGCTATTGGCTGCTTGAAAAGGAATATGCAGTCGGGAAACGAGTGCCAGTCTGGGCTGAGGGGCAACCGCTGACCAATCCAAGGGACAAATCCCAGCCCCATGATGCCACAGTACTAGAGTTAGGAAAGAGGCACCAGTCTATGAGCTTACAGATGGGTAACCACCTACCCCCACCTGAGAAAGTTGCCCCACTGATTGGCCGAAAATCCCTATTGAAATGCAGCATTAACGGCTAAGCAGTAACTGCCATGTTAGACACCGGGGCAAATGTGAACATCATAGACCACGCCTGGAAGAACAAGTACCTACCTGAAAAAGAGATCCGCCCACTGAGTGAACTAATGGATGAGGAACTCAGTGTAACTGCTGTCACGGGGGAGGCAGTGCCATATGATGGGTGGATGGAAGTGGTGGTAAACCTGCAAGGCAACAATGATCCAGATCTATCCATTAGAGTACCTTTTCTAGTTAGTCGGCTAGATTTAGAAAGACCATTGGTTGGTTTTAATGTCATCCAAGAACTCATCAAGAGTAACGAGAGCAGACCCAAAATCATGTCCATCCTCGTCAACCTGCTGACTGGTGCCCTAGAAATCAACAGTGCAAAGGCAGAGGCTATTGTAAGCTTCATACAGACCAAACCAAAAGTAGAACAGAATGCGACTGTAAAGGTGGGCAGGAAAGGTGCCACTATTAATCCTGGTCAAGTAGTGTATATTAGGTGTGGAGTATCTTTAGACATTAGTGACTCTAGCCCACTCGTGCTGTTTGAACCTAACCTAGATGACACACCACTGTTGCCACTGAGTATAGGTGAAGGGCTATTGGCAATCCAGCAGGATGAGAGACCCTTCGTGAAGGTACCAGTTTCCAACCACTCTACCGAGACGGTGGTCCTGCCCAGCTCCACGGTCCTAGGCACCATTGAAGCCATTGATGGAGTAATAGGAACAGGCAGCCCAAGCGGCAAGCACAGTTAAGCCCGGGGCAACACTGACCCGCCACCAAGCTCCATGAGTGACCTGCCCCCTACTACACTGTGGCACCTGCCAGTGGATGTTAGTCACCTAAGTGATGAGCAACAGAGAAAGGTGAAACAAATGCTATACGAGGAGTCAGGAGCTTTTGCTTGTGATGACGAAGACATAGGGTGTATTCCAAGCCTGCAAATGTCCATAAATTTAAAGGACAACATCCCAGTACAGCAAACCTATGCTGCAGTGCCCAAACCCCTCTACAAAGAGGTTAAAGAATACATCCAAGATCTGCTTGCCAAAGGGTGGATAGTTAAGTCAAAGTCACCGTACGCAGCACCTGTCGTGTGTGTCAGAAAAAAAGATGGAACATTGAGATTATGTATCGCTTACAGGCTTTTAAATCAAAAGACTGTACCAGACCGCCACCCACTGCCTCGCATCCAGGACCTCATAGACACACTAGGAGGCCACAGCTGGTTCACTATCCTGGATCAAGGCAAAGCCTATCACCAGGGCTACATGGCAGAGGGATCCAGACACATGACAGCATTCATCACTCCTTGGGGTCCCTATGAATGGGTGAGGATCCCATTTGGGCTCTCCAATGCCCCAGCCGCTTTTCAACGCAGCATGGCAGGAGATGTTAGATTCCCTGCGTGATAGCTGCTGCATCCCTTATCTCGACGACATCCTCTGCTACGCAAAATCTTTTGACGAGCATGTCGAGGGAGTATGTCAGGTCCTGAGGTCTCTAAAAGCCCATGGTGTCAAGCTTCGGCCCACAAAATGTGAGCTGTTCCGGCAGGAGGTCAGGTATGTGGGGAGGCTGGTCTCAGCTGATGGTGTCAGGATTGACCCAAAAGACACTGATGCGTCTCTTGATGCTGCAAGAGAAAACACCCAATACAGTGGGTGAGGTGAGGAAGCTGCTTGGGTTCCTGAGCTATTACAGAATGTACATCCAAAACTTCTCTAGCATCGCTAAGCCAATCTACGAGCTGCTGAATGTGAAGACCGCCCCAGCAGTAGCAAGTGGAAAGCTCACGAAGGGAAAGGGGGCCCAGCTGCCATCAAAGACACCCATCGTGTGGACAGATGAGCACCAGAGGATACTAGAGCAGCTGATAGACACTCTGTCGCCCCCACCCGTGTTGGCGTATCCAGACTTTGAACTCCCGTTTGTACTCCACACAGATGTCTCTAAGGAGGGACTAGGTGCTGTGTTGTATCAGTGCCAGGGTGGAAGAATGAGGGTCATCGCTTATGGCTCGAGAACTCTGTCCCCTGCTGAGAAAAATTATAACTTGCACTCAGGGAAACTGGAGTTCCTCGCCCTTAAGTGGGCGGTATGTGAGAAATTCAGGGATTACCTGTTTTATGCACCCCATTTCACAGTCTATACGGACAATAATCCCCTCACCTATGTGCTGAGCACTGCAAAGCTTAATGCGGTGGGCCACCACTGGGTGGGTGAGCTGGCAGATTTCCGGTTCGATGTCAAGTACACGCCGGGGAAGGTGAACATAGATGCGGACACATTCTCCCGGTTTCCACTTGACATCGACACCTATCTCACAAAGTGTACGGAAGAGCTCACGGGAGACGCTGTCCATGCTGCCTGGGAGGGTTGTGAGTCAGCAAAGACAGAGGACGTTGCATATGTTGCTGCCTTGAGCTTAACATGCCCGGAGCCACCTGTGAACGGATCACCATTTACAGTCTGTCACAGTGATCTGGTGACATCACAAAGGGGGGATCCTGTTATCAGCGAACTGATCAAACTGAAAGAAACAAAAACAGTAATAACGAATGACAACAGAAGGAGAGCCAGTGGCCCTGTGAGGAAGTTGATGCACGAGTGGGGAAAGCTCAATATCGAAAACCAGCTACTGTATCGCACGGCAGGACAGCGGAGACAGCTTGTGCTTCCAACACAATATCACCCCCTAGTGCTGAAACATCTTCATGATGACCTGGGTCATTTTGGGGCAGAGAGGGTCATTCACATGTTGTTGGTCTCAAAGGTTCGGTTTTATCTTGGTTTAAATCCTATCTCTCAGAGAGGTCGTTCTCTGTTGCTATGGGGCAACACTCCTCGGCTTCTGCTCCTATTTATTGTGGTGTGCCTCAAGGGTCCGCGCTCGGTCCTGCTCTTTTCTCTTTGTACATGTTGCCCTTGGGATTAATTTTTAGTAAATACAACATCTCCTTTCACTGTTATGCCGATGATATCCAGATTTATTTACCTTTGAAATCCGATGTGTCTGCTTCTTTGCAACCTCTGTTCAACTGTTTGCATGAAGTTAAAATTTGGTTATCACATAATTTTCTTACATTGAACGAGAATAAGACCGAAATCATAGTCTTTGGTAGTCACACTCCGCTAGACCAGTTAGTTGATGCCCTAGGCCCTCTCGCTAGCCATCTTTCGTCCACTGTAAGAAACCTCGGAGTGTTCCTGGAGGGCTCTTTTAAACTCGAGAAACAGGTGTCCACTGTGGTAAAAAACAGCTTTTACCAGTTGCGTCAGATTTCCAAAGCAAAGCCTTTCCTTCCTTTAAAGGACCTTGAAAAGCTTATCCACGCATTTATTACATCCAGATTGGACTACTGTAACTCCCTCTACTCGGGCCTCCAACACTCCTCTCTTTGCCGGCTCCAGTTAATTCAAAATGCAGCTGCGCGTCTTTTAACAGGTACGAGAATTCATGAACACATAACTCCAATTTTAGCCAAATTACATTGGCTCCCTGTTAAATATCGTATAGATTTTAAAATTCTTTTGTTCACTTTTAATATTTTGAATAATTTAGCGCCCAGTTATATTTCTGATTTACTCCATTCATACAATCCCAACAGAGCACTTAGATCGTCCAACCATAGGCTCCTAGCACAACCTAGGACTCGAATGAAGTCGAGAGGCGACCGGGCCTTTGCATCCGTGGCACCCAGACTCTGGAATAACCTCCCCGTTCATATTCGCACTGCCGAGTCTATCCAGTCTTTTAAATTACGTCTTAAAACTTATTTTTTTACTTTGGCTTTTGATTCTGTCTAGTTGGCTGTTTTAGCTTGTTGCGTTGTTACCTATTGTTTGTTGTCCTCTTTTATTGTTTGTTTTAATTGTCTCATGTTTTTATTGACTGTGAAGCACTATGGAAATGCCCCTGCATTAAGCAAAAGAAGCCGGTCAAACAGATCAGAGCCCCGATGGGATCAATCTCCACTTCTGCGCCGCTTGAACTGGTGTCTGTGGACTATATGCACCTGGAAGCCAGTAGGGGGGGCTACGAGTACATCTTAGTAGTCATCGACCACTTCACCAGGTTTGCTCAGGCCTACCCCATGAAAAACAAGTCGGGAAGGACGGCGGCGGAGAAGATATTCAATGACTTCATCCCCAGGTTTGGATTTCCAAGGCGGCTACACCATGACCAGGGCAGAGAATTTGAAAATGACCTGTTCATGGCCCTACGACACCTGGCTGGGGTTGCTCACTCGAGGACGACACCATATCATCCACAGGGCAACCCAGCCGAGCGATTTAACAGGACGTTGCTCCAAATGCTAAGGACGCTGGAGGAGAGGGCGAAGAGCAACTGGAAGGAGCACCTACCCCAGATAGTGTATGCCTACAACTGTACCAGGCATGAGGCCACAGGCTTTTCACCCCACTACCTCATGTTTGGTCGGCACCCCCACCTCCCAGTAGACCAAATTTTTGGCCTGTTAACCAGAGATCAATCTGAAACACCTCAGAGTTATGCCAAAAAGTGGGCGTCACGGATGAAGGAGGCTTACCGTATTGCAGCTGAGAACAGCCAGTACTCCAGTGCAAGGGGTAAGAAGTATTATGATCGTCACATACAGAACACAGTCACTCTCCAGTCTGGTGACAGGGTCCTAGTCCGTAATATGAGTGAGAAGGGAGGACCTGGAAAATTGAGACCCTACTGGGAGCAAACTGTGTATGTCGTCAAGGAACAAGTGGGTGACAGTCCCATTTACAAAGTATGCTCTGAGGCAGGTGGTGCTAAAACCCGCATACTTCACAGAAACCTTCTACACCTGGTAAATAATCTACCTGTGGACTTACCTGACCTGCAGAGGGGGCCATTGCCATCCAGAGGGGCTCGAAGGAAAAGGAGTGACCCTGCTGTGGGACATGACGGGATGGAGACGCCCGAAAGCAGCAACTCGGAAAACTCAGACAGTGAAGCACCCAGAGTGCAGTACTGGCTCAGAGTATCACCACAGGCTCAACGCCAAACAAAGAATCTGAGACCAATGCGTCAGTCCCAGAGAAATATTGAAGGAGCCCAGAATGTCCCTGGAAAACAAATATACATGCCACAGTCAGGAGGTGATATGGCAGAGCAACCCAGAGGCACTTCTCCTGAAAGAGAAGTTGAACAAGAACAAGGTGAAAACCAAACTGCAGACTGCTCTGTTGCTGATCCAGAACACCTTGATGCGGAGGAGTGTCCAGAGACAATGGCTGAGGGTGATGAGGCTCGACCGCTGACTTCTCAGGAAGCCACAGTGAGGAGATCCGCCAGGGGCAGGAAACCCCCTCGGGTTCTCACATACGAGTCCCTGGGCCAGCCATCTTACCGAGCACACGGGTCACTTAACCCCGCTGGACTTTGTACAGTACAGGCCCTGCCAGTGTGGGGAATTCCACCCCTCGCTGTGCCACACTACATCCCATACACACTACATCCCATCTTACTTTTATTTTTTCATGTCTATTTAAGCGCAATTTATGACAGTATGTTTGCACTGAAGCACCGCAGCAATTTCCTAATGTTGTAAACCTGCTCAACATTTGGCAATAAAACCCTTTCTGATTCTGATACCAACCATTCCCCTGCACGGTCGTGCCATACACAAACCCATATTGATACACACACTGACAAAATACCTTCGCTCTGAAATACGAAGATCAAGAACTGTTTCTAGGTGAGCGAGTTAAAGTGTTAAGAAGTGTGAACTTTCTGTGTATTTTTCTTGAAATGTCTGGAGCCATCTTTTTTTGTTTGGGAGCATGTGATCCACACAGAAATGTGGTCACAATTGTGAGTTAAGTGTTGTGATATATGGAGATTATTATGCATGTTTTATTTTGCTGGTTTATTGGTGTAATTTAAATCCACAATGTCATGTAAGTTCCCTGTTGCCAGGAGAGTGTATAACACTTTGGACAGTAGGGGGCAGCAGCGTGCTTTGGGAACTGAGTTGGGTGCATAGCTGCCGTAAGTTTTCCATTCTGGCAAGACTGACCAGGCGAACGGCAGCGTGTCTCCTGTGTTCACTTTCTCTCCTGTTTTACAGGATCGTAATCTGGCTACGCGCCCATCATAGTGGGGCCTGTAACATGTGCGCGCGTGTGTGTGTGTTAAACCCATGCAGTGAGGATTCAGAGCAGAGAGTCAGAGTTCAGGTCCACGCCCAGCACACGCTGGCCTCTATGCTTAATTACACGGCGGGACTTTGCACGCTGCTCAGCGCCTCTGTGTGAGGAAATGTTCCCGCAAACAGAAACTTTTAAAACGTGCACAGAGCACGGCTCACTTTTACAAACACCAACCTTAGAGTCCAAAATGATGTGCGTCAGAAATGCTTTGATTCGCTTCCAGGTTCTAATTCTCATTCACAGCAGGACAGCTACAAAGTGCACACACATGGCCAGAGTCCAAGCTAGCACGTTCGACTTAATCAAGGCCGGGTGGAGGGATTAGCCCTTTTTCTTAAACTGGGTTTGATCTCATGCACAAACATTTGATGTGAACAGAGGGTTCAGTTTCCTGGAGTTTCTCTGTTCTGAAACAGTTCAGTTTTGGCTCTGCAGGTGTCGCTGTGCTGCAGCCACACGACAGAGGATGTCAGGCAAATCAGTGCATGTTTGCTAATGTCCTGGTAGTTCCTCACACTCTGGTGGTCAAAGGCAGAACTGAAAGCTGCTCCTGAGTTAAACCATAAGCTATAAAGATACATTTATCATTTCTTATACTGTAACAGTCCATATAAACCTTTGATGGGCTGTTGCTGTTTGAAGCACCCCCTAAATGACCAAAACAAACGTTCTTCTTTATTTTCTGGCTGTTTGCAGCCCTCTAGTGGTTGTACGTGGAACTTCAGTTGAAAGTGTAGACATTTAAACCGCTAATCCTTTTCCAGAAAAACGAACGTGCAGATAAACACTGACGTTCAGGCTTGATGTAAGCGCACATTATTCATGACCTCTCCGCCTATTGGTTAGTTAAATGCCTCAGCAGTGACCAATGACTCGTGGTTAGCCGTCCTGACAGCAGACTCTGATAAGCACCCAGAGTCTTGCAGGCTTTGGGATCTGGTCTCATATGAGCAGCTTTTATGACATAATTATAGATCATGTGGTGTGAAGTCAGGGAGGGGTCAGGGCTGCACGCCCCATCAGCAAACAAACCCAGCAGCAGTGACACACGGTCCGCTTGATTTTTCTCCATGTAACATGAAAGATGCTCAGCCTGTGAGTGTCTGACTTCATCAGAGGGTCTCTGCACTTGATTTTCATGCTTACATCATTTACACTTAGCATTTATCAGACAGTCAGCGACTGCACGGAAACCTCCGATTGTTAAGGGAAAATGTGAATTCTCCACCTGGTTGCTGGAAGCGGTCACAGGGAGGTTTAGTGCTTCTCCATCCAGCTGGTGAATCCTTGTTTTTCCGGGCCGACCTGTCCGGTCTCTAGGCCTGTCCAACAGCTGACGTCACCTGGTTAGTGGTGAAAACCTAAATTTAAGAAGCACTGCTCATGAGAAGAAAATGTTTAAGATCACTTTGATTTGGAGGGGGCGGGGTTTATAACTTTTGCCCCAACCTGCCACCAGAGGGCGATTGCCATGCTGTCCATCTTTATATACAGTCTGTGTTTTCAAGTTTACCCAGTCAGGAACAAGGAGAACCGCTGGGTGAGTTTGCCCTCCTCGGTGACTGTCAGGCTCCTCCTGCTCTTCCTGAGCACAAACACTTGTAGTTATGCAACAGGCAGAAGTCTGTCTGTGAACGCCATCTGCTGTGGCAAACGCAAACAGAGCAGCTCACATTTCCAGCGTGCAGCGCTCTGACACACTGGGATTTTTCCACAGCTCTTCCCATCTGCTAAACTGGGCTGTAACACACCTCCATAATGGTTTTCAGGCAGTTCACAGAGGACTGGCACTGAAAGTCAAAGAGTCTGGAACTTTCCACCACAAAATGGGTGAAAATGAGCTCAGCGGGGTTTTTGGGTTTGACGTCACTCCCTCGTCCTGTCTCCGTTTCCTCTCCTGGTCTCTGTTCCAGCACCTTAACTCTGCATCAGGGAACGTGTTTTGCTTTCGGATGATTTGCACGCTTGTTGCAGGCTTCGTGATGACTTGTGTTTAAGGAGCAGGTTGTGTATTTGGAAACGGCTCGGCACCTTTGATTTGTATATAATTTGGAGTGAATGTCATAAACACGTCATCATGTGGAAGCTTTGTGTAGTCTGACAATAAAGTTTGAAAACGTGTTGTGATGTTGACTTTGTTACAGCTTCATGCCTGCACTTCACACCAACAGTAATAAACAACAGTCACAGTCAGACCAACAGGCTTTGATTCTAAATACCAGAGGTGGGACCAAGTCATTGTTTTGCAAGTCTCAAGTAAGTCTCAAGTCTTTATCCTCAAGTCTCAAGTCAAGTCTCAAGTAATGTCAGGCAAGTCAGAGTCGAGTCTCAAGTCACTGGTGTAAAAGTCCGAGTCAAGTAACAAGTCTGAAACTTTGAATTTCAAGTCCTTTCGAGTCTTTAAAAACAAAAAAATGAAAAAAGCATGTTGCAGTTATGCTAAATGTAAATGTTAGACCATGTAATTTTAAAATCTGTGTTTTTCTCAACACATGACAAAATAGTGAACTTAGAAAATATACACAAATTGTGAAATTGCACCTCTTTAAAATGCAGCTCAATTAAACCTAGCTCCAAGAATAATTTTCACCGACAGTTCTGAGATAAGATGCATGCTTGTTGCGCTTGTAGGACCGGCTTTAAAATCGCATGACAAAAATATCATACACATTAAAAAAACTGTATCACCAACGTAGCCTGGACAAGATTTGCTTGTTAGATGAAGTCATGATCTCATCGTAGCAAGAGAGAAGCACCACCTACGTTCTTTATGCAACTTCAACTGTCGGAGAAAGTTGGAAGTTGTTCCATCTCTGTCTGTGATTCTCTTCTTGCATGTTTTGCATATTGCATTTCAGTTTTTTGTTGACTACTTCATAGTTTATGTACCTGAAAAAAATAACTCCTTGCAGCATTTTTGAGCGGTTTTTTTTTTTTTTTTTTTTAAATCTGGTTAATTTGATCGGCTGTGCTACAGCTCACGCACACATACATACGGAGTGTGGTTTGAATAAATGAATCAATGAATTGGTGCACACTTTCTATATAATATGCATGTTAAATTTTATATTTGGGGTGAAATATCAAGTCTTTTCAAGTAAACCGGTTCAAGTCCGATTCAAGTCCCAGGTCATTGGTGTAAAAGTCCAAGTCAAGTCTAAAGTCATAAAATTAATGACTCAAGTCTGACTCGAGTCCAAGTCATGTGACTCGAGTCCACACCTCTGCTAAAAACTTTATTAAAGCGAGTCGCTGAGACATTTCCTCACAGCTCTGCAGCTTTTCAAAGTTCACAGAAATAAAAGCGTTTAAAAAAACTCCTAACTAATAAACTCCCACAGCGCCCTCCAGCGGCGGCCCCCCGAACAACAGCCTGGAAACCACCGAGTGACGTTTGGGAAGCGCAATAGCAGCGAGACAGGAAGCGGAAGAACTTCAACGTAAGAGCACTGGGTCCTCCTGCGCTTTCTGCTGCCTGTCCTCAACTAACGAACCAGCAGAGGGAGCCCAGGGCTTTGTTTTCACACAGCGGGTGAAAGGAAGCAACAGCTGACACGATCCGCTCAGTAAATGTCCTTTTACCTGTAAGCCTGGTTTAGTAACCTGTCCTAATAAATTTGTGTTGTATTTCTTATAAGGGGCAAAGTGGTGTCAGCCCTGCGCTGAGAGGGCTGTGCTCATCCATCCGCCCTGTTCTAACAAAGACACGTTTCAGGAACACCTGTAGTTCCCTTTTATTCATATAGCATCAGTGAACAAACACACGTGTTACTGTAAGGTGAAGACCCCACAGAGTTAATGCAGGACAAACGTTCACTCGGATTCATTGATGAAGTGAATGCAGGACTACATGTGTGTCCTTCTCATGAGTGGACACACATGGATGTGAACCACGCGTGTTTGGCTGAGCCAAACAACCGCAGCAGTGATTCGAACCTAAAGTACTCTGGATACTGTTACTGTACAAATACTATTACATGTTTGTTGGTCAGGTGTCCTGTAGGAAGAAAACACGTGAATGTGCATGAACGCGTTTACATGAGGACAAAGTGACTTCAAGGGAAATACAAATCTTCACATTTTGATGTCTGTCAGTTATTTTGTTCATGAAGTTTTAATTTACGAATTTTTGAGCAGATGGTGTAAAAGGTTGTAACTGTATCGAAGTGTAAAGATATAAAGAAATTAATTTAATGAGTTACAGTGAAAACCAGTGTCTGTAAATGATAAACACGACTTTCAGTTTTTCTATTCATACAAATTTTATTGTGAAGAAACGGAATTTTCCGTTTTAGAGTTGAAGGAATGTCCGTAAATAGTAGAGAAATTCTACGGAATCTTCTGTTTTACCGGAAAAGTTCGTGAACTTCAGTAAAAGATCTACGATTTTTTTTTACCCGAGCGAGGCCGCATCTGTCCACGCCAGTATAAACCACAGCACAGGATCCACCCACTGCAAATTAACGACACTGCACACTGACAACCCCAACTGCGACTACACCTCCCAGCCACCTCCTCCCAGCTTCCCCGACATTAAAATACCGAACTTATAGACCCCCCACACACCCCCACACCCCCAACCTTTCCCCTGAACAAGCATCCTTTATAGGATGCTTGTTCAAGCATCCTTTATAGGATGCTTGAACAAGCATCCTATAAAGGATGCTTGTTCAAGCATCCTTTATAGGATGCTTGAACAAGCATCCTTTATAGGATGCTTGTTCAAGGCTGCAGTTGGTCCAGAATGCTGCAGCTCGTCTTCTGACACGTACTAAAAGATGTGAACACATTTCCCCGGTACTTGCCTCCCTTCATTGGCTCCCTGTCCGCTTCAGAATTAATTTTAAAATTTTATTGTTGACTTACAAAGCCCTGAATGGACAGGCTCCCGGGTATTTGTCTGAGCTCTTGCAGACTTATACCCCCCTTAGATCTCTTAGATCAAGTGATCTTTTGCTTTTAGCTGTACCAAGGTCGAGGCTGGTTCATAGAGGTGATCGAGCATTTGCAGTCGTAGCGCCTAAGCTGTGGAGTAATTTACCCCTACACATCAGACAGGCTCATACTGTCAATCTTTTTAAATCTTATCTTAAAACACATTTTTATTTACTGGCTTTTAATACAGCATGAGAGTTGTTTGTTAATTCATATTTGGTGTTTGCTTTTAATACTCTAAGTTGTTTTATTATGTGTGTTGTATTCTTGTACAGCACTTTGGTAAACGCTCCTGTTGTAATTAAATGTGCTATATAAATAATTAAACTATTAAACTATTAAACTATATGCATGCGCGACGGGATCCCAGAGACAGCAGCTGATCCGGCGGGGTCTGGAGTCCCTACCTAAACACGGCACCCATCCTCCCCTCCTCACCCCCGAACATAACAGCCTTTCCATCCAGCTGGATCGCCGGTGTGGTGCCAGGGTTGGTATCCCCAGACGATTTGTTTCCCCTGCGTCGGGAGCGCGCACAGGGCTGTCCGAATCACGGATGAACACTATCTGTCGTTTTTAGATTTAGTTCACAAACACTTCTTATAAAGACGTATTACTGCTGAAATATTAGCGGCGTTGGCTCTTTAAACAGTAAAGTTACAGGATACAAATAAATATGAGCCACGGTGTGGAAATGATGCGCCGCGTGAGAACTTTTAATGCATCATTTTCTCCTGTAACCCACAAACACTCATCAGTGCGCGCTCCCGACGCAAGGGAAAAATTCTACCCTGACACTCTGACACGCCCACGCGTGATGTTAACCACTCAGTTCCTACTGTGAGAGGTCCACAGTTCATCCCGATCACATTACAATAATTTAATAACATATTATTAAGATACAGAAAACTAGATCCAGCTTAAGGAAAAAAAGTCCACGGAGACCAGTGTAGAACTGTGTTGGTGCGGGAGGCTTTTACTTTGAAGGGCGTGGCAGGAAGCGGTGGTAGGTTTGATGTGGAGAGCTGAGAGGAGCCCGTCTGCGTCACAGTGTAAGGAGAGTTTCTGGGAGCTGCTCGTCTTTCTCCGAGGCTGTGGAAGCTCCGCTCGGGGCAGACAGGAGGTGAGTGACCGGGCAGAGGGCCACCGAGGCCGGCCGAGCATGTCCACGACACCGCTGTCTGTGTGTGGCTGTGTCGGTTCCGCAGGGAGCAGTGACCGGCGGGCACTCCGGGGCCGGTTTATGGTGTTTAACTACCGACTAGTACACGCGAGCAGGGGCCAGACTGTGGAGCGGACACCGACCAGCCGCGTGAAGTGATAACAACAACAATGATCATCATGATAACAATGATAATAGGGATAAGTGACTGATCAGAAAGTCAATCAGGGTGTCCGTGGTCACTGAGACTGTGTGTTGTGTTCCTCTGAACAAAGCGCTCATTAAACTAATCTGGTTTTGCCTTTTATTGTTTTAAACGTGGGAGAGTGGACAGGTTTCACCGTGGGCTCAGATTATTATATCACGATCTGTCACTCTGACAAACACCACGCTGACTAAAACTACTGTAATGCGCCAAATCACAACAACAGCGCCTTGAGGCGACTTTTGTTGTGAATTGGCGCTATATAAATAAAATTGAATTGACTTAAGTGCACGAGACTGTCCAGTTATTATTGTGTGGATGCTTTAAGCATCCACACTATTGAGTTCCTCTTGGGACTTCCGTACACTTTTTGGCACTTAACTACTTCCACAATTTTCAGCCGATTTTCACCGTTCAAATTTTAAAATATTCTGCTATTTCTGCTAATTCCTGCTATGTCTTTTGGTATTTTTCACTATTATACTTTTTAAAATATTAAGCTTAATTTGTCCCATTGAAATGAATGGGAAACTTCTGCAATTCTGCTAAAATTTGCTTGTTTCTGAAACTTAACTACTTCCTCATATTTTCACGTAGAACAACCATTCAAACTTTAAAATGTTCTCAAATTATTGGGCTATTCAGGTATGATTCAGCTTTTTCAAATCTTTTACCGTTTTACCTTTATGCCTCTTAAAGTTTTCAGTTGCAAAATTGTGATTTTTCACAAAATACATGCGTTGTTATGGTTGCTATGCACTTGGCTTCCAGTGTGCCACTGAAGGTTTTGCAGTCTTCTCTTCATGTCCGAACAACTTCTTGCTACTTGCTCAATCTTCACTCAACTTCCACAAATTATACATCAAAACATAGGTATTTTTGCTGGGTTTCCGAAAATGTCACTATCATTGTTGTGGTATTCATAGAACTTTCGCAAATCTCCTCAGACCAACACAATGTCGGAAAACTCTCCATATAAAGTCAATGGAGAGTTTGTTCAAAATCACCGCTGCATTTCTGTAATGAGAGGCATATTCGAATCGTCATATCTCCTTAACGAAGCAAAGTTAAGACATGATGCTTGTCCCGGTATATCTTCAGACACTCGTGACACTCACAATTCAAGAATTTCTTTCTCACGTATTACCGTTCTGAAATGAGTTGGACTTGTTTGAGGGTAGGAAATTCGTCCGTCGCTCAGATTTCTTCAAATTTCAAACCCTGGAAATGAACCACTTTTTTCTCTCGTCATAACTTTTTGTTGGATTTCCACAGAGACCTGAAAATTTCCATGACTGTTCACCAAAGCCTGCTGTCTCTTACGGTGAAAGAATGATATCGATACTCCAAATAGATTTCGAGTTACAAAGCGTTGTTTGAGGGCAAGTCAAGCCAGTTTTTGCTTCGCTCTACTCAGTTATGGTGCATTAGAAGTCAAATATCTTTAATAATTCACATTTTAATGATAAATTGTCAACACTGGAAGATTCCCCCATCTCTTCTGAACAAAACGGTGTAAGAATGACCGCTCTAGCCCCTACGGTTAGGAAATTATGGTCATTTGTTTGAGGGGAGTCGTCATTATGAGAAATAGGCTGCAATAATCCTGTGCCTCTCTGTGCTGCGTGTGTAAATAGATGCACCTGTTTTGGCGGGAAAAAGTACACAGGCTCTCTGATTGGTGGATTCAAATTCAGCAGCTCCCAGGCTGACCTAGAAACTTACTTCTCTCTCCCTGTGCATCTTTTTGCTGATTTTTTCATTTAACAAGTATATTTGAGGGACCCTCAGCATGTTCAGCATTTTTTCAGCTGTCCATTTTGCTTTTCCAATTTTTCTGTTTAACTTATTACTATTGTGCTAAATCATACTATTTCTGCTATTTTATAAGATTTGTGCAAAATATAGTATTTCTGCCAAATATAGTATTTCTGATTATTTATAGTTTTTCTACTAAATCATAGTACAGTATTTCTGCTTTTTATAGGATTTGTGCTAAAACATAGTATTTCTACTAAATGTAGTATTTATGCTTAATCATACTATTTCTGCTTTTCATAGAATTTGTGCCTAATATAGCATTTCTGCTAAATTACAGTATTTATGCTTTTTATACTATTTGTGCTAAAACATAGTATTTCTACTAAATGTAGTATTTATGCTTAATCATACTATTTCTGCTTTTTATAGGATTTGTGCCTAATATAGTATTTCTGCTTTTTATAGGATTTTTGCTCAAACATAGTATTTCTACTAAATGTAGTGTTTATGCTTAATCATACTATTTCTGCTTTTTATAGGATTTGTGCTTAATATAGTATTTCTGCTAAATTATAGTATTTCTGCTTTTTATAGTATTTGTGCTAAAACATAGTATTTCTACTAAATGTAGTGTTTATGCTTAATCATACTATTTCTGCTTTTTATAGGATTTGTGCTTAATATAGTATTTCTGCTAAATTATAGTATTTCTGCTTTTTATAGTATTTCTGCTAAAACATAGTATTTCTACTAAATGTAGTATTTATGCTTAATCATAGTATTTCTATATATTTCTGCCAGGTCCCCAGGCAGCCAATCCTCTGTGAGGACTGAGACATTCAAATTTTCAAATCAGGGCCTGCACGGCTTCCCAGCCAATCATATATGTGTCCTGAGGCATTCAAATTTGCATATTGGGGCCTTCATGGCTTCTAAGCCAGCCAATCATATCTGAGGGCTGAGGAATTCAAATCCACAAATCAGGGCCTGCACGGCTTCCCAGCCAGCCAATCATATATGTGGTCTGAGGCATTCAAATTTGCATATTGGGGAATTCGTGGCTTCTAAGTCAACAAGTCATCCATGTCATATATCTCTAAAAATTCATATTTTAATGATAAATTGTCAACACTTGAAGATTCTCCCATCTCTTCTGAACAAAACGGTGTAAGAATGACCGCTCTAGCCCCTACGGTTAGGAAATTATGGTCATTTGTTTGAGGGGAGTCGTCATTATGAGAAATAGACTGCAATCCGGTTGTTCAGTGATGACGCGACGAATCCTACTTCCGGGTCTAAAGTAGTCTGCGTTTAATATGGCATTTGTGTTGTTAACATGTTTAATGTTATGTATTTTCTTCTATTTGATCTCAAAAAGCTCCTAAAACAGTCAGCGATCACTGTTGACCTCCCTCGGCTTTTATTACCGCTAATCATTTATTTAAGCTCAGTTTTTAAAACCTTAGGATGTAACTACAGCCCAGCCCATGCAGCAGTATATGAATGACTAACCTCGTATTGTGGATGGATTATCTCAGTTGTTCTCCTGGCTGAAGTTTGGTCCGTTTACAGCATCCTGCCATGCAATTACATTTGTTCCTGACCACCGAGAACACTCACGGTAACTTTTATCAAGTGGAAAAAAAGTTAGCTTGTTTATATTATGCTAACATAGCTGTGTCGCTAGCGGTCACGTAGCACATCATTATATACCAGCTAGCCAAACTTCAGTAACCCTACAAACGTCACTGCTGTTTAGCTTTCTGTCTTCATTTATGTTGGAAGTGATAACAGAGCTGTACGTTTTAATTTGTTTCCAAAACCCCGCAGTCAGGACATGCTATATTGTATTTAGATAGAAGCTAGCGAGCTAACTCCCTGCTAACTTCTAACTCCGTTAAATGTCATAAATTCTGTTTTCATGGATGCCTGGATGTTAAACTCAATTGTTACACCTGGTAGAGCAGAACGCTGATCATTTTATTAAAGATGAAAGACTTTAGACAGTTTTTCAACTCACAGTAATGCCATAGTGATCGTTTGATATATGGACCTGCAGCGGAGTTTAGACCCAGACACGGCTAGTGACGTCAGACTGAACAACCGGATAATCCTGTGTCTCTCTGTGCTGCGTGTGTAAATAGATGCACCTGTTTTGGCAGGAAAAAGTGCACAGGCTCTCTGATTGGTGGATTCAAATTCAGCAGTGTGTGTGTGTGTGACAGAGAGAGAGAGAGAGAGAGAGAGAGAGAGAGAAAGAGAGAGAGAAGGCCTTTTAATGGGATGATCTCATTCTAAGATTCAAATTCAATATATTTAGACTGGTTGACTGAATTGGATCTTGTGTGTGTGTCTCTCTGTGCATGTGTGTTTCCTTATGTGTACATATTTCTGATTGTGTGGCTGTTATATATTTTTTTGCTGATTTTTTTCATTTAACAAGTATATTTGAGGGACCCTCAGCATGTTCAGCATTTCTTCAGCTGTCCATTTTGCTTTTCCAATTTTTCTGTTTAACTTATTACTATTGTGCTAAATCATACTATTTCTGCTATTTTATAAGATTTGTGCTTAGTATACTATTTCTGCTTTTAATAGGATTTGTGCTTAATATAGTATTTCTGCTTTTTATAGGATTTGTGCTTAATATACTATTTCTGCTTTTTATAGGATTTGTGCTTAATATAGTATTTCTGCTAAATGTAGTATTTATGCTTAATCATACTATTTCTATATATTTCTGCCAGGCAGCCAATCCTCTGTGCGGACTCAGACACATATCACATATCAGGGCCTGCACGGCTTCCCAGCCAGCCAATCATGTCTGAGGTCTTCCGTTTCCTCTCTCGTCATATCTCAGCGACGGTTGTACAAAGAGCAATGAAAATCGCAGTCAAAGTACACCAAAGTCCGCTGATTCACCCAGTACAAGAATTATGCCTCTAGTCCACCTAGTTTTTGAGTTACACAACGTTTTGTAACTCCAAAAAACGGCGTTTTTCGCCTCTCACCGGGATCTAATTCTGACTGCTCATCACCCTGTTTTTCAAAATGGCTCCTCTCTTTCCCAGTGGCGCAGTTGGTAATGACACGGGTCTGCAAGCCAAAGATCGTGGGTTCGATTCCACCTTGGTCAACATGTTTTTTTCCCTACAAATTAATACACTGTCACAGACCAGTAATTCATATTCATCATTTATTACAATTCTGCAAACTTTTATGATTTTACCAGCTTTTCTAATATGGACCTCACATTCTTAACACTCCATGGCACAAATACTCTTACCTTTAGGCTCTGTGTATGTGTGTGTGTATCAATATTTCTCCCATTTTAAAGTATTACTCCTCCATAATTGTATTTCTGTTAAATCAAAGTACTTTTACTACATCTTAGTATTTCTGCTAAATCATTGTTATTATGCTATATTGTAGTATTTCTGCTCAATCATACTATTTCTACTATATTATATTTTTCTTTCTAAATATAGCATTTCTGCTATATAATTGTATTTCTGCTATGTTATAATATTTGTGCTAAACCAGAGTATTTGTGCTGTATCATAGTATTTCTGCCAAATTATAATATTTGTGCTAAAACATAGTCTTAATTTAAAATTACAATATTCATAGTTCATCACAGTGTCTCTGGTAAATCACAGTATTTCTGCTATGTTGTACTATTTTTCTAAATCATAGTGTTTCTGTAATGCTTAAGTATTTTTGTCTAAATATATTCTTTCTGTTATCTTATACTATTTCTCCTAAATTCTTGTATTTTTGAGAAGTTATGTTTCTGGTAAGTTACAATATTTCTGCTAAGTTCTGCTATGCTATTGTATTTCTGCCAAGTATTATGTTTCCTCTAAGATATTGCAGTTCTGCTAAGTTATTCCATTTTAGCAAAGTTCCTTTGCTTCTGCAAAGTTTTTACAATTTCTGCAACTTTTCAGCTTTTTCAGCTACTTTTTGCATACAGCTTCAGCTTTAAAGCATCCACACTGCATTTTCGCAGGAAATGCAAATTTTTCTAGTTATTATTGTTGTTGTTTAGCAGCACGGTGGCGCGGTGATTAGCGCTGTTGTCGGGTCTTTCTGCGTGGACTTTGCGTGTTCTCCCCGTGTCTGTGTCCAGTCTGGTCTGTCTCAGACTGGCGACCAGTCCAGCGTGCAGGGTAACTGGGAGGCTCCAGCCCCCTGTGACCCTGACAAGGATCACCAGATGATGGATTATCGCTATTGTCACTGTTATTGTTGTTGACTGTGTTGTGAGTAGGGCTGCTCAATTAATCGAATTTTAATCACGATTACGATCTGGACTTTCAACGATCATTAAAAATGACTGAGCCGATTATTAGCCCCTCCCTCGTTTATCCGCGACACCTTAAAGGCCGGTCCGTGAAAATATTGTTGGGCATAAACCGGTCGTGGCGCAAAAAAGGTTGGAGACCGCTGATTAAGAGGACCCGAGGGAAGCTCGGAAAGCTAAGCAGAAGTTATTTGGAGAGGAGAGTGACTGCCGTTGGTTGAAAAGACAGGTAAAAAAACTTCAGTGGTGTTGCACACTATGTTATATTATTTTTTAAAGTCATTGTTAACCCTTTAAATCCGGTCAGAGCAGCACGCTCCGTTTTGTGTAACTATTTTTAAATCCCTGTAGAACCGGAACCGCGTAAGCTAGCGCAATAATTTGTTTTGCATATGGGCGATCGTGGCTCAAGAGTTGGGAGTTCGCCTTGTAATCGGAAGGTTGCCGGTTCGAGCCCCGGCTTGGACAGTCTCGGTCGTTGTGTCCTTGGGCAAGACACTTCACCCGTTGCCTACTGGTGGTGGTCAGAGGGCCCGGTGGCGCCAGTGTCAGTGCGCCCCAGGGTGGCTGCGGCTACAATGTAGCTGCCATCACCAGTGTGTGAATGTGTGGATGACTGGATATGTAAAGCGCTTTGGGGTCCTTAGGGACTAGTAAAGCGCTATATAAATACAGGCCATTTACCATTTACCATATGAAACCGGAGGAGTTGTACTTACATCTGATGCCATCAGCTTGTCCTCGGTCACGGTTTCCTTCCACAAAAAGCTTTGCAAAAATTGCATAAAAAGCGCTTGCAGGAACAAAAGCATAATATTCCAGAAACACGCTTCGCCGATCAGCTGTTCTTAACACTTCCCACCGTGAAACAGACGTCAGCGGGAACTATCACATGTCCGCCATTTCCTGGTCAAAACCGGAAGTGACGTCATTTTCGCGGAAATGTAGTTTTTTACTTGTAGGCCTTAAAAGCCTCTACTGGTCATGTTTGACTTTTCTGAATAGTTGCTGGGATGCTTAGAACTCGAATTGCACTGCTGGAAATAGTTTATTTTGATGCACCTGCTGTTTTCTTTGCAAATTTGCATCATAGGATTGTTTTTTCGTTTTTCCTGCAGTGTATATAAAAATTGCTGTATCTCCAAAATAAAACTATGAAGACACTCAAAATAAATTTCCTGTTGTAAACTATTTTTTGCAACTTTTTTGTATTAAAGTTTTGAGGGATAAACCTCTTAAATTTCTCCAAGTAGAAATATATGTAAAAAAACCAAAAACGATTTTCAATTTGTTTTTTGTAGTTTATTGCACTTTTTTGCAATTAATGTAGTTACTATGGACTTAATGCATACATATTATTAAAATATGGGCTATAACAGTTGTATAGCAACTTGAAATGCTCCCATAAATGACACTACAACATGTAAAAAATTAATATAAGCTCTGGTGGACTTGGTTCTATAGTAGGTCTTAAAGGGTTAAATAAATATCGTCAAATAATCGAGATCTCAATTTCAGTGAAAATAATCGTGATTATCATTTTTGCCATAATCGAGCAGCCCTAGTTGTGTGTTTTTCACGTGTGGTTTTTCAAACACCATACAGTAAACCTTTGATGTCCTGGTGTTTCACGCTCATGAACCGTCCTCATCGTGATGTTTTCACTGAAAACAGGAACTGGGAGACTTTCACAGCGGTGCTGAGGCTCCCAGCCTCTGGACCAGACTCGGGGTCCTGAGCGTGTTTCCAGTCAGTCTGCACGGCTCCTGTTTTTGTAAAAGAACGTCAGTTTTTTCTGCAGCTGCCGTCTCGTGAACACTGAGTAAAAAGTTCACCTTCAAGCTTTAACTCTGGTTTCTAATAATGTGGTAGAAGTGATGCACGTGGGAGGATGTGAGAGTGCTGAGGCAGCAGGGCTGGGCTCAGCGGCAGAGGAGGAAGAGGAGGAAGAGGAGAGAAGGTGCCAGACTTGCTGTGATGTCATCATTCATGCTTGATGCAACATGTTGACGATGTTGCCCACAAGTCTGAGAGTCTGTCTCTCTCTGAGCGTCCTCTCCCCTCTCTCGCCGTTTGCAGTGCGTCACTAAATGTTGTCTTTTTAGTGTTTCATCCTGTTTCCCTGCTCTCTTCCTGTGAAAAGGGGTTTTTGTCACCGCTGTCTGATGGTGGGGGTTTTCTGTCTTCAGGATGAAGCGGCTGCAGTTGGGCAACTAACTGAGTTTATGTTTAATTGACTGAAAATCTTTTCTCGAACTGAAACAATCCGAAACATTACAATCGTCTCGTCGATGAGATGTAAATGTAGATGATGTTTCGCTGCAGCTGGACCGCGTGGTGCTTCCTGGCTCTCAGCGCGTTTGCAGACGTGACGATGAATCCTGCCCACCTGTGACCATGGCCTGTCTGCCTCTGCTGCTCTGCCTCAGCTTGCTGCTGCACTCAGGTGAGTCATGTAAAAGCAGTCAGGTGTTCAAATTAGGGCTGCCACGATTAGTTGACTAGTCACGATTACGTCGACTATCAAAATCGTCGACGACTGATTTAATAGTCGACACGTCGTTTGAAGCTTTGTAAGATCCCAAAAGACGCAGGAATAAGCAGCAGGATTTAAGAGTGTAATAACGGACTGAAACAGAAGATGGCAGCACCGCATGTACAAGGATGCCAGCTGCCGTTAAACCCCGAAAAAGAAGCAGCAGCTGTGTCCCAGAATTCATAGCGCAGCCCAGCTCAGTTTCCAACAATGGCGGCAGCTAGTTAGTTTTAATATTACTCTTATTATTCTTTCTGGGTCACAAAATAAACGTTTAACATATTTTCAGGCGAGAATGTAGCTGTGTAAACTAGTGATGGGCAGATGAAGCCCCATGAAGCACTGAAGCTTTTCATCCAATTGGTTCACCCCAACGCGAAGCTTCATGAAGCTTCATTTGCTCTAGCAGGACACCTACTGGACGTAAAAATAATAGCTGGCATGAATTTGAAGAGTGTGGCATTTTGCACACAGCCTGTAAATGTCAACAACAAAAGGAGTGTGTAAAACATGTATATTGTAGTGATGGCAGTATACTGTGTATATTTATACTGGCAGTATGGGAAATGATTATTTGGAAATACTTAAAGTGGAAATGATCATTTACTGTGAGGTGAGGTGTGGTTGGGGTGTGGACAGTGGTTGTGCTTTTGTAACGTTGAGGTATGGACAGCTACACACTGAGGCTTTGAGCCTCAGTCCTGCCTGTTCACATTTTATTCTGTAAAAACTAAATTTTCACTGCTTTTACGACCTTTTTAGTGGGGAGAACATAGCTGGGATTTAATGATTTAACAAATCTTTTGAATCCTTTGTCCTCCACAATGCTAAATGGCTGGGAGTCCTCAATCACCATGCTGACCAGGTCTTCATCTATTTGAGATTGTTCTCCTGAGGAAAGACAATAAAGATAAAGCACAAATATAAATATCACACACGTAACTTATAACAGTTGTATAATATTGTTATATCATTTAGTAACATTACTGCATCCTATATTATCATTGCATTTGATGGCTCACCTGGTCTTGCTCCACAATCAGTGTTCCCCCTTATTCTCATGCAAAGCTCTGTAGTGCCTAAGCATGGATGAGGTGTTGTTGTTATATCCCAGCTCCCTGGCACATAGCAAACACTTCACCTTGTACAAAAGTCAAGACAGCTCAACATAAATTGTATTGCACCATCAGTATCATGGAAATACATCTTCTGTAGAAATTTACATACCTTGTTGGGAGGAATAAGATCAAAATGTTCCCACACAGGGGAGGACATCCTCCTCTTCTTAGCTGGCTCCATTCTCTCCTGACTTTCTCTCCTCACGCTCATAAACCTCCAAACTGTCTCCAAACTCTCACTAACAACTCTCCATCAAACACCCACATTTTTGAATGTAGTCTGAGGGGTTTATATCGCTGTCATATCTCGCGGCAAAGTTCGAACCACTTCATGAACCAGTCACGTGGTACAGCCGGGCAGCGAGGCTTCGGACGTCATCATTTTCAGCTCCTCCCATAAATGAAGCAAGCCTCGATACGCGCTTCGCGGAAACGCCCCCTCCATTACTCGACACACGCTCCGAAGCCTCGATACAGAACGTCCCATCACTAGTGTAAACCTCAAATATCTGCTCAGTTTATCAAGACACCAAATATTTTCAAAAGCGCTCCGACGTTTTCGGAGACGTCTGTTACCCACTAGCTCGATAGTTAGCCGGGGGCTAGGCTAACTAGAGCCGTGAGAACACCGGACTCCCCGCAAATCGTTTTCAAACCCACCGCCGTCTTTCGCTACTCAGGTTAAACATGATATATGAGTCACTTAGATAACTTAAAATGTTATTGTTTGTCTTTTTTTGGTATTTTTTTTGTTCCTGAGTAAATCGGTTTGGCTGAGATTAAAGTTTTTACACAGCTGAATAAACGTCAAGCAGACAGCTGATTATCAGAAGTGTGAGATGCTCCAGAATTTACTCCGGTGTCCTGTTATAAACTACGAATCCTTGAGGCCAAGTCCATAACATGTAACTGTTTCAATTAGATTGATTGTCATTTTAACTGACTTTTTTATTTGAATTTTATTGAATTTTATTTTTTATTTTATTTGTATTCTTTCACTTATTGTTGCATGTGTGTTGTTGCTGCCTGTGTTTGAGTAATTTCTGTAACTGTGAGACATCTGCTGCTGCCTATCTTGGCCAGGTCTCCCTTGAAAAAGAGGTTTTTAATCTCAATGGGATAATAAATAAGGAGTTTATTAAACTTCACCGAAACAATCTGCAGATTTCATTAAAGTTTAACAAACTATCATCTTGTCTTTATTTTTAGTTAGCACAGACCTCAAACACTTAAAGCTGTAAGGTAATGATAGTTATATAAGAGCAGATGCTGCTGGTGCAATAAGCTGTACGTTTTACGTCCAATGGATGATGATCTGATTAGTCGACTAATCGCAAAAATAATCGGTGACTAGTCGACTATCAAAACAATCGTTTGTGGCGGCCCTAGTTCAAATACCGTCCTGCCCCACCCACACACAGGCTGATACCTGTCAGGTATTGTTTTGGAGGAAGGAAGGTTCAGGGTTTAAGTAATCATGGGCTCATCCGATTAGAGTGAGAATAAGCAGTCATCAATCATTTATAGGTTTTGTCGTTTTATTGTATAACGGGTAAAGGAAAGAAAGACACACATGGACTGCTTTCTCTCAGCTGCTGCCCCATGTGGGAGTGAAGAAAGAGTGAGGGGTAGGTGAGTGCAGTCCTTATATGCCGAGTGACAGGTGAGTGCAATTAAGGCCAAGCACCACACCCAATCAAAGGTGAGGAAAAGAAACAAGGTGCATCTGGTGAAGTGAATGTGCTAAAAGGTGAGCCTTTACAACAGGTATACTTTGGATCCTCGTGACTCAGCAGATTGCCTCACATATTTTCTCTTTTCTTCCTCTCGCAGAGCTCGCTCATCCGCCTCCCGCACCTGTTAACCTTTCTGTCGACTCTCTGAACTTCCGCCACGTCCTTCGGTGGAAGCCCGGCGACAACACGCCACCTGGGACAGAGTACGGGGTCTTTGTGAGGTAATTTGTCCGCCGTCTGTCCTCACGTCCTGTCACTCTCAGCCTGGTAACATGAAGACGATGGTGCTCACATCAAACCCCAAAAAACCTCTGAGCTCTGTGGGTGATGTAGAAACGCAAAGTTCAGACGCTTGAAGGATCAAGTTCAAGCTCAGCTGTGACTCCAGGCTTTTATTAACACACACACACACACACACACACACACACACACACACACACACACACACACACACACCTGAGATAAAGGACAGGATTAAACACCTGTAAATAAAAGTGTTGCATCAGCTGCGTGTTTTTGTCAGATGCTTCCTGTCGAAGTTCAGAACACGATATTTTTTCTAAAGGAGGGTAAAAGTCCCCCCGTAGCCTGCTGGGAAATTCCACTGTTGCTTCTTCTTTTTTACCAAAAGAACGATTCAAAAATAGATTTCCTGTTTTATTTTGTAACTCACACAAGTTTGTCTGCACTTTTCTTCAGATCAAAGAAAGAAATGAAACAACAGAATAATTTCATTTTTAATTATATTGTAATTATGCAGCTATACAAAGTTAGTTAGTTACAAGTTTTTTTGTTCATATTTTATAAAATCAGAGGAAACAGCTTCATCTTTGCAGTTTATCCAGAAGAACAGATTTCATGGAGACAGACGTTCTGGTCTTTAGACCCGGTGTCGTGTCCACGTGTGACGACATCAGAAACATTCGAGCCAAACTCGTTGTGACATGGGAAACATAAGCAGCTCGTTCGTACGCGTAAATAAAAAGACAAAGTGTGCTGTGATCGTGAGACGATGGAGGATCAGGTGTGTGAGTGGGGGCGTGACCTCCATGCAGGTTTATGATGTGTGGTAAACATGAAGCAGCCCTCCCTGCTGCCTGTGATGGCGTGCACGGCGTGCTCTGTGGGACGATGAGCCGCCGTCTCTGAGCAACTGCTGCACAGAGATCAGCTGGTCCAGGCTTCAGGGAGCGCTCCTCTCAGGCATGGAGGAAACCCCTGATAACAGACGCACACAGGCTCGAGAGCTTGAACACAGCTTACAGCTGTTTTCCATTTACGCGCACACACACAAAGATGTTCTAGCACACAGATCGTGGTTATTTTGGAGTGCGTGGAGATGAAACAGGAAGTGAAAGCAGAGCGGCGGGCTGAGGTTTGTGGGGACCTCTTCAGACCAGGGTCACCAACCTCTTTGCCCTGAGAGCTACTTTAAGGGTACTGAGTACTCCGAGGGGCGACGTGTCCGACACAGAGCTCGCCTTTAATATTCTAATATTATCAATAACAGATATTAGTGTGTGTGCAGGGACGACTCACACACTGACAGTGGGAGTTCTCACAGCTGATATCTCTGTGAACATGTTTGTAGGAAACCATCAGCTGATATGTAACCATGGAGACTGCCCCACGTTTGTACACGTCCTTCATATTTGAATGAATCTTCTAACATTTGTACCGATCACCAAATCTGTTGCATTTCCATCATTTTTCACGTTTTTCTACACTGTTTGACTTTGATTGTTTGGGCCGCGTTGCTGTGGTGATGATCTCCTGCTGGTGAACCGCGACCTTTAATCTGCTCACGTTTTCAGTCAGCTTCACTGGCTCCTTCTTCTTCTTTGGTGGAATATCTGCCTGGGCGGGGTGCTTTCTCTCTCCTGGGCGGTTTGTTCACAGCGAGCAGCTGGGATGGCTCTGACGCCGTTTCAGTTTCAGCACTCATCGTGAGGGTTCGCTTTACGTTTGCAAGGTTTAACATGAATACACTGAAACTGCTCGTGGCTTCGTGTTTTTCAGCTAGTTCAGAAACTGTGTTCTTCCTCATACAGCGTCCTCGTCACCAAACCACAGCCTGTGGGTCCAACGAGTCTTTATTGTCTTTAGGGCTGCCACGATTAGTCGACTAGTCACAATTACGTCGACTATCAAAATTGTCGACGCGGCGTTTGAAGCTTTGTAAGATCCCAACAGACGCAGGAACAAGTAGCAGGATTTAAGAGTGTAATAACGGACTGAAACAGAAGATGGCAGCACTGCATGTACAAGGATGCCAGCTGCCGTTTTTTGGTCTTTTATTTGTTCCTGAGTAAATCGGTTTGGCTTAGATTAAAGTTATAGTTTTTACACAGCTGAATAAACGTCAAGCAGACAGCTGATTATCAGAAGTGTGAGATGCTCGAGAATTTACTCCGGTGTCCTGTTATATTTTAGATAGCAAGGAGTTTATTAAACTTTACCGAAACAATCTGCAAATGTCATTAAAATTTAATAAACTATCATCTTGTCTTTATTTTTAGTTAGCACAGACCTTAAACACTTAAAGCTGTAAGCTAATGATCGTTATATAAGAGCAGATGCTGCTGGTGCAATAAGCTGTTCGTTTTACTCCAATGGATGATGATCTGATTAGTCGACTAATCGCAAAAATAATCGGTGACTAGTCGACTATCAAAATAATTGTTTGTGGCAGCCCTAATTGTCTTACAGCTAAAACGCAGCAGCATCCGGCTGCCTTCCTGCATGTCTTAGAAATGATTTTCAGGTTTCACTGAGTCTTCAGAGCCGGTGTGCTGGCCTCAGGTGAGCCAGCTTCAGGCCTCAGATGGGTTTCCATCAGGATCTGAACGAGCTGTCAGAGGGGATAAAACCTGTGATACGTGGTGCGTTCACTTGTCCTGTTTTAGCTCTGAAATATTGGCGTTGTGTCATATTCCCGTCTTAAGCACCCTGAATGCATCATCTTTTATCTGGAAACACGTCTACAGGCCTCAGCAGGTTAAAGGTCACAGCCTCGACAGCACGGCTTAGGTTTGAAAAGCTGCGTCTGAGCAAAGCAGCAGACTTCTGAGCTTTTTAATTAACATCTAAACTCCTCTCTTATTCATGAATGGTAACCTGACAGTAAACGTCCAATCAGAAATCAGCTTTCGTTTGAATCTAGGACCAGCTGGATTCGAGACATGAACAGCTCATCGTCGCTGTTTGAGCAAACAGTCGTAACACAAAGCAAATGTTTCTTTTACTGTTTTTGTCCTTCTGATCTAAAATGTTCTGTTTGTCATTGTTCAGTGAGGAATGGAATGAGTGGGAACAGCAATGCAACATACCAACGCAGCCCCAATGCAACCTAACATCTGGAACATCGATGCCACTGATGCTACCAGAGTGGGAGTCCCAGTATTACCTGCACGTCAAATCGTTCTTCAACCAAACCTGGTCTCCAGAGTCCGGAAAAATAGATTTTGTCCCTTACAAAGAAAGTACGTCAGCATGAGCGTCTTCTGGGTGTCACACTGGTGCATTTGGATTTAAGTGTGTCCCATAATCCAGATCAGGCTTTGATTGAACTAAAATCTCTGGACTGGTTGAATCTTTACCAAAAGGTGACCGCGTGTTTTCTTCTGTTTACAAGCTAAATTAGGTCCTCCAGAGGTCTCACTGGTCGGATATGAAAACTACATCCAGATCAACATTTCACTGCCTTGGCCCGATGACCTGCCAAACTTTTCCAGTATCCAGCAATATTACGGAGCCAGTTTCAGAGTCTCATTTCGGATCGGAACCGATGGAGAAATTGGGGTAAGACATCCATTTCATCTCAACATCAACGTGCAGATTTAGACCTCCATCCATTTTCATCCGCTTTATCTGGGGCCGGGTCGCGGGGGCAGCAGCCTAAGCAGAGAAGCCCAGACCTCCCTCTCCCCAGCCACCTCCTCCAGCTTATCCGGGGGAACACCAAGGCGTTCCCAGGCCAGCCGAGAGATATAATCTCTCCAGCGTGTCCTGGGTCTGCCCCGGGGCCTCCTCCTGGTAGGACATGCCCAGAACACCAACCCCGGCAGGCGCCCAGGAGGCATCCTTGTCAGATGCCCGAACCACCTCAACTGGCTCCTTTCGATGTGGAGCAGCAGCGGCTCTACTCTGAGCTCCTCCCAGATGGCCGAACTTCTCACCCTATCTCTAAGGGAGAGGCCAGCCACCCTTCGGAGGAAGCTCATTTCTGCCGCTTGTATCCGCGATCTCGTTCTTTCGGTCACTACCCACAGCTCGTGGCCATAGGTGAGGGTAGGGACGTAGATCGACCGGTAAATTGAGAGCTTCGCTTTTACACTCAGCTCCCTCTTCACCACGACGGACCGGTGCAGCGTCCGCATCACTGCAGCCGCCGTCTGTCGATCTCCGGCTCCCTTCTCCCATCACTTGCGAACAAGACCCCGAGATACTTGAACTCCTCCACTTGGGGCAGGAACTCATCCCCGACCCAGAGTGGGCACTCCACCCTTTTCCGGCTGAGAACCATGGCCTCAGATTTGGAGGTGCTGATCCTCAACACCAGGGGCTCTGCCACCAAGGAGTTGTTTAACTGCCTCAGTGACCTCGCCTCCGGAAATTGGCGGGTCATTCCCCTCATCCCCAGACTCTGCTTCCTCCTTGGAAGACGTGTCAGTGGGATTAAGGAGGTCTTCGAAGTATTCCTTCCACCGCCTGACAATTTTCTCAGTCGACGTCAGCAGCGCTCCGCCAGCACTATACACAGTGCAGGTAGAGACGCCTGATACCTGACGGTTTGCCAGAATGTCTTCGAGGCAGTCCGAAAGGCTTTTTCCATGGCCTCTCCGAACTCCTCCCACACCCGAGTTTTTGCTTCAGCCACTGCCCGATAGGATAGATTTAGACCTCAGCTGGTGAAAGTCTTCATTCTAGAGTTCCTTTAAACCTGTTTGAGGCTTCAGTCACATGGGCCTACAGGCCGGTCAGCAACCTCTCGCCATCCTGTCCCTGAGCCAGCGGTCGCTGACTGGTGTCCAGGCGCGGCTGTAAAACACATACAGTACATATACGATATAAAAATGGAAATGCAGCCAATCACAGCAGGCTTCTGCCTAAAAGCAGGTGTCGGGTTGATTGACATGAGGAGACTTTGACTTTGAGAGTCACCTGTCAGAGCAGGTGTTGCACACCTGGTCAGGCCTCCAAAGGTGTCTTCATGGCCGCGTAGAGGTCAGAGGAGAAAACGATGCTGAGGATCACACCAGTGGGTCGTGGACAAATCCCAGATGTGATTTTAATGACACGTTTCCTCCTTCTTTGACTTGCAGACGCTGGAAACAGAAAATAAAAGTTTTACCCTTGAAAACTTAAAGAAAGGGGCGGAGTACTGCATAGAGGTGAAGCTCAACACCAGAGAACTAAACAACCATGAGCCGTCTGCCTGGAAGTGCACCTTCACCACGGCGGTGGACCAGCAGAGAGGTGAGCTGATGTGCAGCCGGTAAGGCGGGCGTTGTTGCTGAATCAGAGCATAATGAGCTGCCACAATTCATCTGCCTCCTTATCTGTGTAAATATGCAGAGGGAGTAATTACTAACACATGCCAGGGCTGCCCCTCTCGCCAGTGGGACTCCTCCCCCAGCCACCTGCTCCACCCATCCCTCCCACAGCACAGCCACAAACCACACCCCTCCGCTGTACTTCGGCTGGTTCAGACGGTCGTCTGCATGGAATAATGTGTGTCTGTGTGTCTGCAGGCCTCACTTTAGGTTTGGTCATCGGCGTCCCGATGGTTGCCATCTTCATCGTCACGAGCTGCCTGCTCCTCCTCTTCTACACGGGAGTCATTTGTAAACTGAAGGAAACTGTGCCCAGAGCTCTAATTGTAAGAAATCCAGTTTCATGTGCACTCTAACACCTGTGGTTTGAGAGATTTTATAATGATGTGTTTATTTCTGCTGTGAAGTTGAACATCGCCTTCATTTCATCCATGAGCGTCTCTCAGAGGACAAAGTTCAAACGCTTTGAAGCTCCACAGTCGTAAAGCTCCTCCAGCATATTGTGATTTGCATTTCCACAGAAGGACCAAAGTCCTTCAAAGGTTAAGCAAATGAGTCAGCTGAGCTGAAAACGACTTCTGTTTTGCCCTGCTGCTCTGTGTATATCTTGCTTCAGTCTTAAATATGATCAACCTATCTCTAATAATCAGTTGTGTACCACAGGCCTTCAAGCTGGCTGTAGTTAAACCTTTACTCAAAAAGCATCTCTAGACCATCTCTAGATCCTTGAAAGAGTAGTTGTCAAACAGCTAACAGATCACAGTGACTGTCCCCAGAAAACAGCTTTGGCTGATGTGTTTGTCCTGCATACTTAGACACAGCTGTGACTCGATGATAGACATCTTCAGCAGAGTTTGCCTCTGTTCCTCCTTCTCAGAGCTTCTTTCTCTTCTCTTTGTAGACGGCTCTAACCAAAGGCTACGTCCTGGCCCCGCAGCCCACCGTCCCAGATCCCATCTCAGTTACCTCGGAGACCGGGGAGCATAACAATCACACAACATCACCTTCTGCCAACATTGACGATGTCTCAGAGGACGACGATGATGGCAACTATGTGAACAGAGCAGTGGATCTCTCCTCGGGGGAGAGCTGCTGCTGTGAGGAGCTGTCTGGCAACATGTCAACGAACAGCGAGCCAACGGCAGCACTGGACGCTGGAAGCTCAAGGTTATTTGCTAAGGTGAAAGTAACGGCGCTGCCTGCAGAGTCTGACGAAGGCCAGGTGGAGACGGAGGTGGAGGGAGCGCAGCTCTGTTTGGTGAAAGAGAGGAGTCGAAGTGGAGTCTGGGGACAAAGTCAGGACGAGGAGGTGACGAAGTCCAAAGAGGACAAGGAGGTGCGGGACATCTCCGGCAATGTCAACCTGTTCTCAGTCACCCTCGCCTCAATGGCTGCACGCGATGGAGATGAGGAGGACGTCACAGGCTTTTTGAAAGAGTCCAGCCTGGAGGGTTTACCTGCCACAGACTCACAAACTGAATCAGATCACCTGACACCTCAAGTATTCCCGACACACACAGACCGCACTGCGAGCAGATGTGAAGGCAACAGCACGGACACGCTAACTGAAGAGGAAGAGGAGGAGTTCTCGCCCTATTTGAGAAACAGATGATACTGATGTGTGCTGCTCTGAGCGTCGATGACTCGCAGGGTCTCCTCGTGTTTGTAGACCAGCTTATTATTTGGTGCTGCAGGTCAGAAGATCTGCAAATGAACCAGCCGGATTTTCTGTGTCCGACTTTTTGACTTGTTTGACTGTGAACGTAAAACTGATGCTGCCAAATGGGGTCCAGACACTTTTTAATGTTGTTTGAAAATTAACATAAGCATTTTAAGAAAATCAAAGGAAACTGTGACATTTCTCTTTCTAATGTTCTTCATTAAATATAGATTTTAATGTTTGCTTTTCTCCTGGTTTCCATTCTCTGTACTTCATAATTAAGTTTGGGTCATCTCACGCTGGGTCTCCTCTGTCTCAGACAAACTGTTTTTGCTGCAGTGACTTTAAAACTGCTGCTTTCTGATTGGCTGCCCCTTGTAAACAGAAGCTGGCTGGAGCTTCTGAGATGACCATATAAGGGTATACCCTCCCTCTGATATAATAGAGTCTCAGGTGTAGAAAAAACTGTCTGCAGAAGAGCCTTTGACTCACTTGTTCATACATTGAGCAATGTTTCATATAAACATCCATGGCTGGAACAGAAGATACGTGAACAGAAATTAGCAGAAAAAGAATAATGTGATAATTATTACATTTTATTTTTTAATATTTAAAAAAATGAGTCCTTAATGATTTTTCCATGCTACCTTACATTGGTGTCGTGGGTTTAAAAATTTGACTTAACTCAAAATTTTGATTTAGTAAATTGAAATTTTGACTTACGTACCTCACAATTTTGGGATCAAACTACCAACCTTCCAGTTAGCAGATGAACTGCTCTAACACCTGAGCTACAGCCACTCTACCCCATGCTAATATTGTTGCTAGCCAAATCATAATGCTAGTGGATTTCCAGATTACTTCAGCAGTATGACTGTTGACATTTAATAATGTAATCGGACTAAGCAAAGGTCTGCAGTGGTTTGTTGCAGCAGAGTTGTAACATGAAGGCAGTTTATTCCTACATTAGAATGTAAATGGGAACTTTGTAAGGGCAAAGATGGGGGTTAGCACAACTTCCAGAGGGTACAAAATCAGTTTAAAGGCTTATTTTGAGACAAACCTCCAAACCTTTCAATCACATTTGACTGCTGATGTTATTTGTGTGGTTTTTATGTGACCTCTGGAGTTACGGTTCATTTAGAGAAAAGTCACAGGTATATATCAGCCTTTTGTTTTTTAGTGAAGCAAGAACAAGGATTGATGTACACAACATGGCTACAAGATATGCACTTTCAATCAAATAAATAAAATGAGAACTTACTAAACTTCTTTGTGTTAAAAGGTTTCACTGCATTTTTGGTTTTCATAATCTTAAGGGTTTGAAAATAAGAAATAAAATCGTTATTTTATTCCACCGTGGTTTGTTGCTGTGGTTATAAGATGACCTGCTCGTGAAGCGCGTACACGGATATTTAAAACTAAATGTAAACCTCAAATCTAAGGAAAATAACCACAAACTATATCACATGACTTCTCAAAACTACTGGGAGCCTGTCAGGGAAGCGTCCGTGCTTCAACAACATCACGTGATTTCCTATCACCGACTTCCCGCGGTGCTGCGTTCATGACCGCCGGTCTAATGAGATCTCGTGAAGAGACGGCGTTATAAACTGTAAAGAAAAAAATATCTATAGATATATATTTGCTACACCCGATTTCAGGGACGATGTCCCGTTAAATCAACTGTGACGGTATATTTTATGGCGTCTGTCCCGTTGTATTTAATGCTGTGTGTCAAACGAAGTTTACACTTTATGATTTGTCAGACTGGTCAACAACAAACTCAAACCGACCGAGTGGGAAATGTTTCTAAGTGTTGTTGCTGTGTCATTGTTGGGTGTGATGTCGCTTTGATCAAAGGAACGGCACAGGAGCAGGAGAGACTTCGCGATTACCGGAGGTCCGTGAAGGCAGCGGGGCAGCAGCGTGTTTCGGTCCTGTGACAGCGCTAACGGAAGCATATCGGGACGCTCACCGGGACAGGTAACACGCTCGGACTCATTGATCGGTTACTATCAGCCTGGAGCTTTGATCTTTTACCAACACAGAGGGTGCTAGCCCGTTAGCCTGTTAGCCCGTTAGCCTGAGATGAGGAGGAATTTCCGGCGAGTGGGCGGTTTGAGAAAAACACGAAAACTTGAATCTGCGGACCAGTGACGCTTCATGGGGGCTTTATCTCTCCGTAACAGGTCAGCAAGTTACACTTATCTCACAGTCTGTACTTACAGGGAAGTCTGAGGCCAAATCAGAGGCTAACAGAACCACGGGGGTGTCAATAAAGGTTTATTTCAATGTCAAAACTTTATTAACTGTGTTTAACTGTAAGACATGAGACAGAAAGTAAAAGCGTGGGTCTGTAACTGCACTTTCATCCCTGCTCAGAAAGGGAAAGCAGCTGCTGTCTGTCCGTTGAGGTGCTGATGGAAGCTCGGCAGATGTGCTCCAGCTGTCATGACCGCTCTCACCTGGATGCTCTCATGGCTGCCTCTGATCCTGCCAGGTGAGCGCGCACTCAGAACCACGTGATCTTGCCTCTGCGTATTTCTGGACTCTCCGTGTCATAGTTCAGGCCGTTTCCTCTGGAAACCACCTGAGTGTCCCGGCTGTGGTCATCCACTCACCGTCCCCTGCTTCCTGTTCCTTTGCCACTGTAAAGGCGTGTTATTCAGTCAGACCTGAGACCATGAAATCATCAGGAAGGAGTTGGCTGAGCCCAGAGTAGGCTGCTCATGTTGTCACAGACTTGTGTCCAATCAGGCTTTTCAGACGTAGAGGCTGCAGCCGTCTTTAGGACACTATATTAGCAACAGTTTGCAGCTCTTCTTTCCAGAGGTTTAGGAGTGTTTATGGGAATTTTGGACCATTCGGATGTTGGACGAGAAGCCCCGGCTCACAGTCGCTAACTCATCCCAAAGGTGTTCTGTCGGGCTGAGGTCAGGACTCTGTGCAGGCAGGTTCTTCCACAGCTCATCCATGTCTTTCTGCACACCGGTGTGCAGCCATGTTGGAACAGCCATCCCCAAACTGTTCCCACAAAGTTGGGACCATGAGATGGTCTGCTGAAGCATGAAGTTCCTTTCCCTGGAATGACTGAGGGTGGGGAGATGTTTGCTGGGTCTTTCTTTCCTCCCACAGTTCCCACACATACAGATCTCAGCTCCTCCCACAGCGTGCACAAAGCTGGAGTTCTGTCAGGCGTAGAAGAGCTGCTGCCTGTTTAATAATTATGTAGAGTGTCCGTGAAGAATAATAATTTTATTGTTTTTCTGCTGACATGTTTCATTTTGTGCTGCGGGTCAGATAACTCATGGTGCTGGTCTCCTGCTGACCTTTGACCTTCCTCTTCCTGTCTGTGTTCCAGCTGTAGGTACCCTCCCAAAGCCCGTCAACATCTCCCTGACATCACTCAACTTCAGTTATATACTGAAATGGGAGGCGGGACCAGGCACACCTCCAGGGGTCTACTATAACGTTGAATACAAATCTGAGAGGTGGGTTTACCTTCACACACTGACAGCTGCAGGTGTGCTGATGTCACCTGGTTGGTACCCTGATGATAGTCTGCGTTGTCTTCAGAGGAGTTCTGACATGTTTCTGGCACATATTGGCTCAGGTGATCACGAACACTTCCTCTGAGATCTGATGTTTCTCTCCTCTCTGGTCATGAAAGGAAACATAGCTGGAACCCGGTGGCCGGCTGTGAGCGTGTGCAGAAGCCTCTGTTTTGTGACTTGACGGCGGCGTTCTCCGTCCTAACGGAGACGTACTTAACAAGGGTTGGAGCTCAGCTGGGAGGCCAGGTCTTTGGAGACCCGAACGAGACCGAGGTCCCATTCAAACCCATCAGTGAGTGTCGAGTCTTCAGCTCCGGAGACGCCACGAGTTTGTTATTTTCAGCCCTCTGAGCCGTGTGTGTGCGTCATGCGTTGTTTCTGATTTCTGCAGAACACCTGAGCCTGCCGCTGCTTAGCGTGGCGCCCAGCGACAGAAGCCTGAGCGTGGATCTTCACCCTCCGCTGGAGCGCCTGAGGCAGAGCTACGACATTCTCCATTACGAGCTCCGGATCAGCAGCAACCCGGATAAGATGGAGGTACATGAGAGAGGGAGACCAATCAGAACCCCCGGTTTGAGTTTCACCTCCGCAAATAAACGGCAAAGACGGCGAGGGTCAAATGTCAACTCAAGCAAAGTATAAGGAGGGAGGAGCCTGGCCTACAGGCCTGACACGGGACTGCGAGTTACCTTTCAAATCACACAACACTAACTCCACTCTGGACCCGCCCACTTCGTGTCGCTGTGGTTATTTTTCCGCTTACTCTCCGTGTCCGCCGCTTCCATTAATGTTTCCATGGTGATCCAGCTGTGGAATTCTGTCCCACTGTTATTACATGTCTCTGAAATGATGCTCGCCAAGCGTCCTCACCAGCTGCCGATGAGCATAAGAGCGTACCTCGCACAGTAACCGTGGTGATACCTGAGCGCTGGCTCGAAGCGTTAGAAACAAGTTTACTTCCTGCTTTCATCTGTTAGCTCTGAGTGGATCTTTATGGCAGTGACGTACTCCTGAACCTCTGGGACAGAAAGTGTGGCCCACGGCTTTCAACGGTTTGAAGTCAGTCATGAGTCCACTCAGATTTATGATAAATGTTTAAATATTTTGCTAAATGTAAAAAGTCTGTAGGCTAAGAGCAGGCGTCACGTGAGAGACCTGCTGCTGTGTCAGTCGGAGTCTGTGTGAGCAGGACGCCTCCTGTGCTGATAATCTGTGCCTGTGTGTGCAGTTCATCAAGACTGAGTCTCTGAAGAGCTATAAGTGGGATCGTTTGGAGCCCGGCAGGCGGTACTGTGTCGCCGTGCGATTCTGCGACGAAATCGAGGACATGTACTCCAACTTCAGCCCGCCTGAGTGTGCTACAGTACCAGCCATCTTCTCTGCAGGTACACACACACACACACACACACACACACACACACACACACACACACACACACACACACACACACACAGTGATTTCAGTTACCTCGCTGTCAGGTGGAAGATGGGTGACGCTAAAGGAGCAGCATCATAAACACTGCTGTTAGCCTGCAGTGTCGTTCAGGGCGTGCGTGTTAATAACTGTACGTCAGGACTCTGTGGAGCTCCACGTTTTTCAAAGCTGTGCCAAGTTTCAGCCCCCTCAGGTTGAACCGTGAGATACAGCGATTGTGTGTTTGCTTATTTAGTTTTACTCACTGGAAAAATCAAGTGGACACATGGAGGTGACAATAAAAAGCTTTTAGTCCACAACATTCATGCTGAGCTTCTGTTGTGACTGGAAATGGAGGGAATTCCCCGTGAAACACACTTCCCACGCTAACCTCAGCGAATCTGACTGATAAGCAAGTCACGGCTGGAAACAGCAGTACTAGTACTACCTGTAGTAGTACTAGTACATGTAGTACTACTACAGGTAGTACTACATGTACTGTAGCACGATGTGAAAGTTTAAATGTTGCTGTTTTCAGGCTGATGAGACTGATGTTCACCTCTAAACTCGTTGTGTTCCTGCGTGCAGACCCGCTGATCTCGGGCATGTTGTGCTCGTTGGTGATCATCGTCACGTTCTGCATCTTCATGCTGATCTCGACCGGGTTCATCTGTCTGAGACGGAGGCTGCTGCCGTCGGTTCTGGTAAGTTCAGAGTCAGAGCATCACACGCTGAACACGTCACCAAAGGAAGACGATTTATTCTAGCATCTGATTCCTTCAGGTTTCAGTCGTCAGCGCTCGTGTCTGATGTTCGACCTTTGTTGTTGTTTCACAGTTTCAAAGAACGCCATCGCGATGCGTGTGACAAGTGGCTCTTATTTTGAAAGTTCAGTTGTTTTCAGTTATAAAATAAAGTTTCCATCCTGTACCCGCACCGCTAACTGGACCTGACCCTTCAGCATCCAGCAGCAAACGGGTCAGAGGTCCTGAGTTTGAGCCTTTGAAGCGAACTCGAGGACGCTGGTTCATGAGAACGTGATACGATCGTGCTGTGATAGTCACGTAGTTTCAGTCTCACTCCTGTCACTTCTCATTGCTTCATCACAGCAAAGTGTTTTCCACGCGAACAGATCCGCGTGTCTAAAGCACCAGAACGATCTCAGCAGAAATATTCCCGTTGATCTGCAGAGAACACGAGTGGGAACGTGTGAAGAGTTCTTTCTTTCTGTGGTTTCACATCTCTGTCATCTCACATCCTTTGATGCGTGTGAAGCATAAATCTGAGTGCAGATTACACCATCAGATGCTTTAACAGGACTCTAATGTGGTGGAATCGCCCAGGGTCGGGCTCTCTGCTACAGCTGGAGTCGCAGGCCAAACAGTTAACGTGCTGTTTGCTGTTTGTGGTCGAGCGGCGAGCGCTCAGCGTTTTCTGAGTAAAGACACAGGAAGAAACAGCAGCAGGTGGAAACTCTGCCAGAGCTGCGGTTGTACAAACAAAGAGAGACAGCTGCACAGACTCAGGATGCTGCTAAAGAGCTCGCGCACACAGTCAGAGCGTGCAGGCAGGATGTGCTTCGAGAGGTGAAACACAGCCATGTTTTGACAGCTCGTACCGCAGTGAAATCCCATTTGCTCCCAGTCACAGCAGCGCTGAGACCCGCTCGGCTGCTCGGTCACCGAGCCGCTAATCGCTCCGTTCATAACGTGCCGTGTTATTCCTGGTGTGGAGATGCCAGCAAACAACTTTTAATACTCCTGCATCGGCACGAGCCGTCCATGTTTAAAGCGCTCACCAGACTGAAGTGTAATGTTTGTCCACAGAGATCTCACAGTGATTCAGTTTCACAGTGTCTCACGTCACTCTGGTCACATTTCAGACGCTTCATGATCAAAGTAATGTTTTCATATCAGGGCTGAGAGCTCAGAGCTGGAACGCAGGAAGACCCCGACCCCGGCCCGCTCTCCGTGCAGTGTTCAAAAGCTGCTTTTAAGTTTGGCTTTATTTTCTGCTTTGACCTCGAGCCTGCACTCAAACGTTGGCCACCCCTCTGAGGTGAAAGCAGAGCAGCGTTTCTGTGGTGTTGTGAGTGAGTGTTGTTTATCTGAAAGTTGAACGTCTTCGCCGTGTATCCGGGACTCCGGTGTACCCCAGGGTAGGGTTCTCGGCTCATTGTTCTTCTGAGTTTATCACAACCCGAAGCAGCAGAACGCCGGCCAGCGGCTGCTTCCTCTGTGCACAGGAAATGTTATCACATAAAAAACTGGTGAATATTTAAAAATGTGGCCTGAGGAGCCGCTGGTTCAGTTTGGCTTTGAACCCAGTGTAGAAATGTTCATCTGGGTTTATTCTTGGTGTTGTCGTTCTGCGGTGTTTGCTGATATATGTCTGTGTTGGCGTCTTGGCTGAAGTTGCTATGGAGACTTGGTGACGTGAGTCTCAGAGCAGAGGCTGTCCTGCACAGGGAAACACTTCGCATCAGGAAGTCTTCTCTGTTACCTGCTGTGAGTCGTTATCTCGTCTTCTCACGTGATTATTTATCTGTAACCACCTGTTTGCTGGGATCTAAAGGTCGTGTGGTTTATGAGCATGAATGAACCCCGGGCTTATTTATTTATTTTTGCATTGTCTCTTTTATTGAGAGAAAGCAATTGAACACTTTTACACTGTCTTTGCTTTCACATTTTTAAACTTACAATTGAAAAGAAAAAAGAGGGAAAAAAGACTTGGGTAAGGGAGTGGCAGCAGGCAAGTTAGCATCACATGATTGTCAACTCGGGGCTTCAATGTAAAAAAAATAAGAAAGCATGGTTCATAAAATAAAAAATAAAAATCACACCTCACAGGCTTAACGTATTCTGTAGGAAGTATCCCTCTGAAGTTTAAGAGAAAATGACAATTTTTCCATCGTATAGATCTCTGGTACAGAATGTTTTCCATCTTCCATCGTTGGTGGTTCAGGCGTAAGCCATTTCCTCGAGGCTTTTTACTCGTGGCCAGTAGGATATACAAGAGTCTTCTATCATTAGAGTTCAATTCATCCACTGGTGTGTTACACAGAAATATGGTCTCAAAGGTTAAAGGAAAAACAAATGAAAACACATTTTGTAGATGTTCGTGGATTAGTGTTGGCGACTATCTTTGCAATCCCAAAAGATTTGGAAACGGTTAGCTCCATCTCGCCCACATCTCCAACAAGTGTCGCAGTTCCCCGATATCTTTGCTGAGCAGGGCTGATGAAAACTCTCGTAATGATTTTACAGCAGAACTCACGGCAAACACTGGACCCGGTGGTAGCCCACTGTGTCATGCAACACTCCTCTGTAATCGACAGGTTACCTTCTTTTCCCCACATTGCTTTCATATACAGAGAGCTGTGGTTTTTACACTGCAGGATGCTCTTATATCGTTTGGAAATCATTTTGCTTTGCGCTCCAGATTTGGTTAATGATAAAAATGTTTCTACAAGCTGTAATTCGTTTAGGTTCACTTTTAAGTTTTGATTAAAATAATTTCTGGCCTGTAGAAATCTAAAGAAGTCGTCTGAGCCTAAATCATGTTTGCTCCTTTCAAAGCTTTGAAATGCCTCCTTGTGGACGAATGAATAATAATTAGTTATACCTTTTGAAATCCAGTTCTTGAATCTATTATCGTACTGATTCGGGAAAAATCTGAATCACATGCTCACCATCAAAGCTTAGAGGCAAATTCTGATGACTTCTTTCAGAGCAGATGTGATTATTTGTAGTATGGGTTCATCTGCCATGTCTGTTTTGTTCTGTAACTTTATGTCCGATATTAAAGCTGTAACTGGTTTTCCTTCAACATCTTTCCATCCGGCGGTGTAATCTGGACAGCAGAGACATATCAGTGGTCTTAGCTGAGCTGTGCAGTAATATTCTCGTAGACAAGGAAGCCCACGACCTCCCTTTTCTTTCTTTAGTTGGAGCGTTTATATTTAACTCGAGCTTTTTTCCCGTTCCAGATGTGTTTTGACAATATTCTTACAATATTCAATATAAAGACTGAAACAAATACAGGGAAGAATATTTAATCTAACTGATTCGATCCTGGAGTGCAGAGACGGATTGGTATTCCATCTTTGTCTGTCTGATTGTATAGATTCATTTAGCGGGGCATAGTTGGCATTGAACATTTTGGTGACGTCACGATGTATCACCACCCTAGGTACCTAATGCTATCTACATCCCACTTCCATTTATAGCGATTCTTAATTTCAACTGGTGGTTCATAGTTTAAAGTTAATACCTGCATTTACATTAACCTTGTATCCTGAAAAAGAGCCGTACTCTGATAGCATTTCCATGCCCGGGCTTATTTTAAAGATGAGCTCCTGTTAACGTGTCGGTGAGTGCCGTGTGACTCGTCGTCACCTTTAGTTTGTGAAACCTTGAATTCATCTGAGTATTTTCTTCGTGCAGACAGCGTGCTGGGATGGAGCAGCTGTGGGCGTCCTTACAGTTAACCTTTTTAATATTTGTAGTGTCTCATGCGAACGGGGGGATCAGCAGACGCTTTTCATGAAATAGATGCAGTTTCATGTTCCATTATTAACTGCCTTTAGTTAACCAAGATGCAGAGGGGGCTTTCCCCTGCTGTGTGACCAACAAACCAAACATGAAATTTGGAGGGTTTGGGTGCTCACCAACAGTTTTTTCCAAAACACGGCGCCGTGCCCAGCTCTCTGTCACACCGCACTTCTTTTAATGTGATTCAGCTACGTTTCCACTGCTAGGAAACACGCAAAGGCCACGCGAGCAGATGAAGCGCTCACAGCCCACAAAGGTCTGTTCAGCGCTTCGACCGTAACACCGAGCTCAGTTTGCTCGTAAAGCCGAGGTGAAGCCGAGATGAGCCAAGGTGAGCCTCTAACTCCAGGGATGAACTAGATGAACACGCAACATTTCAATTTTCATTTTAAAACGGATCTTCAGGCTCGTTGTGTTTGCTCGCCTCTCACAAAACACGTCATTTGCTTCTTTTGCTAAATCTACAAAAAAATGAAGAAACACAGTTTGACCTGAAATAGTGGCACCAACAGCTGTTAGCTGGAAACTACATTGTAGCCACAGCTGCCCTGGGGCGCACTGGCAGAGGCAGTGACTAATGGGAATATTTCTGGGGGTCTCCTTCGCACACTCAGATCTTTGCACCTGACGTGTTTAAACCAGGGCTCTAGAGTGCCACTAATTTTTCAGTGGTGCGACTAAAAAAAATATTTGGTTGCACCTGTGCGACCAACTGTTCGGGTAGCAAAAAAAAAAAAATCTGCAACCTTCCCTGTGGTCAACAACAGACACACATTTTGCCCCTATCGTGGACTAAACCAATCAGAGATAGTCAGGGGCGGGACCTCTCTGATTGGCCGTGGTCCAGTTGAAAGTGCAGGTGGAAGTGGGAGGTGAGTAGCTTGAATAAAGGATATCGATTCATTAAATCCTGACTTTTAAATAACTGTGTTTTGCCAGAAACGGCAGATTCTCAGATTAAAGCTCACAAAACCATTTCAACAACAACCAAACAGCAGATGAGAGCAGGTACACGGACTCCACACAAAGACGTAAACACAGACCCGACGCATCAGAATCAGCTTTGTCTTTCTCGGCTTTCTCACCCGACGTAGACGGACACGCTGTCGGAGCTTAGCGATCCTGATGCGTCCGGTCCGCGCTGTGTTTACGTCTTTTTGCGCTGATTCTGAGCTGCAGGTTTTGTCTCTCCAACCAAAATCCACCGAGCCAGCAGCAAAAGAAGCAGCAAACTGCGCTTCACATTTGATCAATGTCGTCATGAATTTTGCTGTTTTGCTTCCACGACTATTAAAATCACACTTCATGCACAGCTAGCTCTCTCTCTCTCTCTCTCTCTCTGTACTTCAAGAACAGTTTCCGTCTCCAATCTCTGTTTTCTGTATTATTCATTGGCTTATTACCCACCAGTCTACCGTTGTTTACAGCGCTGTGGCTGCTGTCTTTTTCTTTTTTTCACTTAAATGACCTCAGACAAGAAAGCCTGTTTTTTCTGTTGTTCAGTACTGAAGAAATTTAAACTTTATATGCAGAACATTGCAGAATATTTTTAAGGTTATCTGCTATAAAAAGCCAGACCAGGAAAATCTCCTTCATGTTTTTCTGTTTTATTCTCAGTTACTTTCACACAAAGGCATCTGCTGTGATGTTCACAATTCTGATGAAGTCAGTGCTGATAAATGATCAGAATTATAATATTTCTGACTGGCTGAGGCCAAGTTGAATCGAATCGGGACTTTGAAAACCGGAATCGAATGGATTATAGAAATCAGTGATGATACCCAGCCCTAGTGAGCCGCCTAGGCACGACAGACGTGGATGTAGCTGTAATAGGAAAAGAACTCTTGCTAACTTTTCTGTTAAGGCCTGATCCTTCTGAAATTCATAGCCAGTGCTCTGACACGGTGTCATCAATCTTTGCATGCTGAAAAAGCACAGTGTATCCAGAAAAACACATTATATCAATTATTATAAAATTTGTGCACCAGCACGCCCATGGCAAAAAGTTAGTCTAGAGCCCTGTAAAGGAATGTTTTTAAAATATATTTGACATTTAACTCTGACCAATGAATAAAAAGGCGTCTAACTCCAGGGATGAACTAGATCAGGGGTCGGCAACCCTGGGCACGCGTGGCACAGCTGGCACGCGAAGGGTTAACTGATGGCACAACCATAGCTGGACTGGTGATTATTCGTTTTTATGGGCTGATGGGGTTTTTTTGTTTTGTTTTTTTTTTTTTTGGGGGGGGGGGGGGGGGGGGGGTTGTAACGGTATAAACAATGAAAGGTGGATTGGCCAGATGCTGGCAGATGTGTAACAATAACTGGCTGTGGCGGAGCTTCCACAGAGGCCAGCAGGTGGATGAGAGAAAGGGGAGGCGGGAGGAGGAGAGACCCGAGGCGGCCGGTCCGAGTGTCAGGTGAACTTCAGGTAAGAAGTTATGACCTGCAGTCCATCTGGGTCAGATATAAACCAAGTTTAGGTGGAGTTTATTTTAGTTATGCTGACTTTATACAGTCAGTTACAATAACTCGTACTGCTACTAGCTAGCATGACGGAGTTTCTGTACAGCTGCGTGGGTGCTTTGTATGAAACGCCAGGACTGCCATAATGAATTAATTAAACCATGAAATGATTAATTAAATAAATATTTTGGACACATTTAATTAATTCATTTTGGCACAGTTGACTCCTTCGGGTCTCACCATGAAATAATTTTATCTGTCAGCCTCACCCATCAAACTCAGGGGGCGGGGCTAACGCTGATCGAGTCAAAACCATTGCTTTGGCCTGGTGGCCATTGTTTCTAGCACACAACAACCGGCATGTAGAAGCTAACAGAACTGAGCTTTGAAAAACCCTGTTTGTGTGTTACCAAATACCGTTTTAATATTTTTTTAGAGGAGAATGTAGTGGTTTAATCTTCATGTGTCTGGTCGGTTTGTCAAGATACAGCCTCTTTGCAAAAGTGCTTCGATGATTTCGGAGATGTCGTCCCAGTCTCACGGCAAAGCGTGGGATAGACCCGCTCGCCTCGCAAGCAATCCCACCGACAAAGCGCAGGCCCCGGTACACAGCTGTAGTAACCCCGCTGACTTCTTTTACTGAGGTTATATTTATCGGTGTTTTATTTCCTGATGTTCTTATGTGTCCTACGTGTTTCAGTCGCCAATTCTGAATTATAACTAACATTAAAAACATGTTTAAGGAGGAGAGAGAGCAAATAAATCTGTTTAACATCTGATCTTTGGGTTTTTGTTCAGTAATCAGCGTGACCTGTGTATAAACACATAAAAGAGATAACGTTGGTGTTTCTGTCATGTAGTAACTGCTGGCTTTAACTGTACAAAGGTTGTTCCACACTATGAAACACATACAGACTTCATGATGTTCGGCTAATATTTTTATTGTGAATATTAATCATGAGGGTAAACGGCCCTGTACACCACGGAGCGAGTCTCAGCATGTCCACGATATCCTCAGCTCTGAGTTAACACAGAGTTTCCCAGCTGACTAATCTAACGGTCATCTACGAATATTTCACGGCTCATATCAGTATGATTTTACAGAAAATCATCCTTATTACTGCCAAGTATTCCAGAGACGTGAAAATCTACAGCATAAAGAACACAAAAATATAGCAGTCTAACAACACTGTAACAGAGATGAACCGTCAGTTTGTCCAGATCAAAGTGGAATGAAAGTGATTGGTTGAACAGGTGTGATCTGTGTTTTCTGCGTTTTCACCAGCGTAAGAGACTCAGCAGCAGATCAGAATAACAGTTACACATTTAATAAATCACCAAATGAGTACACGCAAGAAACGAGCAAACCTGTTCGGACAGTCTGAGTTTGTGTTCCCTCAGCTGCAGACCACGCGCCGGTAGAATTGCACATAAATCTAAATGTTGATAAGAACAGAACGTGTAGGTGGAGACTAAGACCAGAAAGTTGTATCAACCCTAAAAGAGGATATAAGATATTTGAACGAGGTGAACGTTGGATCTACGGACAGGCTGGCCATTGTATGCGATGCTTTGAAGGCATGAATTCATGGAAAGGAATAGATGGATGGATTCCCGGCAGAATTTTATCATAAATTTATAGATGTGCTATAACTGAAGTATTACATGAAGCTTTTGAATTTGGACGACTCCCTGCAAGTTTTAATCAGGCAGTAATGTCACTAATTCCAAAAGGCGACAAGGATTTAACTGATCCAGGTAATTACAGACCGATAAGTTGAATCAATGTGGATCACAAAATTCTATCAAAGTTTTAGCAAAGAGGTTGGAGGTTGTACTAGCACAAAGTATTCATCAAGATCAAGAAGGGTTTATCAAGAATAGAGCTGCGTCTGATAATATGAAGAGATTACTACACCTGCTGTGGCTGAATAGAAATAACACAAATCCTGTGTTTGCTATATCTTTAGATGCACAGAAAGCTTGTGATAGGGTGGAGTGGAACTTCACAGCCCTGGAAAAGTTTGGAATAGGTGACAATTTTTGCAGATGGATTAGAGCCATGTACTCGGGGCCAGAAGCAGATGGGGTACTTTCTCCTTTTTTTTAGCATTTCCAGATCAACACGTCAAGGATGCAGTTTAAGCCCATTGCTATCTTTTTAGAGCCATTAGCTATTCACATCAGAGAAAATGCAGAGATTAAAGGTGTATTCGGGGAGGCAGAGAACACAGATTGTTCCTATAACCAGATGATGTTCTGGTATTAAACCAAGACCCAACTAACTCTATCACAACACTATAAGAGGTGATTAATACATACTTAATGTTTTCAGGGTACAAAATGAATTGGCATAAATCAGAGGCGATGTCGGTTTCCCAGGCTTGTAGTCATAACTTAATATATCGGGCTTTAACTTTAAGTGGGTGGACAAAGGAATGAAGTACCTTGGAATTGAACTGAACCCAAATGTTGAAGATATTATGACTAACAGTGTGGGAAAATTAATAAACAAGATCAATAAAAACTTGGGTAAATGGAGTAAACTAAATTTATTTAACTAAATTATCAGAGACTGTAACACCTAGTCTTTTTACTGAATCGGCTGTCCCAACCCAAAAAAGAAGGGGGGCTGGCCCTATTATAGCATCTCTTTTGAAATGGCTAGATTAGGCAAACATTGCGCAGGGAAAAACAATATAGATTGGATTTTAATAGAACAAGAGCTTGCATATCCAATCACACCAATTGATATTTTATCACAAAAAGTAAATAATGAGGGTAAGACGCAAAACCCTATTTGGAAATTTTCAAAACGGTATGGTTGGAAGTGCATGTTATAAAATGCAACATCTAATAAATACTTTCATTATTAAAAAAACAGCAGAGGTGTTGATCACAGGTGTAAAGTATTAAAACAGGAATGCAGTATTAGTATTTATACTTGTGTCCCTCCAGCACAGAGTACTTTAAATCTCAGTGTACTTCGGCCCGGTGTTTAATGTCAGCACATCTGATTGGTTCATGTTATTGACTGTTCAGCTCTCTCTTTGTCAGACGACCATCCATCACCTGGAGGAGGCGGGGCTCAACGATCCCTGCATCATCTCCCCACTGAACATTGAGCAGACGGCGCCCTCTGCAGGCAAGAAGGGAAGCAGCTGCTCCTCCTCGGACGAGAGTGATGAGGAGAGTGAGACGGAGAGCACAGGAGGGGCGTACACACAGCGGGCGGGCACGAACCTCCTCTCCTCTTCATCCTCTTCATCATCATCTTTGACTCAGCCCAAACCACCGCCTGTTGTCTCCTCCAATCAGGAGCCGTACTCTCAGCGCAATGCCCTGATTTCAACAGGAAGTCCTTCCAGAGCTGGGCTAGAGCTGAGGAGCTGTGGAGGAAGACCTAAGGAGGAAGAGGAGAAGGATGTGAACCTCCTCACATTAACTTTCGGCAGGGTGGAACAGGAGGAAGAGGAGGAGAAAAAATCAGACTTCATTGTGGAGGAGGTGGCGTTTGACTCAGTGCTCGGCGAGGAGGGCGCCACAGCAACTGTTCATGATGAAGAGGAGGAGGTCTGTGGATACATGGGGCGCTCGGGTATCTGACAGAGCTCTTTAAGGTGCCTGGTTATCAGGTCCACGTCTGGGTTCATGTGGGCCAGGGTTTGAAATGTTTTCATTTTCCCTCCAGCAGCAGCGGCGCAGACGTCGGCCATTTTTATTCTAACGTGTAGGTTCTCACCTCTTTGCTGATATTACTTATTTGAATCTGTCCGTCCGCTGAAGTCCAGAGATCGTCTCATTGTTTCAGGTTCTATTAATAAGTGTGAGACACCCGCTGATGCAGGAGGTCCAGGACGTCCGTCCCTGCTGCGTCTCTGGAGATGGCGACTCAGCCGCCTCTAATGGCTAACGTGAGGTTAGCATCTGGTCTCCGCGGTGAGCAGCTAGAGGACGTCCCGTGTTAGGGAGGCGATCTATCTAAATCTCATGTTCCTGTTAGACTTTAGGTTTTCTGTGGACCAGTTCTGAGCAGGTTTATTTTTATCTCTTATTTTAAATAAAAACCAGTTTGTTTGTTTTGTCAACACACAGCTGTGTTTGTTGGGCATTCCCAAACTCCGTCACGTAAGCATCCCAGTGCCCGGGTCGAACTCTAACCCACACCGAGTCTGAACAAAATGTTTCGTATTCAGCCGTGCTTTGGATTATTACTCATGTTTGCATCATGTGATTAAAGCAGAAGGCAGTTAAAGAGCCTCTTTGTTCACCTGTGGGGGGGACGGTGGGGAACAGGGAGGCTTGGCTTTACACTGAGAAAGACCTGCAGCGACACCTGGTGGACTTGCTTCAGTATGGCAGGCGTAATGACCCGGGCGTCTTCTGGATCGACTTCTTCCCCTTTGGACAATAACGTCTCTCATCTGCAGACTTTGTCCATCAGCACTGAAACTCTGACGTTTGTAAAATGTTTGGTTACTGTGATGTGTCTGTGCTCAGAGCTGCTGCTCTGAGCGCTGGTTGCGTAACCAGCTCCGTTAGTTTTAGTTTTGTTGTTGGTGACAGTAAAACAAACTGAAGCACAACAGAAAAACAGAATCGTAACAAACTGAAGTCATTTCCTGTATGTTTCATGTCAGTGACGATTAGTTTCTTTTTCCTGTAAGGACCTCTGTAATCAGTGACGTAGAGCTGATTATCTCTGAATCAATCTGATTGATTGTTGCTGTTGGTTTTTGTCCCTCTGGTCTCTGGTGGGCGCTGCTGGACATTTTTTATGATTTTTAATGTTTTAATCAGGAAGAAATAATCTGACAGCAGATGAAATGACTTGATTCTTATGTGTGTCTAAAGGCAGCGACTGTTATTATGGGCACGTCTGTGTCTGAACTCTTCATCGTGTCTGATCATGAACGTGTCTGCAGTGAATCAGCGTCACACAGCCTGCTTATTCGCTTATTTCCATTTACATAAAGCACATCATACCTCTGTAATGCACTCATACAACTTATTCAAACAGTGTAATCACAACATGTTTGTGCCATTTTTGCATGTTTGTATTCACAGTGGACAACGTTGAGCCATTTCATTTCTATATTGATCAAAAACAACAAGAAGCCTCAGATGTTTTTGTACAGAGTCGCGCTTCAAACCAATAAAGGTCTGAGACGGTGCTGCTGGCGTCCTGTGTGCTCTGTGATCAGGAGCTGGAGCTGTAGTGTGAGCAGGGAGGGACTTCTGTGGAAACAGAAACTCAGAGCTGTACAATAACACATGCCCCTGTGCTGCCCTCCCCTCCCTCTATAGGTTGTCCTCAGCCCCACAAACAGCTTATCAGCCGCCTTGAAGCAGTCTAACTTTGGCACAGTCCATGGACACACGATGGGGCTGTGGATGCTGCTGCTTCTGCATTTACATCTTGGTAATGCTCACTGGGGTGAAGGTGGGGGGTTACTGAAGCTTTCTGTTGTTTTCTCTGGTTTTTTACACCTTTGCATTGAAGTTTGTGTGTATTGGAGGAAAAGAGTGAGTGTGGATGTTAGCAGGAGAATTAATAATCATTCTTATTTCTACTGAAGCACTCATGGACTTACAGGAAATGTCTGATTTGAGCTCTCAGCAGGTTTACAGGGGTGTTGAATCTGTTTCTGGGGGAGTTCAAAGGAGGAGGGGGTCACAGGAAATCAGACTGGTAGTGAAGGAAAAACTGTGACAGTTTAAAAAATGACCTATTATATTAATAACATTTTAAATAACTAATTATCATTATTATTTGTTGTAAAATGTTACTTCTGGTTTCATTTCTCTTCACTTCCTTAAACTTGTAGAATGACTTTTGCTCATTTGCCAAAAGACTGACACAAAATCACAATATAAAAGTTGATAATGAAGTTTACTGACAGTAAAGTGATTTATTGCTCAGATTTTCTATAATATTATTGTTCTAAAGTCTCTGGACCTTGATAATGGTGCCATGAAGGTGCGATAAGTAAAACTTTCAGCTGGATCTTGATGCTTGGGTTTGGTCCTTGTGCATTTCTGTTCTTAGGTTTTAAAGCAGCCTGTGTCGAGTTAATGTTCAGACACTGCTAAAGGAAGAATTTAGACACTTAAAGTAAAAGTTCTGAACTAATTTCAGATTATTTATATTGTCATAGATATCTTACAGTGTTACATGCTATAATACATGTCAGGTTTAGCTCCCTCCCTAGTCAGTGTAGGGATCTGGCTGTTAAGTGATGAGTATGAACCCTGAGCCAGGTTTATTAAGGCTGTTGTGTTTTTAACATGTTTTGTATTTTGTTCTATTTAATCTGAACAAGCCCCTAAAAACAGTCAGTGATCCCTGTCGGCCTCTCTCGGTTTTTATCACCACTGTTCATTTTAAAACTCAGTGTTTAAACCCTTCTGATGTAGCTACAGCCCATGCAGCAGTATATTAATGACTAACCTCGTATTGTGGATGGATTATCTCAGTTGTTCTCCTGACTGAAGTTTGGTCCGTTTACAGCATCCTGCCATGCGATTACATTTGTTCCTGACCATCAGGAACCCTCATGTTAACTTTTATCGAGTGGAAAAAAGTTAGCGTTCATCCTCCAGCTTCACTGTGTTTATGTTATGCTAACATAGCTGTGTAGCTAGCGGTCACGTAGCACATCATTATATAGCAGCTAGCCCAACTTCAGTAACCCTACAAACGTCACTGCTGTTTAGTTTTCTGTCTTCATTTATGTTGGAAGTGATAGCAGAGCTGTACGTTTGAATTTTTCAGAAATCTCTCAGTCAGAACATGCTATATCATGTTTAGGTGGAAGCCATCCATCCATCCATCCATCCATTTTCATCCGCTTTGTCCGGGGCCGGGTCGCAGGGGCAGCAGCCTAAGCAAAGAGGCCCAGACCTCCCTCTCCCCAGCCACCTCCTCCAGCTTATCCGGGGGAATACCAAGGCGTTCCCAGGCCAGCCGAGAGATATAATCTCTCCAGCGTGTCCTGGGTCTGCCCCGGGGCCTCCTCCCGGTGGGACATGCCTGGAACACCTCACCCAGGAGGCGCCCAGGGGGCATCCTTGTCAGATGCCCGAACCACCTCAGCTGGCTCCTTTCGATGTGGAGCAGCAGCTGCTCTACTCTGAGCCCCTCCCGGATGGCCGAACTTCTCACCCTATCTCTAAGGGAGAGGCCAGCCACCCTTCGGAGGAAGCTCATTTCTGCCGCTTGTATCCGCGATCTCGTTCTTTCGGTCACTACCCACAGCTCGTGGCCATAGGTGAGGGTAGGGACGTAGTTTAGGTGGAAGCTAGCGAGCTAACTTCCTGCTAACTTCTAACTCTGTTAAATATAATAAATCCTGTTTTTATGGATGTTAAACTTAATTGTTACACCTGGTAAAGCAGCAACGCTGATCATTTTATTTAAAGATGAAAGAATTTAGATAGTTTGTAACTCTCAGTGATGCTGCAGTGTTCGTTTGACTTTGGGACCTGAAGTGGAGTTTGGACCCGGAAACAGCTAATGATGTCAGACTCAAAGAGCGGATACTGGCCACACAGGAAGTCATCGCACTTTGTAGCTGATGATTGGCCACTAGCGGACGTTGCAAGCTCTGGTTGCCTAGGTAACCATCTAAACTACTGAACATACCTTCATGTTAGTCACTGTTCTTTGGTCCAAGGGGGAAAGTTTATCTCTGGGACACGCCCACTGGGTCAGTAACAGCAGTCAACTTACTGCTAACCGCTGTCACAGAACCGCAAACCATAAAGAAAAGGTCCATGATCCAGATAAAGCAAACAGTCTCTGAACAGCAGGAGGTTAGCTACGCACTGCTAATCGGCACGCAAAGAGCCACCCATCTGATTTACTCCTGAACATAAACGGCAGACTCGTCCTTTTCCTTACTTTTAGTCTGGCTCGGTGTAAGTGATCCCTGAATTAGTCACCTGGAACGTCACTACCTGTGACGAAACGCTGACTCTGCTGTCATGTGTATGTCTTTCTTCCAACAGCCTGCACTGCATTTATGTAGTAGCCACTTGTCTGTGGCTCAGGTAAGTTTCGTTTCCCTCTCAGTCTGTACTGAAGTGCTCTTTGCTGTAGGTCTCTGAACAGTCACAGCCTTTTATAGCGGTGACTCTGTGATTGAAGTGCAGAATCTCAGCTTTACTTCACGGGATTGAACAGGAATATTACTCACTTAGTTGAGAGACTACAGACATTTCTTTGCACAGTTTCTGATTTTCAGGAGATCAAATGGAGCTGCTGTTTCTCTGTAAATGAAGCGGGTGAAAGGTCTGGAGGTGATCCAACTGTCCACATTCCCATTTGGAAGCTCTTTTTGTAAACCCACCCTTCCCAAACCTGGAGGTTTAATCGTGATCATTTTGAATAAAGGCTGAAGGTGAGTGACAGAGTCCACTTGTCCAAAGTAGGCCAAAAGGCAGGTCAGAGCAGCTCTGAGTGAAACATCCGTCGTCTCCTGTGGATGTCTTTAAAGAACTAAAGAACACTGTCATGATCCAAGCACATCATACAGACACCTCACAGACACACTGTGATGTATTCCCATCATGAAGATGTTTCCTCATCATCATCTTGATGCTTTGAACCCAGATGTGACAAACGAGCAGGTAGATCTGCTCTACCGTATCAATTTCAAAATTCTCTTGCTTACTTTTAAAATTTTCAATCGGCTCCCAGGTATCTATCCGATCGCCTCCATTTGTAGATCTTCCAATCAAATGCTCCTGACCCAACCAAGGTCTCGTCTGAAGTCCAGAGGAGGTCAGGCCTTTGCTGTCGTAGCTCCCAGCCTCTGGAATAACATCCCTCCCTATATTCGTTCCTCCGAGTCCATTCAGTCTTTAAATTGCGTCTTAAAACATGTTATTGTAGTTTGGCTTTTGATTCAAACTAGTTTCGTGGCTAGTTATGCTGTCAAAGGAGCTTGCAAAGAAAAGCGTCTGGCAAGCTCCTTTGACTACGATGACCTGGATGACTGAGAACCTTCACAGACGGCTAGTTATGCTGTTTACCTTATTGTTTCTTGTCCTCCTTCTAACTGTTTTTATTCTGTCTTATGCTATTGCTCTGACCGACTGTGAAGCACTTTGGTCAACTTAGTTGTATTATTAAGTGCTATAGAAATACATTTTGATTTGATTTGATGTGAGACCTGCGAGGACAGAGGGACGATGCAGTTGTCAATCAAATGTAGCTCCGCCCTAAACCCTCCCTGTTTTCAGGTCCCTTCTTACTCCAATGAGACCATCTTTTTTGAGTTGGAGGCTTATGTCTCACAGACCTCTATGCAATCAGACTTCATTTCACAGCCAGAGGAGTCGGCCCCTGCTGGACATTAGAGCTTTAAGCTTTTCTATTTCCGACTTCTAAACTAGTTTTGTGAAAAGTTCCTGCAGATTCAGCTTCCCTACATTTCTCACCCACATTTATGATTTCAGCTCCAAAGTGTCAGGATGGTGATAGCGAACAGCTTTAAAGCATTAATTTCTCCGATCACGCTGGGTTATTCCAGCTTTCACATGTGAATAAATATCTGACCATTCAGGTCACTGCGTTTGGCCACACTTGCTCTCGTAGCTCAAGTCACACAAAGTTATAAACAGTAAATAATCCTGCATCCCTCAGATTCACAGCTAGCTGCTGCTGCGGGTCAGTCGGCTCTCTGAATCAGTACTCTGCCTCCTCAGATGTGGTCACAACTCTAATAAACAGGAGCTCAATCCTGAAACCCGTCCCAAGGCTTCGACTCGGGGATCAGAATAGGAAATCCTCCCTGCTGCCGCCTGCTCCCGAGCATCGGACAAACCAGAATCTCTGTTTCTTCCTTTTTGTGTTCAGGAACATCAGGACGAGCTCATCGTTTCATGCTAACATTACAGACAAGTTCACATCTGAAAAATTCTGAATTTTGAGTCAGTCTGTGTGTAAAGGCCTACGATAACAGGAGTCTTCCTCACGTTGAGTCTTCCTCACTTGACTGGATGTTGTAAGGGGGGTTTTCTTCACCATGGAAAGGATCCTGGGATCATCCCCCTCTGTCTCCTGTGGATGTCCACGATCTTGTCTTTGTTCTCTCTGTGGACCAAACTGTTAATGAGTCCTCAGCAAATGGTCCCTCGCACTATTGGATGGATGAGTTTTGTTTTTGAAGAAACAAAGATATATCCACTCCTGTGTAAGAAACAGTGTTAAGTACATTATCCTGTTATAAAATAGTGGATTATTCCACTCCGTGAAGTAAAGCTGAGAGTTTGTACTTCAAATGCGTTTTGAGAGGTTCATTTTAAATCTGCAGAGCCGAAACTGTGTGAGTACAAACACTTCCTGTCTAAGCATACAGGAGGATTATTTTAAAACTTTTTTATATCCTCTTCCTTTCTGTAGCGACGGGCATTTCCCTTTCTGCACCCTCCAGCGTTTCCATCTCTTCCATCAACTTGGAACACACACTCAGCTTCCAGCCGGGCCCTCAGACCCCCTCTGACGCCCAATTCATGGTAGAAGTCGTCCGCTCCAGGTATTCAGAAAATCTGATCAGAAATTTAAGCTGTCTCAAACAAAACCGATTCAGATTCAGAGTGTCAGGCTAAATTTAAAGGCTTTCGCTGGTCTTTTTAATAGAGCAGCTTGGACAGATTGCTTGGTCTTGTTTGACACGGCAGAGCAGTGATTAGTGATTAGTACTATCACAGCACAAAGGTTAAAACCAGCCAGTGTCTCCTGACTAACCTCGTATTGTGGATGGATTATCTCAGTTGTTCTCCTGACTGAAGTTTGGTCCGTTTACAGCATCCTGCCATGTGATTGCATTTGTCTCTAACCATCAGGAACCCTCATGTTAACTTTTATCGAGTGGAAAAAAGTTAGCGTTCATCCTCCAGCTTCACTGTGTTTATGCTAGGCTAACATAGCTGTGTTGCTAGCGATCACGTAGCACATCATTATATAGCAGCTAGCCCAACTTCAGTAACCCTACAAATGTCACTGCTGTTTAGTTTTCTGTCTTCATTTATGTTGGAAGTGATAGCAGAGCTGTACGTTTGAATTTTTCAGAAATCTCTCAGTCAGAACATGCTATATCATGTTTAGGTGGAAGCTAGCGAGCGAACTTCCTGCTAACTTCTAACTCTGTTAAACGTAATAAATCCTGTTTTCATGGATGTTAAACTTAATTGTTACACCTGGTAAAGCAGCAACACTGATAATTTTATTTAAAGATGAAAGATTTTAGACAGTTTGTAACTCTCGGTGATGCCGCAGTGTTCGTTTGACTTTGGGACCTGAAGCGGAGTTTAGGACCCAGATTACTCCGTGAGGCCCCTTGACTACAGTTGCCGTAACCCCCTGATAGTTCATCAAGCGGTGCGGCTTCATCTTGTACCAAAGTTGTTGTAAAACATTTTTAACAGATTTTTGAGCGCCGTGTACGTCATGAAATCGGTTCCAGGTCAGTAAGCACAACCAGAGTTCATACATAAGGAGCACTGATGATTTTTGAGAAAATTAAAGGATTTTAAGTGCGCCTTATGGTGCGGAAAATACAGTACATCAGAGACTGTGTGGTTAGCTTTGTAGTCAGAAATGTAAAAACGGCGCCTGGGAATGACTCAAGTCGATATTCTAGTGATGATGTCCCAGAAACAGAAGCAGTTTCTGTGTTATAACATGAATTCTTCACTGTACTCTTGGTTTCTCAGTCCCTGAGGTTTGGCACCTCCTGGGCTGAAGGTGCTTCTTACTAAAACGTCAGGTCACAATAATGTCAGTAAAGTTAATTTCAGCCTCGTTTGATCCTGAATGATATCTCCTGTGTTTGTTGCTTATTTAGCTCCTTTGTTCAGTAAGTTTCATGTTTCATTTCTGTTTCTGAGGCACCTCTAAATACAGAGTCAGCACTTTCCTTTCTGAGTAAATGTAAACTTTCATATTTATTTGAAGGCAGATGTGAGGTTATTTATTGTGGATGACGCACACGCCCACAGCTTCATTCATCTGTGAAAGGTTTATTTCACAGGATGACACAGTAATCTGTCTGTCTTTGTGTTTTGTTTTCTTCGACATGAAGAAAGCAGTTGTGGAAGCCGGTGCCGGCTTGCGTGGCACTGAGGGCGGGACAAACATGTGACCTGACCAGAGCCTTCAAGGACCCGTTCGACCACTACGTAGCTCGTGTCCAGGCCTTCACGGCCACCCAGAGGTCCAGCTGGACGGTATCGGACAGCTTCCTGCCGCTGTCAGACAGTGAGGCACTTTAACACGTTTCATTACCAGTTTTATGATGAAAGCATGAGCGTGTGATGGAGAGCCAACACAGCACACTTGTACCTATTATTATGTCATATTTGTTGTAACCTTACAGCAGTGTAAAACGATAACTCCTATTAACACAGGTTACATCAGTAACTCCACCCACCATCTTGCATTTAACACCACAAACATCATATTTTTCTGGTTTTGTGGTTGTTTTATCAAAGCTCGCCCTGAGCCAGGATACGTCGCCGTATCCACGTCATGTGACTGTTCGTGCCATCACCTGTACATTCCTAATGATTTACCTTCATCTTCTTCTAGTCCTGCTCACAGCTTCGTTAAACAGATGTTACACGGTCCCATGACGTTTTCCTTTGAGAACAGTTTCCCTGGTTAGAAATCTCTTCAGGGTTTTTCTGCTGACAGAAACTAAAATCATCGCCTGTGTTTGTGTCGCTGTACTGATTTGTGTCCAGTCTCCTTCCAGCTGACTGAATTTCTTCTTTTTTCTGTAGCTGTGATTGGACCTCCTGACATTGCGGTGTCTGGATGTGGGAACTGTTTAATCCTGCACCTCACACTTCCTGAAGTCTTGGCGAGCGAGCACCTGAAGGACAGCCACACAGACTTAGTCTTCCACGTACGACGAACCCGCGACGGAGCGGAGGTATGTCGGCCGTACACTCAGGCTACGCCCACCAGCACTCGGGTGTTTTTTGAAAAGGGGGTTTCCCCCGTTACCCCCAAGAACTGCTTTAAACATGAAAACACAAAATACGAGAAAAGTCAGGTGGATATTTAAACCTAACGGTACAAGAATGCAGACAAACCAGAAGCTGCCCCACCATCATAAAACCAGATAAATCTACACTTGTTTGTCTTCTTTCAGTTTTTCTGTAACCCAGGACCCCATTTACATGTGGACAAAAGGCCAAACACACAAAGACTGAGACTTTTCTAAAACAACCTACAAACTCTGCCTGTTGTTTTAGATTATCTTGTAGATTTTGTGTGTGTGGACACAAAGGTGTCCCTCAGAAAGTTCCTTACATGTTGATCCAGTTATACAAGCTTTTCTTTAATGAGTGAATCTTGGCTTTTATTTTATAAGTAAATCTTGTTTTTTTTGTTGGTATAAAATAACTTTTCTGATTAAAGAGAATTCAGGGATATTTAAGTTTTGTAAATCATCGCAGTGTTCAGAAACTAAAAGTGTTTAAAACACAAATTGAAATCTAAAATCATTTTGTGACTCGTTCAACGATAAATGAAAATGAATGAACATGTCAAACATGTCTTTTCATCAGGATTTGAGTTTTGAAGCAACATTTATTCAGATTACAGTCTTTACTTGTGCCGCTGCAAATACAACAAATATTTTACCAACACAATAATTTTACGACTAAACTTTCGGAGCGCTTCGGTTGTCTCGGCGCCGTCACACTGGTAATCTGAGTTCTGCAAACATGCGTGCGTTTAAACGGTACTTCCTGTCTTCCTCCTGTGGCTACACCCACAGGGGTTTGCATGTGGTTGTGTTTTTGGTGTACTCGACAGTACAAAGTTCCTGCACACGTCTGTGAAGGACTACATTTCCAGATTTTTATTAGTACTTCTCTCGCTTTGACTTATTACAAGGAAATGTTTTATGATCTTGTGAAGTTCTCATGGTTCATTCAAATGTAGGTTTTTGTTCTTGGTCATCATCATGTAAGACGACACAGTTTTCCATGGAGAGCAAACTTTCCTACATTTCAGCCCTGCTGTTAATAAACGGTGAGGCTCAACATTTACTCTTCCACCTTAAACAGGAGCTGACCTCATCCACGCTCCTTTAGCAGCACTTCTGTGTTTTGTGGAAAATTTTAACTTTTTGATGCTGAGACGAACCAGCCGCAGAGCCTCGGATCCTCCCGCGTCACGCACACCTGCGTGTTGTAACGGAGGCCGTTTACATGCTGTGAAACTCTGAGCCGTGTGGAATACCAAGAAATCACAACGGCAAACCCACACAGCAGCTCGTCTGAAAGCTCGCTACGATTATTAAGCACCTCGCGGCTTGGAGAGGCGCCGCTGACGTTTTTCACTCTGTGGTTTTTGGCAGCGTCTTCCTCTCCCCAGCTCACATCTGCCTGTGTTCGGGGAAACGCTGAGCTTCAAGAGAAGAGGGTCAGTCATCTCTGCGAGCTGGAACATGTCGGCTGGAGGAGATTAAACACACATGATTGACAGAGTCTTCCTCAATAAGCAGGACCTGAAAGTCCCATTGAAAGTTACAGAAAAATCCCCCGCTTACATGTCCTGGTAGGCAGGATTCATTCACTTTGTGGAGGTCAGCTGATACCCCCTGATCGGGGTCAGGAGTTAAGCAGGTGAGACAGCGTCTGGAGGTTTGGGCTGCAGGTGTAGAGCTGATTTATAGCCTGTATCACATTTACACAGGAGGCGCTAACACAAAGAGCACGTTCACACGCCCCAAAATACATCTGTGACCAAAATAAGCATAATAAACAAAAACCTAAACAAAACGTTATTATGAAGATGAATATATTCCTATTTGTAGCAGTAATAGTGATGTTTCTGCACAATCAATAAGAGTCAAGCTGGACAGCACATCTGTGGCCACGCCCACACATGTGATTAATACTCTGGGTGCTTTAAGTGCAACCACTTACTGTCTAATTGTCCTCGTCCACGTGGAAACGCAGAAGTGTTGGCCAATCAGAAGCCTACATCAAAAACATGGCGCACGGTCTGGTGTCAAAAAAGGAAGTAAAGGTGCGCACGAGGCACGACAAGCAGCTTTCAAAAGCTCCGCTTTCACACATAGCTTTCCAAACCATCTTATATTTATGGGGAAAATAAGACATTTACAACAAAAATGGCAAATTTTCAGTACAAATGTGAAACGTTTATGAGAAAAACAATAAACTCTTCAGTATGTTGGAAAATGTGTCGTATCCTGCAGATTGTAGCAGAGCAACAAACTAACAACTATTCTGGCTTTGATCAAATACTTATTACAAATAAAACTTTAATGTACGACTTCACAGTATTTCCTGTAAAACTAGGATGAAAATAATTCACATATTGAGCTAAAATCCACTAAAACAACACTTAATGTCTTCTTCACAAGAAAAATAAAAGCAGTTCAAAGCAGTTGTAGCAAAAACACAGTAAATACATAACAAACATTAAAGAAAAACAGTTATTTTGAGGGTTTTGGTGAAAAAACAACTTTTTCCACCACAGTCTCAGTCGGCTCATTATCTTCTGATTGTTGCTGCTGGATGTGAGTCCTCTCGTTCTCTGTGTCCCTTTTGTGGAAAAACTTCTTGGTTATGTTTAATCAAGAAGTCGTATGTGGTTACGTTTATAAAATTATAGTGATTTGTTGTTGCTGTCTTCATGGGTACTTAAAGGTTTAAAGCTCATTAAACCAGGAGGAGATGGTGCCGTCACCGAGATGATCAGCCCACCAGCGGCTGGGCGAAGGCGGGACACGACCTCCTTAACCTCGATACTCACTAATGCTCAGCTTTGACAGCTGGCAATAACTGCACAAACACAGAATACGAGCGACTTAACGAGCTGCAACAGCAGCTTACTGAAAATATCCCTGTGATGGAACTTTATGAATCGATCACGAGCCACACGACTTTCATCGCATTTATGTCCGAGTACACAAAATGAACATTTTCTGCTGAAGTCGACATCATGAGTCCAGGATGGAGTCGTGTCACACTTTCACATTATGAGTAGTGAGTCCATCCTCAGTGACCCTGAACTCTCTAAAATGTTCAGGTGTGAACACAGTTTGTCCAGCAAATCCACGTCTCACCTGTGTGGACTTTTATGTGACGCACACACATATACAGTACTGTGCAAAGGTTTTAGGCAGGTGAGAGAAACTGCTGTAAACAAAGAATGCTTTCAAAAATCAAAGAGTTAATCATTTATTTTTATCAGTCAGTGAATGAACAAAAGAGAAATCTAAACCCCATCGGTGTTTGGTGGGACCCCTTTGCCTTCTTCTAGGCACACTTGCACACCGTTTCTCAGCTGGTAGGTTGATCAAACACCTCAGAGATATAAGCACAGACCTCCTGTGGATGTGGGCTTCCTCACAGCTTTCTGTCTCTGATCCCAGACATATATGAGTCCACACAGGGCCACCTCTGGCCCAGATGTTTCTGCGCTCTGTAGCTCCTCATGTTAGCGGCTCAGTGCGTCGTTCTGCTTTACTTCCTGTTCTGATCAGCTGCTGAGCTGCAGCTCTTCCTGTCTTTGGAAAAATAAAATCACGGTTGTAACACAGGAAGTGATGCACTGTACAAAGTACAAAGTACAGTGCATCTGCACCAGTTTGTTTGGAATGACAAGAAATGGAGGAAAGAGCGCCACCTGGAGGAACTAGTGGAGAAGCTACAGGTCAGGTAACTACATAACATAAACCTGCCTGCAGAGAATCAGAAATCTGTGAAGGTTTGGTCGAAGGTTTAAAAGCTTCCTGACCTGCAGGTTTTCCCGTATTGTCAGTTTCCTCCTTCTGTGTTGGATCAGGCTCTCCTTTTCTAACGTGCTGCGCTTCTTTGCCTCTGCATGTGTTTTTAAAAAGCCCACAAACCAGAACATTCAGTCTTCACCTTGTCCAGCTTTTCACCAGCTGTGTTCATGTGCACGTGTTTAAGCTCAGGTCCACAAACAGTTTGTGGACACGTTGGAGAACACTCTGATTTTGGTGGCCGTGAAGCTGAGCATCAGGACTTTTCACAGTGAATCATCCACACCACACAGCAGCAGATCCATGACCAACCTTTGATGGGGGATCTCAGGGTTGGCTGAAGCGTGGTCCATTTTCAGCATCTTCTTCCTGTCACATGATGACGTTTGTTTGCGCCTGTCGGACCGTCAGCATGAACTTTGTCTGTTTGTGTGTTTCAGTTCACGCTGCATATGCCCTACTCTGAGGAGACTGTGATCAGCTACCTGCAGACAGGTGTGGAGTACTGTGTGACCGCCTCCGTCAAGCCGCACTTCTCCAAAGCCATCCCGAGTGAAGCTCAGTGTGCCTTCACCAGCCCCCCACCCAGAAACTCACGTATGTGTGGCTGCAGACTTGCTCTCCTGCTTAATGTCATTTCAGTTTAGTGAGCTAAAAGACGACAGCTCTAATTTTATCTTGTTTTGATGTATAAACAGCTGAATTAACCCACTTTACTGTTTATCACAGAGTTCTTCTTCTCTTGCTTCTGTAGTACGTCACAGAGGGGGTCAAAGCCCCGCCCACCAGAGCATGAGACCCAATTGGAAAGAAAGTTGGATTAAAGAGGGGAGGAGTTAGGACAGCTAGTTTCAGGGTCTGGTATAAGATGAAGGAGGAGTCCAGAAGTCCAGACACGAGCCGATGCTTATTACAAGTTTATGATGGCGCTAAAGCTGACCTGATTGTCCACGGTGTGACAGGAAGACTCTGTCCACACGCTGCTGTAGCTTATTTGGAGTCTGGTGATAAAGAAATCCTGTTTGTGCCACAAAATCATGTTTGATAAGTTAGAATATTTATTGAATGTCAATGTTCTCACTGCTCAGAGACACGAGGAAACTCCAGAGTGTCAGTTTTGAATTGAATGTAGTATGTAAGACGCACCTCTGTGATTAGCCTAGCTCTTCTTTTCACATGATGTCACATTCGTGCGTCCGGCACAGCCAATGGGAGCTCGGTTTTATTACCGTGTATGGACACATGCGTGTTCACAGACCTCACGCCCTGATGAAGGCACATGGACCGTGTTCGAAGACTGAAAGAGGAACCTGGTTTCAGAGCGAGCACTTCCTCTCAGGCATGTAAATGTGCAGGTGGAAGTCTAACACCTGCACCCTGGTCTCTTCCTCAGTGTACATGCTGGTGGTGCTGCTGGGGGCCTTCTGCGCGCTGGTGTTCCTCCTCATGGCGTTGGTCGCCTACGGCAGCCGGCTGACCTTCAGTGTGCTGAAAACGAGACTTCCCAAATCTCTGGTAACAGCGACTAATCGATCAGATTTAACCAGTTTATCAATCATCTGATGACACAAACTACGTTTGATGCAGTCCACAGGAAGTCACATGACACAGTGTGGGATCAGTGTTTCGCCTCTGCTGCTGTTGTTAACGGTGTTTTTATTTAAATGCTGGTGTCTGCATGTACTCGTGGTCAGAGCTGCTGTGACTGAGCAGAGGTCAGAGTAAACGGTCCCGCCCTCTCTTCCAGTCGTACGTCATCCTCTACCGGCGAGGAAGCGCTCCACCCGGACTCTCGCCTCAGAGCTCACATGACGACGGCTCGTCTGACCGCCTGAAGAGGAGCCACTCGGAGAAGTCTGTTTAGGTGGAGCCGGCGGAGCGGGTGTGGGGCTTCAGGTGTAATGATGTGTAACAAGTATTTTATGGATGATGTCGGTTGGCATCTGTTACACCACCGCAGTGGATTCTGGATCAAACAAACTTTGGTTCAGTGGGCTGAACAAGCTCAGATCATTTTAACTCTGCCACCTATTCTTAATATTTGTATAAAAGTCCTGCTCTGTTTGCTCTGAGCCTGAAAATGGGGCGCGTGTATAAAAATGTCAAACTCCTGAACAGCTGATGCAGTCCTTCAGTCTCACCTGGACTGATTGAGTTCAGATGGTCATCGTCGCTGAGCTGACACGGTTTCCCACAGGGACACGTCCCACAACAGGTCGTTCCCATCTTTGTCGGACCTGTGACGATGTAATCCTGACAATAGCGTCTCCTGTGAATCTGAATAACGTCTGTGTCTATATTTTTATAACCTGGAGCTCTTCTTCATCCCATTAATCGAGACAGGAAGTGAAATTTTCATAAAATCTCGGTGTCGTTACTGTAAGTTTATATGTGAAGCGTTACTGTGAAGTGTTCCTGTATTTCCTGCTTTCTGTGCTAAATAAGCAGACCCATGCTTTTCATTTAAAGTCAAGTTTATCTGGTTTGCAGGGGAGTGAAGGGTGGATGCCTGTGCAGCCATCTCCACCCATATTTGGAGTGAACTTTGAATGCGATGATTTTTCTTTGATTGTTTTCTTGACTTGTCTTTCTTTCATTTTTAAATAAAGCAAACTGAACTCTGAGAGTCTGATGTGAAGGTTTGTGGATGATGCTGTATTAATCACACTTTGGACTCACCTGTTTAAAGCAGGTGAGGACGAGCTTCCACACACTGAGATCAAATCCCTCGAGGTCACAGGTCAACCTTTGTGAACATAACCTAGAATCATCACATTTATACCTCCGGTGCATCTAATGGGAGGCTGCCTGTATCTTTTAAAGTGCTCTTGAGCAACAGTTCTTCAGCTTTCTGGAGCTCCTCTTTGGACAGTCTGAAAAAAGACTAGACGAAAGGAACAGATATTTCCTGAATGTATGTTTGCCATCCATCCATCATCCATCTTCTTCCGCTTTATCCGGGGCCGGGTCTCGGGGGCAGCAGCCCAAGCACAGAAGCCCAGACCTCCCTCTCCCCAGCCACCTCCTCCAGCTTATCCGGGGGAACACCAAGGCCCGGGGCCTCCGCCCGGTGGGACATGCCCAGAAAACCTCACCCAGGAGGCGCCCAGGAGGCATCCTGGTCAGATGCCCGAACCACCTCAGCTGACTCCTTTCAATGTGGAGGAGCAGCGGCTCTGCTCTGAGCCCCTCCCGGATGGCCGAACTCCTCACCCTATCTTTAAGGTGTATGTTGTTTGTATTTATTGTTGTATTTGTATTTTTGTAGGTTTGCATTTTAAAGGAAATACGATACGACTTTATTGATCCCATGGAGGAGAAGTTTGTGCATTGCCACAGCTCAGGTACAGATAGCAGAAGAACACAAAGAGTATACCAAGAATAGAAAGTCAAGAAATACAAAGTAAATAAGATAATACACAATATCCGGCTCTAGACTAACTTTTTGTGCGCCTAACCTTACAAACTAACCCATAATAGCTGTCCATACAGACAGTATTGATTTGTAAATGATTAACTATCAATCCTCTCGACACAAAGTTCTTTATTTGGAGCACATTTCTATCAGAAAGCCCAGTTACTGAAAAAGTTCTTGTGCCTAACGAGCTTCACTGAGCTCAAATTTAAACTTAACATATCTCAAGATATATAAAATAAACAAAGTCTAAATTAAAAATGGCTCAAAGGCTTCGAACTGAACATCTCAGTGTCTGAACATCCTACCGTGGGCGTCTCAGAGGTCCCGCCCTTGACTGTCTCTGATTGGCTTAGACCACGATATGAGCATAGTGTCGTCTGTTGTCGGCCACACAGAGACTTTTTTTTACTCGAACAGCTGCTCCATTTTTTTAGTGACATTATTGAGGAATTAGGTCGCATTTGCAACCAAACTGGCTGCACTCTAGAGCCCTGCTCTATACAGCAGTAGCTGAGGTTCTATGTACACGCATGCACAGTATGTGTTATGGAAAAAGGGCTGTGGAAATATGCAAGTAATAGCTATCTAACAGTATAGACATGTACATGCACACATCCATACAAATGTAGGAATCATTTAGAGTGCAGCTCTTCAGTAATGTGCTGCAGTATGAACAGTACAAACACCGTTAGACCTGCTGTGCTCTGTTCGTTTGTGCTCTCTGGGGTTTTCTGAATTTGAACATCTGCACGGCCGTCCCATCGCAGAGAGCTCTGTCAGGTTTCACCTTTATGCTGAGCCGGTGTTTGAGCGTGGCAGACACGTCCTCTCCAAAGCTCGGAAGCCTCGTCTGACATCATGGTGTGATGACAGATTGCTGACCTCCTTTCCAGCACAGCTGTTTGTGCCACTTTCAGCATCCTCTGGTTTCCTCTCTGCTTCTGGTGCTGCGATAAATTGATGAAGCTCACCTACAGGGACTTTTCCCTCTTGGTCGTCCTGTATGTTTAACTTTTGAGGTTTCACACTTTTGTAGGAGCACTTTGTCAAGGTCGAATTTCACAGGAGCTCAAACAGCAGAGTTTTAATGAAGCAGGGGCTGACTGCTGTCTTCTACAGGGGAGGATGCTCACACCTCATCATCAGGTCACCACAGGTGCAGAGTGGTGATGTGGTGAAGGATGGCGGTCTCCTTCAGCCTGGTGGTGCTTCCTCTGCAGGACCTCATTCAGGTCTTGAGCGTGGCTCCTATCTTACAGCTCATGCTGTGTGTGTGTGTGTGTGTGTGTGTGTGTGTGTGTGTGTGTGTGTGTGTGTGAGACTGAGTGTATCAGGGATGGAATATGCTCTCTGAATACTCCCCCACTCTTGTAAACAGATGTTCCAGACCAGCGGTGTACCAAAAATGCAAAAATGGAGTGCACTCGTAGCAGTGGTGAGACGTGCGTGGATGGAGGTGTTGCACTCCATGGCGACCGAACCAGAGAGTTCCAGGTGAGGTCATGGCCATCGATGTATTTGGACCCGGCCAAGTCCTTCTTCAGCTGTCTCAGTGGTCGATGGCTGGACTACACATTTGCCACAACCTTCCTCGCAGCGCTCATGAAACAGCTTCCCCAGCTCATGAATGGACGCGATGCTGTTTTGATCCTGAGAGACAGTTACTTCTACATCTGCATCATCGCTCTCAGCGCCACTCTCCCAAAACTCTTCGTCAGGCTCAACATGAGCTTCCTCCATGAGGCCGCCTCTCTCTGACTCTCTGTCCAGTTCAACATCCAAACTAGGCAGAGGGTGACGTCACACAATGCACTGGCACAAGATGGCGCTGCACATGCTCTAAAACATAGGTGTCAAACTCTGGCCCGCGAAGCCATACCAAATTACTATTAGAGCTGGACTACTGGTATTATACAGCTAATATATATGTTGTTTAGTATTAAGCTTTGCTTGTTCCATATTCAGTCCATAAGAAAAGATTCATTCATATATCTGGAGGAAGGTTTTTTTTCAATAAATATCAATGTTAGCCCACGATTTTGTTCCAGTTTTCAATTTTGGCCCACTTTGTATTTGAGTTTGACACCCCTGAAAACCAGTAACTTTAAACACTTACTGGTCAAATCCATCACAGACCTGACACAGCACCTGAGCGACGGTCCACAGTTCACTGAAACCTCCTCAGAAATGCTGTCATGAAGACATTCTTAATGAAGGGAAACAGGAGGACAGACTGAGGCTGAAAATGACACCAGAACTGGACTGAAGGTCAGAGGAACAGGTGTGATGGAGAGATGGATCCACATCATGGTCAGTGTGTACGAGGAGGTCAGGAGGAGGTCCAGCAGTGAGCGTCTGCAGCCATCTGTGAAGCACGGTGGAGGCTGTGTCATGGTTTCAGGTCAGTCAGTGCTGTTGGAGATCTTAAACTGATGAATTACAGAGTCTGATCCACCACGCAGGAACATCTGGAAACATCTGACTGGCAGCAGCTTCATTTTTCAGCACGCCGATGATCCCAAACACACTGAGAGAGCAGTGAAAGCACACAGGAACACACACACGAGTCATGGAGTCCAGTGTCGAGTGGAGACTGCTTTGTTCCTCCTGAATTGGAGGCCTTGTTTCTTGAAGAGTCAAACACCATCCCGCTCATGCAGCGTTGTAGAGACATGCAGCCAGAGCTGCAAAGCACTGTGGGTGAGCCTCATGCACCCGCGTAGCTTCTACGTCTCTAAGCAGGCCTTAGCCATCACTCGTCATCGCTCGCTGTGTTATCAGTTAAATACAGGGACCAAACAGTGCTGCAAACATGCTTATCTGCTGGGAAGCTTTAACATGGGAGTCTACGGGGACGGGCTCGCTGCTTCCCCTACTGGACGTCAGAGGAACTGCATGTTTTGTGCTTCAGTGTGTTTCCGTCACCACGAGTGTGTGAACAGGTCCTCACAGCATCACACACACACTCCTGCCTTCCTTCCTTATGAGGCCCACTGTCATAATGACTTCAACCACAGACTGACCCGAGCCTCAGCTTGAACACACCGCGAGTCCGAACCCCCCTGCCCCCTAAAGCTGCCACCTGCCCACGTGACTGCACACTGTAAAAAGTAAGTGTCGGTGAAAACGTTGAGAAGTGTTACGGTTCCGTTTCGGAATAACTCGGTGCTGTTGGTTCGTCTGCCTGTGACTAAGCAGCAGACATGCGCGCTGTCACATAAATAAACCCACGTATAAATAAAGGCACGTGACACCCCGTGTGCGCGTGCTCTGGGTGAACCCACACTTTTTCCAGCGCGCTCTGATTCCTTGAAGCCGGACTCGTTTCTGCGCACACGCCAGTTTCGCTTCCGCGTACTTCCCCGCCTCTTGTTGCCGTGAAAGCTACCAGGAAACACACTCGGAGCCGGATCACAGCACACTGACAGCGGCGAACCTGCCGGGGACATGGCAGCCTCTGTGTGCGCCTTCATCCTGGCGCTTTACGCACTGTGCGGCTCCGCAGGTAAGCACACCTTTACTTTGAGGGCAGGTGAGGAGGAGGAGGCGGTCTGACGGAGGGAAAGGCAGCGCAGAGCGTCTGGAGCTCAAAAAGAAAGCTCAGCTAGTGACGAGTGTTTAAACTAAAGCTGTGAGCTGAAACCCAGAGCACAGTCTGCTGTTTACTCAGTCAGACAGGTGAACTTTGACCCCAGCACAAGAGACAGCAGTGTGTTTTAGTGTCAGCGAACAGCGCTCATGTCTTTGTGTTTGTGCTCAGCCGGCTCAGGAGGGCTCAGCGCACCCACCCACGTCCGACTGACGTCCTACAACATGGACCTGGTGCTCAGGTGGGATCCACCTGAAGGGACGACCGATGTTCTGACCTACACGGCCGAGTACAGGTGAGTCACCGGCGGGTGTGACATCTTCAGGTGATCGCAGTTTAGTGTCAGAGAACTGAGTCACTTTCAGTTTGAATGTTTACCTTCAGGAGGGCGAGTGCGATCATCACACTTAGGGCTGGGTATCGTCACTGATTTCTAGAATCGATTCAATTCCGATTCACAAGGTCCCGAATCGATTCGATCCACGATTCGATTTAATTCGATTCTATTCAATTTGAATATGGGAAATTTTGACAGTCAGAAATATTATCATTCAGATCAGTACATTTACATATTTTTGTATCTATAAAAAGGAAGCTGACACACGCAAGACTTTATCAAAGCTGTGAGCATCACAGCAGAGGCCTTTGTGTCAAAGTAGCTGAAGATAAAACACAGAAAAACATGAAGGTGATTTTCCTGTTCTGGGATTTTATAAAAATATTCTGCAGTACATCAAAAACGAAAGAAAACCATTAATCAACACATGATTGTAATCTGAAGTTACAGCGGTTTTATTAGAGACACAGCATTTTGCATTTTGCATAATTTCAAAAAGTTTTAATTTGTTCAGTATTGAACGGCAGAAATTAGGTTTTCTTTTCGGAAGTATATAAAACGAAAAAAAAAGAAAGTCGGCCGACAGCGCTGTAAACAACGGTAGTCTTGTGCGTAACAAGTAAGCGAATAATGAAGAAAACAGATTTTTAGACGGGAAACTGTTCTTGAAGTATACTGAGAGAGAGAGGGAGAGAGAGAGAGAGCTGTGCATCGTGGTCGAAGCAAAACAGTAAAAGTCAGAGTGAATACATGACGATGTTTATGTGAAGCGTAGTTTGGATCTTCTTTTGCTGCTGGTTCGGTCAATATTGTTTGGAGTGACATCAAACTAACAGCTTTAGAATCAGCGCATAAAGGGCGTGAACACACGGACCCGCCGAATCAGAATCAGCGAGCTGTCGGCTTTCAGCCCCGACCGTGAGAAAGGCGACATCTCACTGATTCTGATCCGTGGGTTCGCGCTGTGTGTTTAAGTCTTTGTGCAGAATCCCTGTTCCTGCTCTCATTTACTCTCTTAGCTGTTTGGTGGTGGTTGAAATTTTGTGAGATGTCACCTGAGATTCTGGCATTTCGGGCAAAATAAATTTATATAAAAAAATCGATTCAGGATTTTAATGAATCGATTTTACGTTATCCAAGCCAGAATCGATTTTAATCGATGAATCGATTATAAAAACCCACCCCTAATCACACTGCGAGCTAGAAAAGGAAACTTAATCTTTGGGTCTTACTCGTCGCTGTCAGTGGAAAATCAAAGATTCCAGAGCAGCTGGGCTCAGAAATGGACGTTATTCTTCCTCCGAAGAGTCCGATCACCTCAGTGTTTGGGAGCAGGTCACACTTCGCTTTGTCATATTTTTAGTTGCTCTCTGAATCAGGGATGCCAAACATGAGGCCTGGGGACCAGCACCGGCCCACCAGAGGCTCCATTCTGGACAGTTCATAAAGTATTATGAAGAAGTTTTACCTGCAGGACACTGGCTTGGGAATACGTGGAAAGTTAAAATATTCCTAGATCTTTATAAACTACTGACATCATACAGAATGAGTGCACGTTTGCTCACTCCTGCCAAAATAAAAAATGAAAGGCTGCAGCAATAAAACATCCGCTGATGCTTTCTCCTATGAAACCCTTCGGTTCAGCGATGCTGCAGAGCTTCAGGTCCTGCTGGGATTTGTCCCAAGTAAGGCGCGAGCCTTTTCCCAGGGTCTGCATGGACTGAAGGAACAGTGACTGCAGTAAAGCCTGTGAGCGCAGGATGTACTCTGTTCAGGCCACATAGAGGAAGTTGGATAAACTGTCAGTAAGATAATCCATGCAGAATGTGAACTAATGAAATCCGATGTGGCCACAGACCGCCCCTGAGAAGACCCGCCTACCTTGATGTACTCACGCGTACGAGCAAACCTGACCCCCACGACAAGCCCATTACCGTCAGATTATGAAACGCCACCCTATTCAGCTCTTCCCACCATGTCTGTGTCCGATGGGCTCCTGCAAAAAGCTCATTATCTGCAAACTGATGCGCCGCCATCCCTGCATGAGGAAGCACCTGTACCTCCAGGTGAAGCGCTGATGGTGCCTCGCGATGAGGAGACTGAAACAGCCGTGTCCAAAGAAGAAGTACAAACGCAGTTATGGAATCACAAAGTCACAAAAGTTACTCATCCAAGAGCGGGGGAACGGTGAGTTCCAGCTGTTGTTCTGGGAGAGATCATTCTAAGAAGAACGGATTTCATGAGTCTGTATAAATGTGCCCTCGTGTCCAGCATCAGGAGTTTTTCCTGCAGGCAGTATAAATTTGAACCTGATGTCTTTCTGTAGGAACAAACATTTAAAACTCAGCGCTGAGTAAACCTTCCATCACACCTGGATTTACCTGGATGCAGAGGTGCGGCGGTTATTCTGTAGAACGCCGTGCGCTGATGAACAGTGTGTTTGCAGACTCGTGGATTAGTCGTGTTTTTTCTCTCCTGTTGAGATGTCGAGTAAAACCGTCACAGGAACATCTTCGCTTCTTTGTGGGTGTTGACCTCCGACCTCAGCCCCTCCTCCCTGCGCTGTCAGATCTCGGCTTTATGAGGTCGATCTGATGAAGACGTGCGTTCAGGCAGAAGTCAGGAGGCGGAGTCATGTTCAGATGAACAGATTAAACTGCGGTGCGTTTGTGGAACCGAAACAACCGCCGTCATGTCCAAACATAATCTCAGCATCTGATTGGTCAGGGCACAGCCTTCCATCTGTGCCCGGCTCAGGCAAGCCGGCGGCGTTCCCGGGTCTTCTTTGCGTGGACGCAGTGATGATCCTGAGCCCATGCAGATGTGTCCATCCAGCTGTGTGCGCTCTGGAAACACCCGGCCTCCTCTTTAGTTGGCAGACGTCGAGGTTTACACTCTTCTCCAGCCTTTTGTTGCAGCTCGTCCAACTTTTCTGAAAAACGATTCTAAAGCGGTGTCAGTGTCAGCACTCGATGTGCTCCCTTTGTGCGTTTTCAGATGATCCTTAATGATTATTTAAAAACAGTATGCACGTGCTCTGAAACGGTGAGGACAGCGCAGTGACTGCAGACCGGTTTAGTCCTGCTTTGCATATGAATCTGTGATATCTGCACCATCAGTCCTGCTGTTCCACATTTCTGAAAAGCTGCAATCAGATCACTTACAGGAAGAACAGCACCTGCCTTTCTCCTGCTCTCCGGCCCACTGAAGCCATTTTAATATGTGTGGTGTGGTTTGTGAGGACCGTGGTGAAATCGAAGCTGTTATTGTTGCGGTCCAGGTGTTCACACAACAGAAACGTCCTCTTATCTGCAGCGTCTCTGTTCTGGGAAACGCCTCCACTCGACTGACTCGTTAGAAAGCAAACGCACGCTTTTCTGTCCCGATGCACAAACGGTGAACGTGGCGTTCCAGCTTTGATGTAACCAGCACCGCCAGCTCGTGTGAGCGTTAGTTTCTTTGCTTCGTGCCGTCACACGTCCTGCAGGATAAAGTCGTGAGATCTTCTTGAACAGCGGTCGTGTTCCCGAGAGGAGAACATCTGTCTGAAGTCACACCTGTGACGCCATCGCTGTGTTTCTCTGTTACAGAAGCTTAGCAACTGGATACAACAATGGCTGCACAAACACATCAGCCCTCAAATGTGAGTTCACCTCCTCCTCCATCACCGTGCACGGGAGTTACACGGGCAGAGTGCGGGCGCATCGGGGGGCCGAGAGCTCCAGCTGGGTGGAGAGTAACGTCATTGACATGGACAGACACAGTAAGTGAAGCTCGTCATATGTGCGGAGCTCATTTGTCTCTGATCCAGTAGCGTGACACAGAGAGGAAAACCGAGTATTAGCCGATGACGAGCTGATGGGTGTCGTTTATCCCACTGAAACTTTTGCCCGTTTGGCACTCGGGTGGAAATTTTAGCTCTGTGCTAAAAAACCAGCCCATAGTGATTGGAGAGGGGATCTAACCCCTGCAGTTATCTGCATTTGAAACTATGAAATCTGCAGGCACAAAGCAAGACCTTTGCTTCTGGGAGCTTTTGGTATCCTCTCGTTGGCCACTTCTACTGGACAGAGCTGAAGCTTTTCCAGTTGTGCCACATGTGCTCCACAGTGGGAAATGTTGCTCTAACTCCCATCGGCTGCTCAGTTTTGTTCCAAGCTTCCATGTTAGTGGATTTCCAGGCCAAGACTTTCCCCTCTGTCGTCTGGTATTTACAAAGGAAGAGGCTAAAAAGCCAGCTGACAATTATAAGGCAGCAGATAATAACCCTCACAGCTGACTTGTAGATGATTAAGGTTATTTTCCCTCGTGTAATGTCATCATTGATCTAACAGAACAAGTTTTGGGAGGTAAAATGAAAGATTGGTGAATGAGACCATTTGGTGGCTCTCAGAGAAGCTTCCTGAGATCAGGATGGTCCCCTTCAGCTCCGGTTCAGACTGTGGCAGCAGCTGTGTGGGGAGTCTGCAGTTATGCAATGACTGCTTCAGCAGGGGACGTCTGAAGAGCCTCGCTGAGCTGAAGACGATCAGAAATGAAACCGTGAGCGAGCTTTTCAGCGTCTCGCTCGTCAGAGCTCTCGCCGTCGCTGACTTCAGTCCAGTCAGAGTGAAATCCTGGTTTCTGTGTTTCTGTCTGTGTCCTCAGTGAAACCGTCTGCCGTCATGGTGGGAACCTCCCCAGCTCCAAGCACACTGGCATAACAGAGCTGTAGCAGATGGAGTGGACTGTTAGAGAAGCTGCAGCTTTGATTTTGTCCAATAAAAACGTCTCTCCACATCTGTCCCCCTCAGCCTTCATCGGTCCACCTGATGTGACTCTTCATGTCACTGGGACATCTTTGGAAGTCAGCATTAAAGACCCAGTGTTCAAGCAGTCAGAACTGAGGGAGACGTACACCTCGGCCACCTATAACATCACCTACTGGAAGAGCAGCTCGAAGGAAGAGGTGGGAACGCCGGTTTGTAGTTTTAGCTTCTAATATTATTAGAAGCTAACATTATGCCAGCTAATATCAGGCTCCAGTGTCCTAAAATCACACTTTCCCTCTGATAAACAGTTTGATTACGTTCTCATATCACACGAGAGTTTGTTCACAAAGCGTCTGGGTGCAACAATGTTAGATGCACAATAAAGTTTCATTAAACCAGCTAAAAGCAGCAGAAACAGCATTGCTAAGGACACTTAAGCATAAGCTCAACAACTCATGGCTGAGCTCCCCTGACTTGCACTGGCCTCCTGTCACAGAGCTTCACAGCCTCTTTCAGATTAAATAAAGGTGGTGGCGTCTCGCCCACCAGTGACAGCTGAGGTAAACAGCACTGACAGCCTTCCACAGGCTTGGAGGTGGACGCGGTCCAAACAGTAGCAGGAATACGGCCACAACCGTTATGATGTACAGTCCAAATTTCATGTGTTTGATCTCTCATAGAAGCATGTTTGTCCTACAGCAGCCACCGTAGTTAGAGCTACGCACTTAAAGTGTGAGGGGTAAGAAACTGCTGACAGCTAGTGATGATGTTTTACACACTGTAACTAGGGATGCACCGATACCAGTATCGGTGCATCCCTAACTGTAACTTTTAAAAATTCAAAGAGTGAAAACAGTGAAATCAGCTGAGCTCCTCTGCTGCCTCCTACAGGTAGAAACAATGAGTGACATGATGCAGGACCGAGTGGTTCTTAGTGACCTGGACCCGCTGAGCGAATACTGCGTCCAGGTCCAAATCATCACCAACATGAACCCCAGACCGAGCGAGTACAGCGACGTCGTCTGTGAGCGCACCGGTGACGGTAGGCACCGCCGTCACACAGCCGTCACAATCGCTCAAGGTGTCGCTGATGGGCTCACCTGCTGCTGTGTGGTTTTCTTACAGTGGATGCAGCTCCGTGGGTGGCGGCCGTGGTGGCGTTTGTGGTCATGGCCACGGTGGTGGCTCTGGTGGTGACTCTGGTGGTCTACTGGAAACAAATCTCCAAGTTCCTGTGCCCAGAAGTCGTGCTGCCGCCACACTTTAAAGAGGTGTGTGTGTGTGTGTGTGTGTGTGTGTGTGTGTGTGTGTGTGTGTGTGTGTGTGTGTGTGTGCGTGTGTGTGTGTTCTTTAATCTAACACTGACCTTTCTGCCCCGCCCCCTCAGTCTCTGCTGCTGAATGATCCCAACTCCATCTACCCAGTCTCGCTGCCCTCTGAGCACTGCGACCACGTCAGCATCGTAGCAGACCACAGGACTGAGGAGGAAGGAGGGTGCAGCACTCAGCCTGATACCTCACAGGATGGGGGCTAGGAGGCGCAGGAGGGGGTGGGATGCACTTTAAAGACTCTGAGAATCGGCCTCTGACTGTGAGGTTTTAGAGCTGTGAACTCTGCAGCAGTGAAGTGATGAAGACGAGCAAGAACAGGTGAAGCTGGCCCAGGTGAAGCTGTTCCCACTGTCACAGGCTGCTGTTTATACTTTAATAGTTTATTCATGTCAATGTAAATGTTTTGCTTTCTACTGGTTTTTTAATGGTTTTAATGGTCGGAGGTTAACCGAAGCCTCTGCTGCTCCTGCTCGTAGGAACCAGGTGACCCGATGCTGGGCTGTACTGAGACAGTCTGAGTCTTTTACTGCTCTGTCTTCGTAGCCCAGTTTAATTACGTGTTCAGTAACTGGATTACAACATAACTACATGTGAAGGTGTAGCCCTGCAGGCTGTGTGTTTGGGTGTAGTAATAACTGATGTGGGGATGAGGTTGGCTTGGGTTTGCCACCAGCTGCTGTGAGACCTCGCCGTCCTCTGCTGTTTCCAGCGGGTTCACCTTGGATCTCCATCAGGCAGGATTCGGGCCGTCCAGCAGAACTTATGATGAAGAAGTGTGAACACTGTAAATACTCTGATTTATTTCTAATAAAAGTCTTTGTGACGGATGAAATGCTTCTGATTGTTCTTCGCTACAGAAACACGTGAAACATCGTTTTAAATCAGACTCAAACTTGGCTGCTGGTGTTCCAGATCAAGTGGCGTTGGTCAAACAGATGTGTGGTAGACTTGCTTTTCAGGACTCCATTTGAGTGCTCACAAAGTAAACTGCACGCTTTAGTTGTGAAGCGAAAACGCTGAAATCGCAGTAATAACACGTGCGAGGGGAACGATAACAACGACAAGATTCTCCAGATCGTTTGCTCTGTCCTGTGAACTGCATCGGCGTGGTGTCAGTCGTTTGGTGTTTCTGCGATCGTGCGAGAGAACATCACCAGGGAAACTTTTTGAATATTTTATTGTTCAGCAGCAACAAGACTGACGGAGTGTGTTTGAGGGAAGCTCACAAATGTCAGGGAGGAAATATTTGATGTTTATTTGCTGGTTTGTCGGTAGCAGCTCCTGAAAAGCAAGTCTACCACACATCTGTTCGAGCAACTGTTGCCAACCAAGTTGATTTTGCCTCTGACAAAGACGACTCCTCAGCCAGGCCTCATTTCAAAGCCCTGTAACGCCACCCTGAGGCCCCAGTGCTACCTGTACACGGGCCGTTGAGGCCAGCAGGAGGCGCTCCAGTTGAACTTGTTTTCCCATCAGTCACTGCGTGGACGCACACTTCAGCTGCATTTATGAATCATTTGAACCCTCCTTTATTTATTTTGTGCATCTCGATGATGTTTTGTTCTGCTGGGCTGTTCTTTTGGTCCGGCTCTCAGACTAAAGGTCAGCTGTCACATCACATGTTTTTTTACAGGCTACTGACAAAAAAACAAACACTTTTAACCACATCCTCGCTGAAAACACAGAAATGCAGAACTTCAGCAAAACAGGAAGTTTCAGGGTTTTACTCAGAACCAGAAAAACTTTATTTTGAGACGTGAGGCAGAGCCTTCAGTTTTCAGGCCCCTCTTCTGTGGAACCAGTTTGGATCCAGGAGACAGACAATATCTCTACTTTCAAGATTAGGCTTCAAACTTTCCTTTTTGCTAAAGCATATAGTTAGGGCTGGACCAGGTGACCCTGAATCCTCCCTTAGTTATGCTGCAATAGACGTAGGCTGCCGGGGATTCCCATGATGCACTGGGTGTTTCTTCTTCACTCTCTTAAACAAAGTCTATTTTAGTTTCATGATCTGTAATGAAATGATCTAAATCATTTATAAAACAAACTGACCTCTACACCTGATCTTAAAACCTATTTTGTCACATCTAAGTTGTAATTGGAACATGAGATGAAAATGCAAAGTTTTCTTTTCTTCACTGTTACTTGTGTTGTTGCAGGATGGGGTTAAAATCATATTTTCCTGGGTATGAGCTCCTGATCCCTCAGCTCCCAGTATGAAGTGGTTTAGTGGTGTTCTTCTCACAGGCATCTGTGTCACCTTCCCTGGAGCTGCTGGTTTAATCTTTTAAACTTGTAGGTCCTGAAACAATCTTTGCTTTCCAGTAAAATTCCTTTTGTGTCTCGTTTGTCCTGAAAAGTTTATCTGGCTGTGTTTCCTACTGACGTTGGAACTGTGACAGTTTCAGTATGGCTGTTGAGGACAGCGTGCATACTAGGGCTGCCACGACTAGTCACGATTAGTCGACTAGTCACGATTAGTCGACTAGTCACGATTAGTCGACTATCAAAATGGTCGACGACTGATTTAATAGTCGACACGTCGTTTGAAGCTTTGTAAGATCCTAAAAGACGCAGGAATAAGTAGCAGGATGTGATGTTACAACACTGGTGAAATATTAGTGTGTCATATATTTGTTCACGACATTTTTCTTATGGGCAAAAGTATTGATATCATGATGAAGAAGGGTGGTGATTCTTATGACTTTGTGTATATAATTTGGCATTTTGTACAAATGTGGGCTGATAATAAATATATGATATCATTTCATTCTTTTCAAAGGTTTATTCCCATGACGCACAGACAGACACAATTGAAAGGTACAAATGTGCATGAAACGAATTCAAACGTGCTGCAGATGTGTCACAGGTTGATCTGGCACTCGGCCAGAGGTGGCGCTGGTTGACTGGAGTCCATGTTAGTGCACAAAGTAAACTGCCCGCTGTAGTTGTGAAGCAAAAACGCTGAAACCGGAGAAATAAAACGTGCGAGGGGAACGGTAACGAGTGGTGGAGGCCCCGCCCGTGCTTTTATTTTGAAAACAACGCAGGAACAGAGCTCCACGAATTACAGACGTCCCGTGTCTGCCGGTGTGGAAGTTTCTCGGTCCGTGGGTCCTCTCAACAGCGCGATGTCCGCCGCCCCCCGCCACAGAGTGGCTCTCCTTCACGGCTTCCTCTTCTTCTTCTGCGGTAAGTCCCACACCTGGTTGCGTTTGCGTAGCATCCTAGCCTCGGTCCGTGCTGCTGCTTTACTTCATATAAATCAAATCAAATATATTTGAGATTAAAGGAGCTTCGTCTCAGCCCGCAGCTGTGCGCGCGCGTACACGTGTGAGTACATCATGTCAACAAAGTCTTCATTTGGTGTGTTTCCCTTTAGTGATCACAGCTTCTACTGGTGTGTGAGGGTTGGCTCGTGCAGTGTAGGGTGACTGGTCGATAACTGGTCGATAACTGGTCGATAACTGGTCGATAACTGGTCGATAACTGGTCGATAACTGGTCGATAACTGGTTAACAGTCGGCCAGTGTGAGGCTTGGTGGTGCTTTATGGTTTAACGGTGGCCATAATAGTTTTACAGGGAGTCATTTAGAGTCGGTCAGCCTGGATGAACCTGCAGGACTCATGACTGTCATGACAGGTTCCCAGTGGTCACATGGGTTTAGTACTGATCTGTTTCAGGTGGCTGCTGCTGTAACGCACAGCTCTCCCCGTCAGTGTGTCTCTAGTATTTGTGTGCAGACTCTGGTGCTGTGTGAGCTGCTGATTGTTGTGTGGATTCACTTTCATTTCACTTTGCCTCGGTGTGTTTCTCTCTGATTCATGACTTGAGTTTCACTGTGAGTCTGAGGCCACGCCTGTGTCAGTGGCGTGTCTCTGCAGGCTGAAGGACACTTCCCCTCCCCTCCTCAGGCACAGATCGCACAGACACCGTTCCTGTAGTTGTGTGCTTGCGGTGGTGAAGGCTGGCACGTCGTTACTCAGGGCGGTGAGCCGACACCCTTTGTTGAGCAACAGTTTCACCTTGAAGTTGTTCTGCTTTGGATTCGCATCAGTAACACGTTTGGCACACAGACCCCCCCACTCAGCTCGCTGTCACTGCACTGCATTTAACTCATATACACCATCAACATGTCCACGCTACACTCGCTTCGAGTACGTTTGATGCTTGCAATGAATTTTCCCGTGTTTCTGGTCCTTCAAAAGTTCAGCAGATCTCCACCTGCAGGGCTGAAAAACGTCAGCTCTGAGGAAACATGGAGTCGGCTTTAAAGCCACTGCAGGAGTCCCGGTCTGAAGACTCGGCCTGTGTTTGTTAAAGCAGCTGTGAGCAGCTGTGTGATGCTTCCTTTAGATTCCTTCTGCTGCGTACAAATAGCTCTGCTGTGTATAAAAGAGTAAAAGTGGTGAGAAAATCAAATCAGTCAGTTCTGTCCCACACAGTCAGTGATTTCACAGCGGCAGCGCGTTGAAACATGAATATGGGCTCAAAATGTGGTCATAAATATTTTGTACTTGTAAAAAAGATTTGTATGTGTAAAAAAAATTTGTGTGTGGACTTAGAAAAAAAACCCTGCAAGTTACAAGTACGGATTTTTGACCCTATTTTTCTTCCTTTCATCTGATTGGTCAATGTCATGTCAATCACAAATGTAACAATCCAATCAGAGAACAGATGGGTTTGGCTGTCGAGGGGCGCTTTTTTGAATTGCAGGTCTTTGAAGGGAATAAATGCCCTTTTACATGCCAACCCAGCGTTTTCCTTCATCACCACGAAGGAAAACAGTCTGGTTGTCTGAGTTTGGTGATTTTTGTGTCACAGGACTACGTGTTTAATACAGGGACTTCAACAGAGCTGCGGACCGCGGGGTGAGGGGGGGCAGTGTTTTGGAAATGACAGTCTTCATCACAAAGCTTTCTTCGTTATGAATTAGCATACATGTTTTTATTGAACATTTGAAGAACCAGCAAAAAAACCCCAGAAACTCTTGTAGTTCACATAAAGTCAGAGATAGAAAAGACAAGGAGCAGGTGCATCTAGTACAGGTAGAGCTGCTGCACACAGAGCCCAGCAGCCAGCAACAAATTCTGCATCCTTGGCTTTTAGTTAGCAGTTAGCATTAGCAGCACATCCTGCTTCCGATGTGAAAGGACCTTTATGCTGCGCCCTGTGACTCACAGCAATGGTCCCGGGTCAGCCCTGACGTTGTGTTAAACTAATCCTAAAGTAATGATGGTGTTTCTAACCACTGATATACCACAACTTTATCCTTTCAACAGCTGCTGAAAGTTAGGGGACCTAGCTGCTATCGGATATTTATATAGAGATCCTCCAGCTTCAAACTGTATCACCCTTCAAGGACCTGCAGTTCAAAAAAGTGTCCCTCCGACAGCCAAACCCATCTGTTCTCTGATTGGATAGTTACATTGGTCAATGTCATGTCAATCACAAATCAGATGAAAGGAAGAAAAATAGGGTCAAAATTCGTATTTGTAACGTGCAGGGTTTTTTTGGCTAAGTCCACACACAAATCTTTTTTACACATACGAAACTGATTTACAAGTACAAAATATTTATGACCACATTTTGAGCCCATAGGAAGCTCGGTCTTTATCCACAGTTCCTCCTTCACTCTCACAAATGCTTTCTCGCTCATATTTTTATTCTGCTCAGAAACACCTGTGCTTTATTTTTGTCCCTGGGGCTGCTGGGTAAATAATCACTCTCACTCCCAGTGCGGTCAGGTTAGTCGCAGCACTTCCTGTTCCTCGGCAGACGCTGTGCTGGTGTTTTTACTCGATGTGCAGACGCTTGTTTTCGTGGCTGATACGATTATTGTTATTCTGATCTAGGGCTGTTTGATATAACCATATATATATATATATATATATATATATATATATATATATATATATATATATATATATATATATATATATATATATATATATATATATATATATTATATATATTATATATATATATATATATTATATATATATATATATATATATATTATATATATATATATATATATATATATATATATTAAATATATATATATTAAATATATATATATATTAAATATATATATATTAAATATATATAAAATTGTAGGTTGTGTATCCTTCAGGTGTTAATGGGGTTATTGAAAATGTGTATATGTGCGTATGTGTGTATATACGTAGGTATGGATAGATAGAAACATATATGTGTATATATTAAAAAAAAAAAAAAAATTACACATAACATATAATGTAATTACAAGGAGGTATTTCTGTAGTCTATTGATACTAGATAGTGGAAAAGGGGTGGGATTAAATAAGCTTATGCTTCTTCCTGCTCCTTTTTGAACATGGACGTTATTTGGAGTTGTGGTTGCTCGTTTTCCTTTTGTTTGCTTTGTTCATTTGTCTCTTTTAATTCTATTTTTTTTTATACTTTTTCAGCATGTTCAAAATAAAGATTCAATCAATCAATCAATCAATCAATATCGGATGGCGATATAAAAACGTCGATCGTTTCATTTTACGCTATCGTTTGTTTCGTGGTGTCGCAAAATAAACTGTTTACAGCAATATGTGTTCATGGTTCTGATGTCACTGTAGTGGCTATATTCATTTATTAAAGTTCTCTTTCTCTTATATGTAATATCACCACACTACGGACGGACAAGCGCCTGTTTTTATGCGTTGTCGTTAGCAACAACGACAGTAACAGCATCGCGTGTCCGCTTGTTTATGTTCCACATAAACCTTTCACAATAAAGCTCAAGATCCTGTTGAGACTTTTCAAAATAAACTGAATCACGTGAAAGAGCAGATTATTTACGATGAGAAGTAAAAAAGAGCCGCCAGGTGCTAAAAAATCAACCTTAGACTCAAACATCAGAACAGGCTTTTCCCCGCAGCACGCCGTGTGATAAATACTCACAAAGAAAAAAATGTATCGTTTCATGCATCGTTAAAACACTCGACTCCGGGTAAAGGACGCGCAGCTGGAAACACTTCACGCAAGTCGAGCTGCCCGAGATTCACAGAATTTACAGAAATTGTTACATTTTTGTGATTTATATCGTTGTCAGGACGATAGAATTCTGATATCGGGATGTGAGATTTTGGTCATATCGCACAGCTCTATTCTGATCACAGCCACGTGGACCTGATTTACAGCTGCGGGGCCAGCAGCTGAGGACGAAGGAACAACATAAGGGTCATGTGACAAGTTGATGGCTATTTTTCAAAATAAAAGCCTCACTTAGTTCTAGGACCTAGGGATGGATAATTGGGGAGGGAATCAAACACGGGGTTCATGTCCCAGACTGAGGTCACAATGACCACCTGTGGACACCTGAAGACCGAGACTAGAGGCAAGATGGCGGCAGCTGATCTGCTGCGTGTGCACGTGTTACAAACCCTCAGACACACACACACACACACACACACAGCAGGGCTATAGACTAACGTTTACTTCTGTAACTTGTCCTTTTCCCCATGTGTCTGCGATGACACCTGTAACCTGGGTGCACGTGACATCATTACTGGAGGTGGGGTTTATTTTCAAGCCATTTGAACTTTGAACGGAACATCTTCTTTGGGAATATCGTAGGCAATGTTAAACCTCATGTCGGCGTCCTCTGACGACCTGTTTGCTGCTGCCTGAAAGGCCGATGTCTCGGGACTACTTCCTGTGAGGTCGTGCTGACGACACTGAGCTGGAAAGATTTCTGTTTTTCTCTTCGCACACACATGTTGACTTTCTCAGAGTGCGAGAGAGAGCGATATAGAACGCATAGTATGCAAACTGTTAACCCCACTCCAGCCAATCCCCCGCTGCCCCGCCCTCTCCTCCCTGTCCCGCCCCTCTCCTCCCTGCCCCACCCCTCTCCTCCCTGTGCAACAAGCAGCAGGCACACCTGGCAAACAGAGTGAATATCTCTGATTGGTTCAGACCACGATATGAGCACAACATGTGTCTGTTGTTGACCACACAGAGACTTTCTCTTCTTTCAGCTGGTCGCGGTCTTGTGACCTACGATTTTTTTTCAGTCGCACCTTTGAGGAAGTAGGTCACATGTCTAGAGCCTTGCACACACATGTTTACTTTCTCAAAGACAGAAACAGAAATCTTTTCAGCTCAGTGTGTCGTCAGCGCGGCCTCACAGGAATCAGTCCTGAAACATCAGCCTGATTTGATTACTGATTGATTGATTACCAATAATTAGCATCAGGCCTGAGGAATCCTCATTGATCGGTCCTGTCTGATATCTCTTTTTATTTGGACCCCGCCCTCTAACAGCTGGGGTTGGATGGCTCTTATAATAGAGATTGAAAATGTGACGTCACTCAGGGGTAAAACCGCAAAGAATTCTGGGAACTTGTGGCAAGAGGTACTAGCGCACGCAGGCTTTCAATTGAACTCAGTCACACAGCGATAAAAAGAAACACAAAAATGGCAAGAAGCTGTTGTATTATTAACTGCAACAGCCGGTCACATGACAGCCACAGGAAGCCGACGGGTAAAGAGAGTGTTTTTATCGGATTACGACGTTGAAGAGAAATTGTTCGAGCCATGTTTCCGAAGTAACAAAGACGCGACGGGTGGCCTGGATTGCAGCCATTCAAAGAGCAAATATAACGTCTCAGAACCCTCCAGCTCACAGGTTAGTCTGCTCCAAGCATTCCCACAAAGGTCAGAGTTTTGTAGTAGTTAATACGTCATTTTTCTTAACATAATTGGTGACATAGGTTACAAGCAAGTCTGGCGCTGAACAGAAATTGTCGCGCTATGCTCCTTTGTTTATTGTGCATAAATAGTGAATTGTCCTGACACAGTATTGCGTTTTGCTTCTGTTATTATGGTACATTGACAAAAACATATACTTTTATTCACAGGATAAAACAGTTGTTTTGTATCACTAATTGTCCAGTACGATTACAGCATACAATATTATTGTCACTGCTACATTTCTGTGATGAACCAGAAATTATTTCCACTGCTAATTAATTACCGTTGAGCTCAAAGGTCCTATTAATAAACGGTTAACGAATGTGTATTTATGACGACGATTTGTGAGACTGGTAAACTTACCTTTGTTCGTACGATGGTCTTTTGTTCTACACGGTGCATTTCAAGGTCCTGCACCCATCCGTCGGTAAACTGTACCTGGGCTTGTTGCAGTGACCTGAAGTTACTAAACTTCATGAGTGTATGCACTCACTCCAAGAACCGTATGATTATAAATATGAGCGTGGTGAAAGTTGGGCAGCACGCTAACGTATTTTGTCCACTCTGTGTGCTCGTAAGGATCTAACACTTTCACTGGTTTGATTTTTTTCCTCGTATCTTTTCTTTGACTTTTCATCAAGTCTGTCTTTGTACGGACCGGCATTGTTCTCCTTCGTTTTGTACAGAACTTTTTTAGGGGACAAAGAAAAAGCAAGAATTTATTGGAACCGAAGAATGAACGTTTTGCGGTGCTGCAAATGCTTGCATTTGATGCAGTACTTGGATTGTTTTGCCACGAGTTACCGGCATGCAATGCGCGAAAATCACGTGGTCTGTCAATCTCTATACAAACAGAAGATGAATGTGTGTCACTCTGTTTTTGTCCTGCAGGTGGAGCCGATGGATCCGAGGTGCCGCCTCCTCAGAACGTCATCACGAAGACCTTGAACACCAACTACACGCTGAGCTGGGACTGGCCGCCGGGCGCTGCAGGGACCCACGCCGTCACCTTCACCACGCAATATGTGCCGTAAGTCTGAGAATCACGAGGGCGGGGCTTATTTACCTGTCAGACGGTGGACACAGGGGACGTGGTCCACCTGAAACATGTTTTCTTGATTCAAATTCAAATCAAATTCAAATTCAAATTCAAATTTTATTTGTCACGTACACAGTCATACACAGTACGATATGTAGTGAAATGCTTGGACAACTGCTCGTGACCTAAAGAGAACAAAAAAGGAAAAGGCTATGAATAAGATAGGAAATAAATATGAAAAATTAAAAAGGGTAAATTTAACTAGGAAGGAATAAAATATAAATTAAGGTTAAAAAGGAAATAACTGTACAACACAAATTAGAATGAAGGGTAAATTTAACTGGGAAGAATAAGATAAAATATATAAATTAAAGTTGAAAATAAAATAACTGTACAACAAAATACACAATATAGAACTATATAAGAATGTATGAAGAAATCTAAATATAAATAAATATATACACAATAACAGCAGCTGTACAAGTATTAACCGGAAATGAAGAATATAGTGACCAGTGTTGTGCAAAACCAAAGTCCAGAATGTCCAGTGTGTGTGTAAGAACTGTATGTGTGGGTCAGTACTGTGTGGTGGTGTGATTGAGAGACCGTATCGCCTGCGGGAAGAAGCTCCTCCTCAGTCTCTCTGTGTTGGTCTTCAGGGAGCGGAATCGCTTTCCTGACCTCAACAGAGAGAACAGTCTGTTGTTGGGATGGCTGAGGTCCTTCACGATCTTCCTGGCCTTGGTCCAGCACCGCCTGCTGTAGATTGAGTGCAGGTCAGGGAGCTCGGAGCGGATGGTGCGCTCAGCTGACCGCACAACCCTCTGTAGAGCTCGTCTGTCCTGCATGGTGCTGTTCCCGAACCAGGTTAAGATGTTTCCCGCCAGGATGCTCTCTATGGTGCACGAGTAAAAGTTCCTGAGCACCTTGGAGGGCAGTTGGAAGTCTCTCAAGCGTCTGAGGTGGTAGAGACGCTGTCGGGCCTTTTTCACCACGGTGTTGATGTGACAGGACCATGACAGGTCCTGCGTGATGTGAACTCCGAGGTATTTGAAGCTGTCCACTCTCTCCACTGGGCACTCGTTGATGACGGGGGTCTGGTAGTTCCTCTCCTGCTTAGTGCTGAAGTCCACTATCAGCTCCTTTGTCTTACTGACGTTTAGAAGGAGGTTGTTCCTCTGGCACCAGTTCTCCAGATTCCTAATCTCCTTCAGGTAGGCCGTCTCGTTGTTATCAGAGATCAGGCCCACCACGACGGTGTCGTCAGCAAACTTGATGATGGTGGTGGAGCTGGTAGTGGCCACGCAGTCATATGTGTACAAAGAGTACAGCAGGGGGCTCAGAACACACCCCTGGGGGGCTCCAGTGCTGAGAGTGGTGGAGGCTGAGACATGTCCGCCCATCCTTACTGCCTGTGGTCTGCCAGTTAGGAAGTTGGAGATCCACTGACACATAGATGAGCTGAGTCCCAGATGCTCCAGCTTGGTGGTGAGTGTGGAGGGAATTATGGTGTTAAATGCAGAGCTGTAGTCTATGAAGAGCATTTTAACATAATTCCCCCTTCTAGTGTCCAAGTGAGTGAGTGATGTGTGGAGGAGATGAGAGATGGCATCGTCTGTGGAACGATTTGGACGGTAAGCGAACTGTAGTGGGTCCAGTGTGTCTGGTAGTGAAGAAATGATGAAGTCTCTGACCAGGCGTTCAAAGCACTTCATCACTACTGAGGTGAGGGCTACAGGGCGATAGTCATTGAGAGAAGCAGGGTGGGGTTTCTTCGGGACAGGAACAATGATGGACTCTTTGAAGCATGTGGGGATCACCGACTGAGATAAAGAGATGTTGAATATCTCAGTGAACACAGGAGCTAGCTGGTATGCGCAGTCTCTTAGGATACGACCTGGGATGCCGTCTGGTCCTGCTGCTTTCCTGGTGTTCACTCTCTTGAAGGCTCTCCTTACTTCATGCTCGGAGATGACGAGCACGTTTCCGGTGCTGGCAGTATCTTCCTGTCTGCAGCCGTTAGCGCCGCTAACACTAGCATTGTTGGAGACCTTAGCTGCAGCCTCGAAGCGAGCATAGAAAGTGTTCAGCTCGTCTGCCAGAGTCACGGCCGCGTTCGTCATACCGGTTGTTGGTGCTTTATAGTCCGTTATTGTCCTTAGTCCCCGCCACAGGCTCCTAGAGTCACTCTGTTGGAGTTGTGACTCTAGTTTCCTCCCGTAGCGCTGCTTCGCCTCTTTCACCGCCCTCCGCACGTTATATGACGCAGCTTTGTACGGGTCCATGTCCCCCGTCATGAGTCCTGTGTTGTAGGCAGCGGTGCGGGATCTCAGAGCGTCGCGGATGGTTTTATCCACCCACGGCTTCTGGTTGGGAAACGTTGTGATAGTCTTTGTCTCCACGGTATCATCCGCTAGTTTCCCGATGAATCCCACAACCGCTTCCGTAAACACGTTGACATCATCGTCGGAGCTGTTTCTGAACATGCCCCAGTCTGCGTCATCGAGTGCGTCCTTTAACGCGGCCACCGATTGATCCGTCCAGCGCGCGACCTTCCTCTGAACCGGAACTTCCTGTTTCAGCCTTTGTTTGTATTTTGGCATGAGGAAGATGGCGGCGTGATCAGATTTGCCAAACGGGGGGCGGGATTGTGCCTTGTAGCCGTCCTTGACCGTAGTGTAGCAGTGGTCCAGTGTCCTTTCACCCCTGGTGGGGCAGGTGATGTGTTGATAAAAGTTCGGCGCTGCGCGTTTGAGGTTGGCGCTATTAAAGTCCCCCGTCACAATAAGCGCAGCGTCCCGGTGTTGTGTCTGGTGCTGTGTGAGTGCCTCATGCAGCTCGCATAAGGCGGTGACCGTGTCCGCTTGTGGTGGAATATAAACGGCACTTACAATGACCGATGTAAATTCCCGAGGTAGATAAAAAGGACGACGCATGATGGACAGTAGTTCCAGATTTGGTGTGCAGGAGCGTGTGAGAGGAACAACGTTCGCACTGTTGCACCAGTTGTTGTTCACCATTAAACACACGCCGCCTCCCCTTGACTTCCCCGAGTCCCGTGTCCTGTCCATGCGGTGAACCGAGAAGAACTCGGCCGGCTGGATGGCGTGGTCCGGCACCGCTGGGTTCAGCCATGTCTCGGTGAAGCAGAGGAGATTGCAGTCCCAAATGTCTCTCTGGAACTTTATCCTGGCCCTGAGGTCGTCAAGCTTGTTCTCCAGTGACTGGACGTTGGCGAGCAGGATGCTAGGCAGAGGTGTGCGGTGTGCACGAGCTCTCAGCCTGTTCCTGACGCCGGCTCGCTTCCCTCTAGGCCGCCGCCGCTTCCCTTTGTTCTCCCTCGAGATCTCACTCGGCCAGCTCGGATCCGGAGTTAAAAACTTCGAATTGTGAGTACATTGTAAACCAATAGAAACAAGAGTGTCACTGTCATACCTAATGTACCCAATGGTGGTGATTTTGCCGATTTAGAAACGCTGAAAACTAACTTAAAAAACAAAGACAAAGAAAAAGTGGTCGGAGCAGTCGTGACGGCAGCCGACCTCACCGGCGCCATCTTAAAGAAGATTCAGGTTCAAACAGGTTTGAGCTGAGAGAAACTAACTGTGAGCCAGCTTTAAAGTCAGTTACCATGGTAACACAGAGCGCTGCTGAGAGGGAAACCAGCCCTGAGTAAAGAATGACATCATCAATGGAGCTGTGGCACCGGGATTCACCATGGCGACGGGCCGCTGTGGTAACTCTGCTGCTCTTAACATTAAACGTAGCCTTCCTCCAAATGGAGGCTCTGCTCCTTATCCCGCCGTTGCCATGGTGAGCCATGGTATCGGGCTCGCTTTCATGGACTCGGGCCTGGGTGAACTTTGATCGGCTTCAAAGTCTCTATCGCCCCCTGGTGTCTGGCTGGAGTATAGGTCCTAAACCCCGCCTCCTCCATGTTAGCGGATGGGACTGGGGTCAGGCTGATATAAAACAGTTCTCCTCAGATAATTTTTTCCCAAAATTCTTTCTTACATTATCAGTAGTTCTCATCGCACTGATTTGTGTTCAGTTGGTCTCCTTTGGTTGGTCTCCCAGAGAAAAACAAGTAATTTCCCCATGGGGATCAATAAAGTATCCATTATTATTATTATTATTATTATTATTATTATTATTATTATTTCTATTAAGTTTGATTCTAATTAAACTTATAATGCTGTTAAAAATCATCACAACACTTCTGACTCGCAGTCACGGATAAACTTGCGTCTCTCTGTTTGGGAGTAGCAGATAGAGCGTGGATGCCGAGAGGAGCTCCAGCGTCCCGACTGTTTCAAACAGACAGCCTGACGTGTTCTTCAGTAAACTGGACTACCCGACAGAACAGAGGTAAGTTAAAATGTGTTTGTAAGCTAATCCGTAACTAACGTCCTTAGCTAGCTAGCTAGCAGAAACTCGTTTTTTAAAGTGCGTTTAGCTAATCCGAGCAGGTGAATGAATTTACCCTGACTAAGGAAATGAAGAGAAACGCCCCGGGCCACTCAGTTACTAACTAACTACCGTTACTGTACTTTTAGACTGTAAGAGCAACAGGACTCTGCTTCTGCTCCTGTGCAGAGCTGATTATTAAATATGTGCAAACAGCAGCATGTTTTCTGTCTCCTGTCACATCTGTAAGGACAGGAAGACCAACTTATAAAAAAAAGCTTGCACTTCAGTAACCCCCATTAATTATTAATTAATCATATAACTGTACCAAAGCCCAATATTTATGTGCTGATACCAACTACGGCCACTTGACAGCTTAAGTTAAAATGTATGTTTAATTTTTCCACTTATGACTTTTGTTTAAAATATTCAGGTTAAAAAAACAGTCTGAATTATTGTTAGTGAGGTATGTTCACAGTCACGTGCAGTATTCTGTACAGCTTAAATCCTTGAGGAGAAATAATTGAAAGCATTAATGTTTGTTTCTCAGTTCTCAGGCAGCAGGTCACACACTGCTGATAACACCTCCGTGTGTTGTGACCAGGATGCAGCAGCAGACTGAACCAGGACTCAAACCTGCTCCATCATCTCATCTTTGCAGATCTCCATTTATACAGCACCGACAACTCAAAGGTGAACATTATATTGGAAAATCTGTTAGTATATAAGGCTTATTTTAATAAACAGCTCTCTGTCAGCAGAACTGTAGAACTGAATAAATGTAAGAGAAGAGCTTCAGATCCTGAGTGTGTGAGGACAGAGAGGCTCAGCTGTATTTCAGATCCGAGGGATAAACCTTATATTTCAGTTTGTGGCGGTTCTGTTCTCTTTGTGATTGCAGAAGCCGTCCTCAGATTCAGACCTCAACACCACCCAGTGACAGCAGACAGATCATCCATCATGTTCACATGTTGACTGCAAAACTAATGACAACAAGGTTAAAGCACCACATGTGCTGTCAGTGAAAGCTGCAGCTGTTTATTGATAAAGTTAAACACTGACTGTACTCAGCTGCATGAAGAGAACATGATGTTTTCTCTGACACAATTAAATAAAACCCGATGAAGGTCAAAGGTCGTCACTTGTATGTTGAACTAAAAACTTGTCGTCTGGGATCCTTTCACTGTTTTTGCCAGTGGTGTGTTATTTACCATAAGCATCTACCATCGCAGAGTCCAGAGCTGCCTCCATCCTCAAAGACCCCACACACCCCCAGACTGTTCACTCTTCTGCCCTCGAGACGAAAGTTCACAAGTGTGAAATCCAGAACATCTCGACTCAACAACTCCTTCTCCACTGCTATCAGACTCCTGAACAGCTGACCTATTTTAGCAGTAATAATAATTTTTGCACATCAGGTCATTTATCCATGCTATTTGTATTTTATCTATTTGTACACATTAACCAGCATCTGTGTGTGGACAGCAGAGAAAGAAAATGCTTTTCTTTGCACACATGACAACAAACGCTTTGAACAGACAGCTGTGGGTGGGTCCCTGCTCGACTGGACCAGCACTGCAGCGGGCATTATTCATCTCCACAGTAACTGTCAACTATAGACCTTTTTGAAGAAACCGTAACAATAAGTTGAATAGTTTTCTTTACCTGCATGGCTCAAGTACAGCTGCCAGCTTTTGGAGGTTTACCAGCTCTGATGGAGTTAAAATGACCAGCTCGTGCTTTTGTTTGTCTACAGCAGCAAAAACAGCCTCTTGATTCTTTAGTAGAGAGAAACCACATCCAGTGTTGAACTCCACCGTGTGGAAACATCCTCTGTGAGTGGCTCTTTCTGTTGCCCCAGACTTGTTTGCTCCTGGTGTAGTTCCTCCATATTAGCAGGTGCTGTCTGTAATCTTGCTTTTCAGTGTCATAAAGCTGTTGAATTTTACTTGAAATAGTCTTTCAGGCAGTTGGAAAGTTGGACCACCTGACGCTAACTGTAGCACATGTTCTAACCCCCTATCTTCTCCCACTGATAGTGGTCTACAGCCCAGAGCAATCCATTGTGTAAGTTTGTCCAATGTTGACTTACTAGTTTTGGTCCTGAAGCCAGTCATCTCATCAAGTTTGGGCTGCCGACACCTTTTGTTGGTACTCGACTGGTAGCGCTAACAGCTCCCACAGTTTCTGTGCCCGCTGCAACAGGTTTTGCATTTAGATGGTACCATAAGGTGGAAGTGCTTCGGTGGTATCCAAACTCCTTTTTGCACAGTTTGTACAAAACCACGCTTTTATCAAGGCTTCTGCTTGGTAGTCTTTTGAAATGAAATCTGCCTCCAATCACTCCTAGCAACGCACTTTCTTATGACACTTTAGCTGTGTCCAATTCAGGGACCGCATGCTTCGGAGTGGGCATTTGTAGACCGATTGTGTCACAGCGACGCGACGAAGGGTGTCCCAATTCGAAGAGTCCTCAAAATGCGGTTGACAAATGCGCCCTTCATTTCCCCAGATTTGAAGGCTGGGTCCAGTGTAGCCTTCGTGACCCAATCTATCCCACAATTCATAGCGTGGTGGTGGGTGTGGATATTTTTTTCGGAAAAAAGTGGCAGACGGCTGAAGCGGAGCGGCCGAAGAGTAAACTTTTAAAAGTAAGTACTGAATATTATGTCACTTATTTATGTTGTTTAATAACGAAGAACATTAAAACATTGCTGTTGGCCACATGTCGGCAAAGTTATGTGACATTAGTGACGTTTGTACTAACTTTGTTTTAAAGCCTTTACTTTAAAGTATACGCCGTTCAATAGTCGACCTTAATCTTACAGAGAATGTGATGATTTATGGATAATTAAAGTCAGTCATATATCCACAAACACAACAAGCTGAAAGTCAGTGATGCTGCTCGGTTTGCAGTCCTGAACATCACGGCACAAGCAGGATTCACTGCACTGTTAATGTTAGCTGTGTTATATTGCTGCCTCTGTTCGGTGGTGTCGAGCCAAACGCACTTTAACGTGTGTTTGAACGAGCTGACGGTTCACTCGTTAAGCTGAAAGAAAGATGCTTTAATCACAGCAGTCACACATGTGTCCACTGCACCATCTGGAACTCTTCTTGTTTACACTCGTAATAACACAAACACTAAATCCTGCTTCTCTGTGCTGTTGTGTAGCAGTGTGTACACCTGAGACTGTCACCTGTCTGTCTGTCCTGCACTCTCTCTCTGTTTCTTTCTCTCTGATTGTGGAATAAAAGTATAAGATAAGATAAGATAGAACTTTATTAATCCCTCGCGTGGGTTCCTCTGGGAAATTCGACTTCCAAAAAGCACAGCAACGACCGAAGTTACAGTTACAGAATTGTTATATATATATATATATATATATATATATATACAGAGACAATATAAATAAAATATACGAAGGGGATAAATAGAATAAATAGGAATTAAAAATACAAGTGAATTGCACATTTCAAGTATTGAGTCTATTGCACTGTTGACTATTTACAAAAAGTATTGCACAGTGAGGTGAAGAGGCACTACAGCTTAGTTGTTCCCCCCTCCTTTGTCCTCCCGTTTCCCTCCCTCTCCCCTCCAGAGAGGAGTTAAACAGTTGTGCGCCTGTGTCAGTGGCGTGTCTCTGCAGGCTGAAGGACACTTCCCCTCCCCTCCTCAGGCACAGATCGCACAGACACCGTTCCTGTAGTTGTGTGCTTGCGGTGGTGAAGGCTGGCACGTCGTTACTCAGGGCGGTGAGCCGACACCCTTTGTTGAGCAACAGTTTCACCTTGAAGTTGTTCTGCTTTGGATTCGCATCAGTAACACGTTTGGCACACAGACCCCCCCACTCAGCTCGCTGTCACTGCACTGCATTTAACTCATATACACCATCAACATGTCCACGCTACACTCGCTTCGAGTACGTTTGATGCTTGCAATGAATTTTCCCGTGTTTCTGGTCCTTCAAAAGTTCAGCAGATCTCCACCTGCAGGGCTGAAAAACGTCAGCTCTGAGGAAACATCGAGTCAGCTTAACAGCCTGTTTAAGGCTCTGATATCTATTCTGTGTGACTTACAGCAGTTATGACATGGTCTGATTTTCTCACCCAATAAAGGAATATTTCATATATCAGTCTACGCTTCATTCTATTAGAAACAGTTATCACAGCTCCTACATTTGCTTTTTACACATATATGTAAGCATTGAGCCAAATTTAGTAATGACAACATATTAAAAGAACAATATTTGGGGGACTGACTTTTTCTCCTTTTTTCTTCCTTTCTTTTTTTCTGGGGTGTGTTTGCTACTATTTTTATTTGTTTGTTTTTGCTTGTTTCTTTTCCATACCTTTCTACTGTGCTGCTTACACTAACAAAGTGCGCTGTCAGTCTTCCCTTCTGTTTTTGTCTTTGTGTTTTGTTTCTTCTTCTCTTTTTGTCTATGGGGTAGTCACTCTTCATTTTGTCATTTTATTGTATTCTTGTGTGTCTTGAAAGGCGCTTTTAAATAAAATGTATTATTATTATTACAGCTCGTGTCCCGGCTCGTGTTTCTCCTCTCTGGTTTCACTGGAATTCATTTGAGACGTTTATTAACCACCTGGCCTGCCATCATGTGATCACATAAAGACCTTTTAACTCCTCGCTGGTATTTTAATACGAGTTTAAGTGTAAGTCAGAGTGTGCTCCATGCCTCAGAGAGCCGTGGAGCAGCCTTCCTCTTCATAGTCTTCCTCCCTCGTCCCCATCATCCTGCTTCCACAGGCGTTAACCTCCCAGCCCCGACCTATGAAACACAGATGACGCCTGTTTAGACACGTTTACTGAAACACGGCTGGTGTGTTGCTGTTGTAATTAGATTTTATTTGAATGAAAGCTCTCCCTCCAGACCCGCCGAGTATTCGGGGAGGAGCGAGCGAAGACAGAACACAAAGAAAGAGCAGAAGGGTTTAATGTGTTTTCATGTTCATGTCTCCTCAGGAAGCACCAGCTGAAGAGGAAGACTCCAAACTGGATCACGGCGTGCAACCAGACGTCACACCGGTCATGTGACCTCACACGCTTCAAGCTGTTATTCATCGGCGACTTCATGCTCCGGGTGCGAGCCACCGTGGACGGGCGGCACTCGGAGTGGGCGCAGAAGACGTTCTGCCCCTATGAGGAGGGTAAGTACTCGGCTTTCCAGGAAGTGTGACGTGCACATGCTGCAGCAGCGTGTGAGCTCACAGCCTTCGCACTGTATCGGTGCAACAGCCGAGAGCTGCGCTCAGCAGAGATAAAGATCTCCAGCTTCAAATATGTGACTGTGAATCGTGCGTCCATGTGTGAGGCTCTCATCGCTGCAGTAAATGAACCAGAGTCAGCCAAGCAGTCACAGAAAGTCTGTGCAGGTGTTCACTAGTGATGTGTCCTGCGTGTCGGTAATGTCGGGGGAGTTTTGGTAAGCGTGTATCGAGGCTTGCTTTGATTACGTATGCAGTGACGTTCGAGGCCTCGCGGGCAGTCCGTACCACGTGACTGATTCAGGAACTGGCTCGCCGGTTTGCGCCAGATTCGAAATAAAATGGGCAGCAAAACACAGCTGATTTCCACCATCACTGTGTTGTGGAATTGGATTACGTACGTGCTACATAGCTACTTGAGCATTTCTTCTTCGATGGAACCAGCAAGAGATTTTTTTTTAATCTCATCTCTCCTGATAAAGTATGCACACAGTAATAAATATCATGATAAGCACCATAATATAAGTAAACAACACTACAGATCCTATAATCTGATTTCTGTCTTTCAGTTCATTAAAAAGTGAAGCGCCACACACTAGTTTGTGTCATTGTCCAGATGTACATAAGCATGATTACACAGTTACACAATCATACCAAAACTCTGTCCTCATAGTTTCCACTTTCTCTTTTGTATCAGACATCCTGAGACAATATTCGGGATAAATAACCATGAAAACAATTTATTTATTCCATTTAGAGGTTTACACATCACATCATTATAATCACAGAGCCTGTTTCACTTGAATTGTCCACTTGATGGCGCAGTAGAGCAAATGAATCATCGCAATGCTTCGAACCATGAGTCGACCAGTTGGATGGAAGCTTCAGTTCATCACGAGGCTTCATCTCACCATCAGTAGTGTTCATTACACATCCTGGGACCTGAGCTCACCTCTTATCTGAACCGCCTGTGTCTGAATCATTACTGCAGGTATTTGCTTACCTGAGCCGTCAGTTTGTTCTTCCTCACATCTGCAAATATGCAAACCGTGCAGCAGAGCTCTCTGCAGGTAGACCAATACAACGTACGCCTGACGGCATGTTGAGGATTGGTGGCTCTCAGAGAAGCTTCCTGAGATCAGGATGGTCCCCTTCAGCTCCGGTTCAGACTGTGGCAGCAGCTGTGTGGGGAGTCTGCAGTTATGCAATGACTGCTTCAGCAGGGGACGTCTGAAGAGCCTCGCTGAGCTGAAGACGATCAGAAATGAAACCGTGAGCGAGCTTTTCAGCGTCTCGCTCGTCAGAGCTCTCGCCGTCGCTGACTTCAGTCCAGTCAGAGTGAAATCCTGGTTTCTGTGTTTCTGTCTGTGTCCTCAGTGAAACCGTCTGCCGTCATGGTGGGAACCTCCCCAGCTCCAAGCACACTGGCATAACAGAGCTGTAGCAGATGGAGTGGACTGTTAGAGAAGCTGCAGCTTTGATTTTGTCCAATAAAAACGTCTCTCCACATCTGTCCCCCTCAGCCTTCATCGGTCCACCTGATGTGACTCTTCATGTCACTGGGACATCTTTGGAAGTCAGCATTAAAGACCCAGTGTTCAAGCATTCAGAACTGAGGGAGACGTACACCTCGGCCACCTATAACATCACCTACTGGAAGAGCAGCTCGAAGGAAGAGGTGGGAACGCCGGTTTGTAGTTTGGACCTTGAACGTGTAGAAACAGTCAAACACAGGAAGTTAGTGATGTTATGGGCCGGGACTGAGAGCCAGGCAGCTGCAGTTCACTCATGATTTCAACCACGTTAGCAGTGAAATGAAAACTCAACATTAAAACAAATCAAAGATAACAATAAAAAAGCATAAAAACTAAACACTGAAGATTCACTCAGTAATAACTACATGTGTAATTACATCTTTGAACAATTTTCTTAAACTTATCATTAATCTGTTAAAAATAGGCAGGAGCGGCTTTGTGGTTTGTAGAAGCTGTTTACCCACCATATTTGAATACAATGGCTGGGAAAGACATCATGTTTTACATTCGTGGCCAGAGACAGCTGAGGTAAACAGCACTGACAGCCTTCCACAGGCTTGGAGGTGGACGCGGTCCAAACAGTAGCAGGAATACGACCACAACCGTTATGATGTACAGTCCAAATTTCATGTGTTTGATCTCTCATAGAAGCATGTTTGTCCTACAGCAGCCACCGTAGTTAGAGCTACGCACTTAAAGTGTGAGGGGTATCTTAACAAGGTTCCAAGTAGAGCTTCAGCATGCAACAAGAAGAAATGTGACACAAAACAACACTTGAACTGAAACAGGCTGTTTTACACCAGTTTAGGACCACATGCCTTTAAAAAGCCAAATCTGTGCAAAAATGTGGATTCATTTCATTTTCTGTCAGGTGGTCACTGCCATGATGTTCTGATGGCAAAGGCAAAAAGACTTTCCCTTGTTGAACGTGGTCGGGTTGTTGAAATGCATAGGCAGAGTCTCTCGCAGCACGCCATCGCTGCTGAGGTGGGACGCAGTAAGAAAGTCATTTGGAATTTCTTAAATCTTAAATAAATTCTTAAATGATCCTGAGGGTTATGGAACAAAAAAGTCAAGTGGAAGACCCAAAGAAACGTCTCCAGCACTGAGCTGCAGGATCCACTTGGCTGTCCATCAACACACTGGACGATCCTCGACCCAAATTAAGGCTGTTACTGGTGGCGACTGCAGCCCCATAACCACCAGACGACATCTGAGACTGAAGGGCTTCAAAAACAAAACACGTCTTCAAAGGCCTCGTCGCCTTGGACACAACAGAACTGACCGTTTGGACCAAACATGGGACGTTGAAAAGTGGAAGAAAGTTTTATTCTCTGATGAGAACAAATGTAACCTTGATGGTTTCCAACATTACTGCCATGACAAGTAGATCCCACCTGAGATGTTTTCTACGCCCCACAGTGGAGGGGGCACCATAATGCTCTGGGGTCTTTTTCCTTTAGTGCAGGGGTGTCCAAACTCTGGCCTGCAGGCCAACTGCGGCCTGCGATCCACTTTTAATTGGCCCGCAAGTAATTTTATAAATAGAATAGAATATGGCCGCACTTCAACTTTTGCCTGAGTGTATTGCACTTCTTATTTTTAACACCAGGGGGAGCTGCTGTTGATCAAGGCAGTTGCTCCACCAAAAAGGACAATCACAGAAGAAATTTACCCCAAGTTATTAAACATGGCAGAACCAAAGAAGCAAAAAGTAGAAAGTGAGTGCAGAAAATTTCAGACATGGTGGGAGAGTGAATTCTTCAAAGAATTCAAGGAGAAGTGTCTGTTTGATCTGCACTGAGACTGTGGCAGTTATGAAAGAAGATAATGTACGACGTCATTATGAAACCAAACATCAGGCCTGTGCAGCCGACACTGGTGCTGAGCCAGAGCAGACATTAGCTCTCCTGCAGGGTCAGCAACTATGTTTATTTCGTGCTCAAAAGGTCCAGGAAAAGGACCAGCTATGAAGTCGCCCAACTCATCGCGAGACATGGCGAGCCTTTTTCAGATGGAGACCTCATAAAACACGGCCTCGTTAAAGTCACTGAAATAATGTGGAAAAAGTGCAGAACTTCAACAACGTCAGCGTGTCCAGAAATCCAGTCGTGCGACGCACTGAAGACTCGTCAGCCAACATTAAACTGCACCTGTCTGACAAAGCTGTGCTTTTGATTTTGACTCCATCGCAGGCGATGAGAGCACCGACGCCACAGACGCCGCACAGCTGCTAATCTAATTTTTTTTGCGGGGAGTGGACGAGAGCACGAGCGCTTTAAAAATATATCCCACAGTACCCGTGTGTTAATGTGCACATGCTTCAAATATCAATAATGCGCATCTTTCTGTCACTACCCTGCTTTTGAGCACCACTTTCTTATGTGCGTTTTTCTTGTTAACACACAGAGCACACCGCTGTGCACGGCGCACGCACATGCAGTCAGCTGATCTCATCTGACGCAGATCTGCTCCTTGATCAAGTGACATCACCAGAATAATTTACTAAAATGATGCACTCCTGTTATTAAGCCCAGTTCAGTCTGTTAATGTTGATAAAGGTTTCAAACAGATGTTAACAGCTGTGTTGCTGAGCCTAATAACTTAAATAACAAGCTTGAAATGTACCCGTCACATCTTTGTTTTTTCTCTGTGCTGTAAATCTTCTAAGAATAAATCCGAGGCTGTTGTGAGAACGAGCTACCAAAGCTTTTTCTGAATAAATCAATAAAGATCCATTTATGGAAAGCTGTGATGAAGGCAGTTTTGTCTTTAATTATATTCAACAATATAACATATTCGACCACTTCTAAGTGATTTTTCTAACTTTAATACACTAAAGTTAAGGTTATATTCCTAATTTCTAGTAAGTGGCCCCGCCCCTCCTATATTTTTATGTATGTGGCCCTCAGTGAAAAAAGTTTGGACACCCCTGCTTTAGTGGAACAACGGAGCTTCAGGAGATAAACGGCCGATGGCTGTGTGCAGATGTTGCAGAGAACATCCCTCATTGCTGAGAGCCCTCGTCTGTGTGGTAACCACTGGGTTTTTCAGTAGGATAACGTTTCAGTACACAATGCAGGACAAAGGACTTCTTCCAGGAGAAAAACATCACTCTTCTGGACCATTCTGCGTGTTTCCCTGATCTAAATCCAACTGAAAACCTTTGGGGATGGATGGCAAGGGAAGTTTACAGAAATGGAGAACAGCTTCAGACAGTAGATGTCCTTCATGCGGCCGTCTTCACCACTTGGAGAAATGTTCCCACTCACCTCATGGAAACGCTGGCATAAAGCATGCTGCAACGAGTCTTTTGAAGTGATCAACAATAAGAGTGGAGCTCCTCATTACTGACTTCATATTTGGGTTTACCTTTTTTGAGGTGTGGTCCTAAACTTTTGATGAGCTGTAAAACAGCCTGTTTCAGTTTAAGCGTTGTTTTGTGTCACATTTCTTCTTGTTGCATGTTGAAGCTCTACTTGGAACCTTGTTAAGCTCCAGCATGCAAAATATGATTTTTGCTCATTTTAAACTGGTTTTAAACTTTCGATCTGTATTGGGTCAAAGAATAAAAACAGATACTGAAGACCTCTGACCTCCTCTCTGCTGCCTCCTACAGGTAAAAAAGATCCTTGAAACGAGGCAGGACCGAGTGGTTCTTAGTGACCTGGACCCGATGAGCGAATACTGCGTCCAAGTCCAGATCATCTATAACAGGAACCCCAGACCGGGCGAGTACAGCGACGTCGTCTGTGAGCGCACCGGTGACGGTAGGCACCGCCGTCAGACAGCCGTCACAATCGCTCAAGGTGTCGCTGATGGGCTCACCTGCTGCTGTGTGGTTTTCTTACAGTGGATGCAGCTCCGTGGGTGGCGGCCGTGGTGACGTTTGTGGTCATGGCCACGGTGGTGACTCTGGTGGTGACTCTGGTGGTCTACTGGAAACAAATCTCCAAGTTCCTGTGCCCAGAAGTCGTGCTGCCGCCACACTTTGAAGAGGTGTGTGTCCTGCCCCCTCCGTCTCTGCTGCCTTTCAACCCCTTCATCTACCCAGTCTCGCTGCCCTCTGAGCACTGTGACCAGGTCAGCATCGTAGCAGACCACAGGACTGAGGAGGAGGAGGAAGGAGGGTGCAGCACAACCTGATACCTCACAGGATGGGGGCTAGGAGGAGCAGGAGGAGGTGGGATGCACTTTAAAGACTCTGAGAATCGGCCTCTGACTGTGAGGTTTTAGAGCTGTGAACTCTGCAGCAGTGAAGTGATGAAGACGAGCAAGAACAGGTGAAGCTGGCCCAGGTCACGCTGCAATGCATTGTGGGAGCACGCCACCGTTTTAGCAGGTAGCGAATCAAAACAAACACACTGTGTTGGAAGGAAGATTGCTATGAACCATACTTCAAAGCAGCTCAAAAGAAAAAGGACGTTATGGAGGAAGATTGCATTGGAAGTGTGGACCCGTATGAAACACAGCTGAAACCCTGAACCGCTATTGACTTAGCTTAGCCTGATCTATTCTCGTTCCTTGTCTGTGGAGTCACCGCGTACACGGCGAACCAATTTTGCCATTATAAATCTCTGGAGGCGCACATCCACCAAGGATCGGGTACAAGATTTGGCAATTATTAGACTCCACGTTGTCAATACGCCGTCATTCAAACAAAGGTAAGTCAGCTCGAGTACTGCGAGTGAAATGCGTTTGATTTCCCCGAACATTCAAAGTAGTGCAGCATAAATTCATTCATGAGGGGAAAGTAGAGTGAGAACATGTGGAGGCTGTTAGAGGGAAAACACAGTGCGTTCACACTGAGTAAAGTATTCTGATTGTATATTTTACAGTTTTGTACTGTCGTTCTAAAATATCATTAAATTTACATAAGTAGACTGATTTTACATGTCAAAGGTAAAATAACATCACGAACCGTATTTTTATGCGGGAGTTATTTTCTGTTATTTTACGGTTGTATTTTGGCGCCCCGGCTGCCGGAATATTACAGGTTTTTTTTAACAGTGCACCCTACTTGAAAATGGAGGTAAGTTCAGTAAAGTCCTTATCACGTTAGAGTGCGCACTTCCAATTTAAATAGTGCTCTTCAAACACTTTCAGATAAGACCCTTCTCAAAGTCTAAAAAATTCAGGAGCCTAATTTTCCATGAAGTGTTATTTTTTAATTATTCAATAAATAATGTTTGATTAAAACCTAACTATGAATGTGTTTCAGGGAACGCTGAGGACTACTGCGCTGTTTGCTCCATGTTAGATGCTGACGCTGACCGCAGCATGATTGAAATGGTAAAACAAAAGAAACACATAAGTCTTAGTATCATTACTTGCTAATCATGTTTAAAATGTTGACTAATAGTATTCACTCAACAGAATATGAGTTTTTATTTTTCGCGTGGTGTGTCCTAGGATGCTAAAGGCGTGTGCTGCTGAACTTGGAGAGCCGCTACGAGTCTTCAACCTCCAACAGAGGCTGAGGTCTTTTAACATCTGCAGGAAGCTCCTGAGGATGTTTGACCAGTTGGTGGTTGAAAAACTCCTTTGTCCCACATCATCAAACTGTTGAACTCCTCTCTGGAGGGGAAAGCGAGGGGATACAGGGCGGGAACAACTGAGCTGTAGTGCCTTTTCACTGCGACTCACTCAAATGTGGAATCCACTGGTATTCCCATTAATCCATATTATATATTCTGCATTTATATATGTGTTATATGTATATATGGTATATTTATGCTTAAATCCTTACTCTCATTCCCCTTTATTGCATCTGTAACATGCAACTTCTGTCGGTGCTGTGCTGCTGGAAACTACATTTCCACCCACCTGAGGGATTAATAAACTTTCATCTAATCTAATCTTTACGCTCAGCAGAGTTCCATGAAACTACAACAAACCACAGTCTGATCATCCAACAACAGCTGACACAGCAGAATATCAAGCATTATATAATACAGCGGTCTCCAACCTTTTTTACGCCACGGACGGTTTATGCCCGACAATATTTTCATGGACCGGCCTTTAAGGTGTCGCGGATAAATACAACCAAATAAAACCAGTACCGGTACAGAAAAAAAGAAGATTTATTCATAACACACGTGAAAAGCCCCAGGAAAACCGAGTAAACGATAAAAACGATAACAAAATAACGCTGAAAACCGATAAAAACCCTGAAAACCAGACATTTCACACCTGAGCCTCAACTCTCGCGGCCTGGTACCGGTCCGAGGCCCGGGGGTTGGGACCGCTGATATAATATGTAATGAGGAGGGGGCTCAGCTGTTCATATGGCTCGAATACAAAGACGACTCCTCAGCCAGGCCTCATTTCAAAGCCCTGTAGCGCCACCCTGAGGCCCCAGTGCTACCTGTACACGGGCTGTTGAGGCCAGCAGGAGGCGCTCCAGTTGAACTTGTTTTCCCATCAGTCACTGCGTGGACGCACACTTCAGCTGCATTTATGAATCATTTGAACCCTCCTTTATTTATTTTGTGCATCTCGATGATGTTTTGTTCTGCTGGGCTGTTCTTTTGGTCCGGCTCTCAGACTAAAGGTCAGCTGTCACATCACATGTTTTTTTACAGGCTACTGACAAAAAAACAAACACTTTTAACCACATCCTCGCTGAAAACACAGAAATGCAGAACTTCAGCAGCACAGGAAGTTTTTTTTAGTCGTTTATTTATCCAGGTAAAAAAATCTCATTTCCAACAGAGTCCAGGGGCCTGTTCTTCGTACCGCGCTAAGTGAGTTAGCTGGATGAGATTGTTGACGATTTCGCGTGATCCTGGATCGTTCGGTTCCCCGAAGCCCATCCGGGACTTGCTGTCATAGCAACAGAGCCGTAAGCGTAAACCTGCTCGGGAGCAGGTTTACTTTATGTAAACAGGATTAGATCGCGGCCACGCAGGTATGTCCGCGTCATTCATACGAAAGCAACAGCGATATTCCACCACTGTTTCACCATAAATAAATAACATCAATGTAACTAAAGATAATGCAGCACCTGATCCTTTTATTGATTTCACACAGATACATACAGGTCATTCCCTAAAAAAGGGAAATGTACTATTAACATTCTATTACATGTATGTGATTATTACAGATGTAATTCATATTTCAGAGTAGCAATTGTAAATTACTTCGTGTAATCAAGATGAGAGACCACGGCTATAAAAGCGAAGGTGGATTTGGGAAGCCTGTCGCAGCCATGTCCTGTCCGTATACGCGACCAACCCATTGTGGAAGGTGCAAGATTGATAAGGAGAGTCCTCAGAATTCAGCGTATATTGCGGGACAGACAGGATCCTTTAGCTCAGCGCGACAGTGTGCTCATAGAGAGATATCGATTTTCCCGTGAGGGTATTATTTAGTTAACCAACTTGTTGACGAGGGGGTGCAGGACCACCACCTGTCTTTTTTTTTTGCTCTGCCCTTTTCTTGGTTGCTGTTATAAACAAACAAACAGATTATTCCAGGGTCTCTTTCCAAGAGACGACAAGCAATATAAGTGATAAATATTACCATTCTGTAGAATATTCTTATATTTCACTTTTACCTGTTCCCATGTTCTAGTGGGTCCTGTTGTGGCTCTAATGTGAAAGGGGATATAATATAACATATTATAATATAATATAATGTAATATAATATTGGATAATATGGTGTGATATGATAAATCTACCCTACCGCCTACTGGTGTTGGCCAGAGGGGCCGATGGCGCAATATGGCAGCCTGGCTTCTGTCAGTCTGCCCCAGGGCAGCTGTGGCTACAACCGTAGCTGCCTCCCCCAGTGTGTGAATGTGAGAGTGAATGAATAGTGGCATTGTAAAGCGCTTTGGGTGCCTTGAAAAGCGCTATATAAATCCAATCCATTATTATTGTTATTATTGAATTACTTACGAGTTTGATTTGTCAGCAACTTTCTGCCAGCCCTCTCTCCTTGCTTTTGCAGCCTTTGCAGTGTTCCCTTGCGTTTTAATTAAACTCTGAAACTCCTGAAATCCCTCAATCAAGAGTTCTTGCTCTGCTGCCGAAAAATACCGAGCGCGCTCCTTCGACATTTTCGCCGACCAATCAAAGGGTTGCCGATCAATGTTTCTACTATCGATGCGTAGCCCCTGTTGGGCCACCCAGTGATCTCACATTACTTCATCCAGCTATACTAATCGTCAACAACAGGTGTGTTCGGGGAACCGGAATAGCGAGCTCAGAGTTAGCGCGATGATTTGGTCTTGGATGTTTCATTTGATCTTGGATGTAGTAAGCGACGTACGAAGCACAGGGCCCTGGGCCCTATTTCAGGAAGCCGGTTTAGTGCAAACTCTGAGTAAGTATACCCTGAGTTAACGAAAACTCTGGGTTTTCGGTTTCACAAAGCGAGTTTAGATTAATTCTGAGCGAGTTACTATGACAACACACTCCGTGAAGCTAACCTGCCCCCTAGCAGGTTTACTTCAACTAACCCTGACTTTCTCCGCCTCTTTGTCAGAAACCTGACTGTAGGAAGTGTCAGACATGGCGTGCTCCTTCCTTGAAGAGCCAGTAGATGTTGAAGCCCAAATTCTCCGCAGAGCTCTCCGCCGGGAGAGAGTGATTAGAGCGCGTTCAGACATTTTATCATTTCCTGATGATTTCCTGTGTGAACGTTACCGTTTTTCAGCACAATCTATAATTTATTTGAATAACATCCTCAGGCCTAATATTGCTCATGTGACACATCGCGGACATCCTCTCAGTTCTGTACATATTATTTGTATTGCACTTCGGTTTTTTGCAAACGGGAGCTTTCTGTATAATATTGGTGACGCTGAGCACGTTTCCAAGGCTACCGTCTGTCGGGCAGTCAGGAATGTTACAGTTGCACTGAAACGTCTCCTGTACTCGTTTGTGGTGTTCCCCGGTCATAGACCCACAAGATTTATCAAAGAGGGATGCCACAAAATTGCAGGTATCAGGATGAACGAAACTTAATTCATGATGTGGTGATACTTGAACTACTACTTAAATTTTACATTTATTCTCACGGTTCCCAGGCGTGATTGGCTGTATAGATGGCACTCACATTCCAATCATTGCTCCTTCAGTAAATGAAGGAGACTATGTGAACAGGAAGTCTTTCCACAGCATTAATGTACAGGTACATAGTTCCCTGTAGCATTTCAAACTAACAAATTATTTCATTATAGTAATGGATGCTAATTTGTGTTCTCTGCACTGTGAAGATCATATGTGATGCTGCCAACATTATCACAAATGTGGAAGCCAACTGCTCAGCCTCTGTGAGTGGTGGTGGTGGAGGACCCCCACCTGTTTCGGGCCTCCGCTTTTTTTTCTGTTGGCTATAACGGGCCACATTTGAGCATACAGAGTAAGCAAATATGTACTTGTAATGTGCTCAGATAATTTCAATAAGTGCTTACAGAAAGAAAATTAATGTAGCCTCTAACTGCAATTGATTTACATGGGACAAACAGACCAAGCACTATGGCTCATAATACAATTACACCTTACCTGTTTGGACTATATTTTTATATTTCATTTTTACTTGCTGCCAGGAACATTTGGGGCCTGTTGGGTTGCACCTGCGCTCACATCACATCACAAAATAAAATGTATGAAATAAAAAATAAAATAAAATAAAATAACGTGTTAAATGGGTGGAAATCCCTAGATCGATGTTTAAATTAACACTCACGCATTGACTCTGTCGGCTATGTTTTGCCATGCATGCTCCCTTTGTTTTGCAGCTGGGGCTGTGTTACTAAGTTTTCCTCAAAATTTGCATGTTATCAGCATATGCTGCCATCAGAATTTCGGCCTCAAGCGCTGTAAAATACATTGACCGCGCCTTCTTTCCCTCCGTCTCCATGGTGACTCGCTTAATCTGTGCTCCACTAATCAGGGCTTTATGTATCCTCGTGCGCGCGCTTAACTTGGGGTTAACAGATGAGCTTCAGGGTAGAAACTGATGGTCGGACGTACTGAATGCAGAATTTATGGTCCCATCGATTTCTGGAGTTCGTCCACGTCCTAAATCAGCAAAGCAGTCACACACTATCACACTACCACTGCCATGTTTAACTGTTGGTATGATGTTCTTTTTTTTAAATGCTGTGCAAAGTTTTACACCAGATGTAACGAGACTCAAACCTTCCAAAAACTTTAGCTTTTGTTCTCTCGACAGTCCAAAGAATATTTTGCCACAAGTCTCGTGGTTCAAATATAAGATGATCCTTTGTGTTCGTTCTGGGCAACAGTGGTTTTCTCTTTGAAACCAGTGGATGCCATTTTTGTCCAGTCTTTTTCTTATTGTTGAATCATGAACCTTAACTTGGAAAAGTAACACAAGTTCTTTACATTTTGTTCAGGGTTCAAGGTTCTCTATTTGTCACATGCATAGTTATACAAGTATAACAACTATTCCAAAGTCTGGGACCTGCCACAGAGAAGGATCTATCACCACGAGATTTGAGGTTAGTCCGTGGAATGGACAACAATAGTTTTGAACTAGATCTCGTGGGTTTTCCTGGAGCATAGGCAGAGAGGAGCTCTGACAAG
>NC_138952.1:812500-877545 GCF_965226115.1 Aulonocara stuartgranti | reverse complement strand
GGGGTTAAAGCAACTCCGCGTTGACTGAACTAATTGTTATCAGCCTTTCTGAAACCAAATATTCCGAGTTGGACAGTTCGGGGTTACTCAACCCTGAGTATCGTTTTTCACTCTGAGTTTTCTAAACCGGCTTTCTGAAATAGGGCCCTGGTGTTATGAAGGAAGAAAGGCTCAGAGTTTTAAGTCGTTGCCATCACGGGCTCATCTGATTAGAATGAGAATAAGCAGTCATCAATCCTTTATAGGGTTCTCCTTTTATTCTCAGAATCAGTAAGCAAAGACACACATGGAGTGCTAACGCTGAAAGGAAATAAAGTGTGATTTAAGTCACTCAATAACTCAAAATAACACATGAACTCAGGAGACTCCAACAGAAACTCACCTCAGCTGCTGCCCCATGTGTGAGCGAAGAGTGAGCTGTAGGTGAGTGCAATCAAGGGCAAACACCACACCCAATCAAAGGTGAGGAAAAGAAACAAGGTGCATGTGATGAAGTGAGTGTGCTGAAAGGTGAGTCTTTACAACACCTGGCATCACGTCAAATATACACGTACCACATAAACACATAACATTTAAAACAAATACAATATTTCATACAAACATCTGAAAAATATACAATAACAGATCCTTAAGAGCGACATTAAAAACAATCACACTGAGTAAAAGAGTTGTTCTCTCGTTCCTTTAAGATGGAGGCAGAGCCTTCAGTTCTCAGGCCCCTCTTCTGTGGAACCAGTTTGGATTCAGGAGACAGACACTATCTCTACTTTCAAGATTAGGCTTAAAACTTTCCTTTTTGCTAAAGCATATAGTTAGGGCTGGACCAGGTGACCCTGAATCCTCCCTTAGTTATGCTGCAATAGACGTAGGCTGCCGGGGATTCCCATGATGCACTGGGTGTTTCTTCTTCACTCTCTTAAACAAAGTCTATTTTAGTTTCATGATCTGTAATGAAATGATCTAAATCATTTATAAAACAAACTGACCTCTACACCTGATCTTAAAACCTATTTTGTCACATCTAAGTTGTAATTGGAACATGAGATGAAAATGCAAAGTTTTCTTTTCTTCACTGTTACTTGTGTTGTTGCAGGATGGGGTTAAAATCATATTTTCCTGGGTATGAGCTCCTGATCCCTCAGCTCCCAGTATGAAGTGGTTTAGTGGTGTTCTTCTCACAGGCATCTGTGTCACCTTCCCTGGAGCTGCTGGTTTAATCTTTTAAACTTGTAGGTCCTGAAACAATCTTTGCTTTCCAGTAAAATTCCTTTTGTGTCTCGTTTGTCCTGAAAAGTTTATCTGGCTGTGTTTCCTACTGACGTTGGAACTGTGACAGTTTCAGTATGGCTGTTGAGGACAGCGTGCATACTAGGGCTGCCACGACTAGTCACGATTAGTCGACTAGTCACGATTACGTCGACTATCAAAATGGTCGACGACTGATTTAATAGTCGACGCGTCGTTTGAAGCTTTGTAAGATCCCAAAAGACGCAGGAATAAGTAGCAGGATTTAAGAGTGTAATAACGGACTGAAACAGAAGATGGCAGCACTGCATGTACAAGGATGCCAGCTGCCGTTAAACCCCGAAAAAGAAGAAGAAGCAGCTGTGTCCCAGAATTCATAGCGCAGCCCAGCTCAGTTTCCAACAATGGCGGCAGCTAGTTAGTTTGAATATTACTCTTATTATTCTTTCTGGGTCACAAAATAAACGTTTAACATATTTTCAGGCGAGAATGTAGCTGTGTAAACCTCAAATATCTGCTCAGTTTATCAAGACACCACATATTTTCAAAAGCGCTCCGACGTTTTCGGAGACGTCTGTTACCCACTAGCTCGATAGTTAGCCGGGGGCTAGGCTAACTAGAGCCGTGAGAACACCGGACTCCCGGCAAATCGTTTTCAAACCCACCGCCGTCTTTCACTACTCAGGTTAAACATGATATATGAGTCACTTAGATAACTTAAAATGTTGTTGTTTGGCTTTTTTCAGTATTTTATTTGTTCCTGAGTAAATCGGTTTGGCTGAGATTAAAGTTATAGTTTTTACACAGCTGAATAAACGTCAAGCAGACAGCTGATTATCAGAAGTGTGAGATGCTCCAGAATTTACTCCGGTGTCCTGTTATATTTTAGATAGCAAGGAGTTTATTAAACTCCACCGAAACAATCTGCAAATGTCATTAAAATTTAATAAACTATCATCTTGTCTTTATTTTTAGTTAGCACAGACCTTAAACACTTAAAGCTGTAAGCTAATGATAGTTATATAAGAGCAGATGCTGCTGGTGCAATAAGCTGTAGTTTTACGTCCAATGGATGATGATCTGATTAGTCGACTATCAAAATAATCGTTTGTGGCAGCCGTAGTGCACACACAGTTCTGGAAGGCTAAGCAACTTGGAAAGAAATGTGTCTGGACTTGTTGCTTGAAGACGTTTCACCTCTCATCCGAGAAGCTTCTTCAGTTCTAAGGTCAAATGGTGGAGAGTCCCAGATTTAAGCCCTAAGTGTCCCCCCAGAGGGTCATGGACCCCCGTTGCTCCTCTACCTAATCACATGAGCCGAGGTGTGAAAACCGGTGTCTCTGTTCAAAGAGGGTCGGAGAACAGAGGCGGTGGCTTATGACACCAACTGTCTGCCATTTATAATCCAGAACCTTCACAGACACAGTTCTGGAAGGTTCTCCGTATTTAGTTGAAGGGTTTCTATATCAGACCCTCGGTCTGTAACCAGCCTGCAGAAATGTGGACTTAGATTTATTTCACAATCTAAACTATGAGTCTGGATCATGAAACCTGATATCTGTCTTCATTTGATTATAATGAATTCAAACGCTTCCTGTTGATAGCACAAGACACTGAAATTCTTTAGTCCTCTGTTTAATTTTGTGGGAATATTTACATAAATCCTGCAGCAGCGGTTTGTAAGAAAAGAAGGACACATTTATAAAGCTCCATATTTCTGAAGCACCACTCTCAGACTGACCGACCACGAAATCCTTTAGTCCAGCATGGAAATCACAGATAACTTATTGTGACGCATCAAACGGTGCACCTTTATGACAGGTAAATATTAAATCCAACTGCGCATGTGCTGCTTTTCAGTTCTGAATTCTTTAGACAACAGATCTAAAAGTTTGTGTTTTTTAAGAGTGCAGGTCAAAGGTCAGAAGCACAGATGCAGTTGTTAAGTCATCACGTACTTGTGTTTTTAAACATGTTTTGTATTTTGTTCTATTTAATCTGAACAAGCCCCTAAAACAGTCAGTGATCACTGTCGGCCTCTCTCTTTTTTTACCACCACTGTTCATTTTAAAGCTCAGTTTTTAAACCCTTACGATGTAACTCCAGCCCCTGCAGCAGTATATGAATGACTAACCTCGTATTGTGGATGGATTATCTCAGTTGTTCTCCTGGCTCAAGTTTGGTCCGTTTACAGCATCCTGCCATGCGATTGCATTTGTCTCTAACCATCAGGAACCTTCACGTTAACTTATCGTGTGGAAAAAAAGTTAGTGTTCATCCTCCAGCTTCACTGTGTTTATGCTAGGTTAACATAGCTGTGTCGCTAGCGATCACGTAGTACAGACCTTCCCAAAGTGTGTGTGTGTGGGGGGGGGGGATGAAAAGGGGGGGGAAAAACAAAACGCTTGGACACTGCTAGCACGGGCGGCCATAGAAACGCAAAGCAGGACATGAAGCATCACTGAATATGTTTCCAAACCAACTTCATTCTAAGCCAAAGACTAGAAAATATGGTGAAGCAAATCTTCCCTTTGGCTTCACCTGCACAGGTGCTGAGGTAGGTCTCCCTGCAGGATTAGTTTCCCCTCCGTTGGGAGCAGCGCTGGGCTCTTCAAATCACGGACAAACAGGATCCCACATTCTTGATTTTTAGTTCACAAACACTTGTTGTAATGACTAACTACTCCTGACATGTTGGAGATGTTTGCTCTTTATACAGTAAAGTTACAGCGGGATACAAATAACATCAGGCTGATCCTGCCACGATTTGTTCCCCCGGTTCAAATCACAGACAAACAGAATCCCACAGCTGTTTATGTTTTTGAACACATTTTGCACAGAGAGGCATTTTTAAAAAAATGTATTGATGCAATGTTGAATATTATTACACAGGAAAAAAAACAACTACAGTAAAATAATCACAGCGTGATGCCTCTGCCTTTGTAAATGGAGGGACAGTAACTGCGTGTAAAACCTGCAGACAGTCAGATTAACAGTATTTCGTCTCTATCTGCCATTCTGCAATTCATCTCATGTAAACAATAACGTGGCGCACAGCGTGACGTGAAAAAGGCACATACCTTTGATGTTGCAATGAACCACACCTAAACGCATAAAAGGAGTTTAAAAAATCTCAGTTTTCGGTGATTCGAAACGCCGTCTACATGGACGAAACAGCTGCGTGTTCAAAAATACCCGTGTAGGTGCGGACGCAGCGTAAACGAGTTAGTAGTTTATTTTATTACTACCTGTAATTTATTGCAGATTACTTGTATTTGCTTAATTGTTTACTAAAGGTTTGAAGTGTGAAATAAACTGCAATGGAGCAAAATATGTGTGTGTGGTTGGAGGATGTGTTAGTGCATGTGCACGCGTGGGGGTGAGGGGCGCGAACATTTTTCTTGTAAAACAAAGGGGGGTTGGAGAGGGGGGTGGCTAGCAAAAAAGTTTGGGAACCACTGACGTAGCACATCATTATATAGCAGCTAGCCCAACTTCAGTAACCCTACAAACGTCACTGCTGTTTAGTTTCCTGTCTTCATCTATGTTGGAAGTGATAGCAGAGCTGTACGTTTGAATTTATTCAGAAATCTCTCAGTCAGAACATGCTATATCATGCTTAGGTGGAAACTAGCGAGCTAACTTCCTGCTAGCTTCATGTTATGTAATAAATCCTGTTTTCATGGATGCCTGGATGTTAAACTTAATTTTTACACCTGGTAAAGCAGCAACACTGATCATTTTATTAAAGATTAAAGAATTTAGACAGTTTTTAACTCTCAGTGATGCCACAGTGACACCGTCCCAGACCAAGACAACAACAACGGCGCAGACGCGTCTCAGACCGGACGTTGATTGAGGCCCCGCCCATTCTTTTATTTTGAAAACCACGCCGGAACAGAACTCTGTGAATTACAGAGAGAGAGATACGTGCCGAGTCAGTCCGATCCGTGAGTCGGTGAGTCTGTCAGTGTGGAAGTTTCTCGGTCCGTGGGTCCTGTCTGCGGCGCGATGTCCGCCGCCCCCCGCCACGGCCTCGCTCTTCTTCACGGCCTCCTCCTCCTCTTCTTCTTCTGTGGTAAGTCCCACAACTGGCTGCGTTAGCATAGCATGCTAGCCTCGGTCCGTGCTGCTTATTTACTTAATTTTCTCCGAAACTACAGAGCGAGGCTCACCTGTGTGCCGCGCGGGTCTCTCACCTGCCCGCGGTGGGGTTTATATTTGAGATTAAATGATCGTTTTAGTCCGCAGCTGTTTGTGTGTGTGCGTGTGCGTGCGCACAAACGGGAAGCAAACGGGTTAAACTGGCACGGACTGGCTCGGTGTCACAGTCAGGAATGCCAGGTTGGTGGGGCTGAAGGCTCTACGAAGCAGACAGTGTGTTAAAGTGGATAAAATGAGTGTGTGTGTGTGTCATAAATCAGCGGTGGCTGTTATTGGAGTGAAAGCTGTAATTATAATATTTCTGTGCGGTGACACATGATCAGACAAGCCTAGGTGTTCGGGACATGAAGTCGATCATGTTTCACAGTGGGGGGGATTCCCTCTGTACAGGCGTCCCACGGGGGGTTTTTACAGTGTATTTACCGGACGAAATGTATGATAATATTTCCCAGAGCAGGTTTGGGATGTGCGCTTCGTCTCATGTTATGATTGTGCACAGAGACACGAAGATGCGCCTCGGGCTGCTGGACTGACTCACCTTTCACTTTGTCTTTCAGGATTCTTTAAACGGGAGATAACGGAGATAAAATAAGAGTTTTTATTCAGAGTTGTGCTCCTAAATACAGTATTACAGTAAATATACTCCAAGTATTGCATTAAAGTTGTACTTTGTGTGCGCGGTGTTTTCAGTTTGTTGCCCGCGGCCGTGTCCGTGAGCTTTGATGGCGTCTGTGTTTTCGGGAAACTGATCTGAGCTCACTGCAGTTCCTGATTGTCTGTTCCTCATAGCTGCTGGATGATGTAAATAGCTGACAGGAGAATGAACTCGTGGTGTTAAAGTTTCTGCAGAAATCATCTGTTCCTGGTAAACATAAATGGGAAGAGGTCAGAGATTTACTCAGGGACAAAACGATTTGACAAACAGCATAAAAACGTCTTGTTCCACTTCCTCTCTCGCCGCTCTCTTCTGCTTTTCTGTGAAAGACTGAGGCTGTGTTCACACTCAGGATAAAGATTGTCGAACAGCACCCACAGAATGAAAATAAACCTGCAGGACTGTGAAACCAAACATGGAGGAAAAAGCTCTGTGTTTGCAAAAACCGAAGGCTGTTCCTGTTCCTACGTTTGAAGCATCAGAGCGGCTCTGAAACAGGCAGCGGGGTCAGCGTGCTCTGGTGTAAACGGTGACGGTCAGGAGGGCTGCCGCTCCTCTGCGTTATTGCGCTCACCTTTCGCAGGTGTGTCGATGGTGGACAAACCCCATGATCTGCTGGACGCCCACCATCATGCCACAAACAGGAACTTCAGATGAAGCAGTTGTTCCACACCGCTCACACCTCTGGAGCTGGAACCCTGTGGATCGTCAGCTCACACTGAATCCATTTTAATCAGAGTTCAGCAGGTCCTCGTTCAGCTGCCAGGCGTCTGAGCTTGTTTGACCTGAAGCTGTCAGAAAGGAGGGAAATGATCGAGTGGAAAGTCCTCTTCACAGCAGTTATTCTTCCTTCACCCTTTATGTGACAGAAACTAGAACCACAGGAGTCCGATGTGTGTCCACTCTGAGAAATCAGGCGATAAAGAAGGAAAAAACTTTATTAACCGCCCTGATCTCGCTGTGAGCGCAGAGCACACAGACGCTGTGAGAGCACGCCACTCTGACAGAGCTTCTTCTGTCTTGTCTGTTTTCTGTTTGTTGTCATGTATCTGTTGTGTGACTGCTGTGTGCGAGCGACACACACCTTTTATTGGGGTCAATAAATTGACCTGAATCAGTAAAATGGATCCGAGCTTCAAACAATTCTGTTTTTATGCCGGCGTCATCCAGCCCCACAGGTTCTCCCACTCTCAGTGTGAGGCATAGTTTAGTGTGCACACCTCAGCCTTTGTCCTATGTGTGTGTGTGTGTGTGTCGTATCAAAATGTGTGAGTACATCATGTCAACAAAGTCTTCATTTGGTGTGTTTCCCTTTAGTGATCACAGCTTCTACTGGTGTGTGAGGGTTGGCTCGTGCAGTGTAGGGTGACTGGTCGATAACTGGTCGATAACTGGTTAACAGTCGGCCAGTGTGAGGCTTGGTGGTGCTTTATGGTTTAACGGTGGCCATAATAGTTTTACAGGGAGTCATTTAGAGTCGGTCAGCCTGGATGAACCTGCAGGACTCATGACTGTCATGACAGGTTCCCAGTGGTCACATGGGTTTAGTACTGATCTGTTTCAGGTGGCTGCTGCTGTAACGCACAGCTCTCCCCGTCAGTGTGTCTCTAGTATTTGTGTGCAGACTCTGGTGCTGTGTGAGCTGCTGATTGTTGTGTGGATTCACTTTCATTTCACTTTGCCTCGGTGTGTTTCTCTCTGATTCATGACTTGAGTTTCACTGTGAGTCTGAGGCCACGCCTGTGTCAGTGGCGTGTCTCTGCAGGCTGAAGGACACTTCCCCTCCCCTCCTCAGGCACAGATCGCACAGACACCGTTTCCTGTAGTTGTGTGCTTGCGGTGGTGAAGGCTGGCACGTCGTTACTCAGGGCGGTGAGCCGACACCCTTTGTTGAGCAACAGTTTCACCTTGAAGTTGTTCTGCTTTGGATTCGCATCAGTAACACGTTTGGCACACAGACCCCCCCACTCAGCTCGCTGTCACTGCACTGCATTTAACTCATATACACCATCAACATGTCCACGCTACACTCGCTTCGAGTACGTTTGATGCTTGCAATGAATTTTCCCGTGTTTCTGGTCCTTCAAAAGTTCAGCAGATCTCCACCTGCAGGGCTGAAAAACGTCAGCTCTGAGGAAACATCGAGTCAGCTTTAAAGCCACTGCAGGAGTCCCGGTCTGAAGACTCGGCCTGTGTTTGTTAAAGCAGCTGTGAGCAGCTGTGTGATGCTTCCTTTAGATTCCTTCTGCTGCGTACAAATAGCTCTGCTGTGTATAAAAGAGTAAAAGTGGTGAGAAAATCAAATCAGTCAGTTCTGTCCCACACAGTCAGTGATTTCACAGCGGCAGCGCGTTGAAACATGAAATAAATGCCGTTCCTGAATGTTGGTGACTTCCCAGTAGAGCTGGGCGATAGAACGATAACGATATGTATCGCGATATAACTTTTACTCGATAGAGAAATTAAGCTATCGCGATAGACCTCGCCGCTCTTGTCCTCTTAAAAAAAAAAAAAAAAAAAAAAGGTCAGCCAATCCAAATTAAGTAGCGCAGAGCCGAACCAATCACAGCCGCAGCGTCACGTCGCGTGACTTGTTACGTACAGCACAAGTGCCAAGCTGCACGTGTGTTTGTTTGGGAAGCAGCCAGCAGGTAATGGAGGAAATGAGTGTGCCGACTAGAAAAATCAACCGAGCGTGACCGAAGAGAAAACAGATGATGGTTCCAATGCCGGAGAGATTGTCGAACGGAAGAGCCATAGAAGTTCCGTAGTGTGAAGGTATTTCGGCTATTTCAAGTCTGACTAAAAACAGAGTAGCGTGCACTGTAAATTGTGCCGAAAGCAAGTCTGGAAATACAATAAACTGGTGCATGCGTCACACTGTGCGCCACGTTATTGTTTCAGTGAAATGAATTTCTACAATACTGTTAATTCTACTCTCTGCAGTGTTTAAATGCTTACATATACACACAGTTACTGTCCCTCCACACATACGACTCGGTTCTGCTTCTATGCCCCAGCTTTGTTTACTTTTTCCCACCGAGGCTTCTAGACTTCTGATTGGCCAGCATTTCGGCACGGTTAGGAATCTAGCGCCACCTGCTGCTTTGGCATGTTCATAGCAGCGTTTTCCTTCATTTCTGCCTTTATGTGTGGACGGGATTATTTTTAAAACGAAAACGGAAAATCTCCGTTTTCAAAAATACCCGTGTACGTGTGGACGTAGCCTGAGTCTCTGACTGGAAGCGCTAATTCGTCATTCGGCTTTTGTCAGACTAAAGTAACTGTTAAAACTGTTTGAAAAGCTCAGCTATACAACAAGGAGAGATTGAGAATTTCCTTTTAGTTCTCAGTTTATTTGATATTGACAAAAGTTAGTCAGTTTTGTCTGTTCTTCTGTAAAACAAACTAAGATTTATTTTTAGAATTAATATTTTGTTTCTAAGTGGAATTGACAGTTTAGTCTGTTTTGTTTGTTCTATTTTGAAACTTAAATGCTTTAGCGGCTGCCTTTTGTGTAGTTTGCAATATTTGCCTTTATTTATCTGAAAAAGTCTCATGTTCCTTAAGTACATCTACCCTGTTGAACTTATTATGGGAAATAAATATTTAAATAAAAACAAGCTGCTGATTATTTCACATTTTACTTGTGAGCAACGGCACATTTAAATCTTACAAATATAGTTATTTGGCTCATATCGTGATAGATATCGTTATCGCCTGAAATGAAAAAAACATATCGTGATATGAAAAAATCTCATATCGCCCAGCTCTACTTCCCAGGAGCGCTCAGGCTGGGCCGCTGTGTTCAGAGAGGCGCACAACCCAGCGCTGGTACCTTCTCAAAGTGCATTGTGGGTAAACTTTGAGGCTCTTTGTCTGCTCGGAGCGTCGTCAGGCAGATACTCCTCACCGCTGAATAATCTCAGAGTGGCTGTGATTCTGGGGGATTATTGTTTTGTTGCTGTGGCCAGCACATCTGGATCCAGGTGTGGGGGAAGCTCGGTCTTTATCCACAGTTCCTCCTTCACTCTCACAAATGCTTTCTCGCTCATATTTTTATTCTGCTCGGAAACACCTGTGCTTTATTTTTGTCCCTGGGGCTGCTGGGTAAATAATCACTCTCACTCCCAGTGCGGTCAGGTTAGTTGCAGCACTTCCTGTTCCTCGGCAGACACTGTGCTGGTGTTTTTACTCGATGTGCAGACGCTCGTTTTCATGGCTGATACGATTATTGTTATTCTGATCTAGGGCTGTTTGATATAACCATATATATTGGTTGCTGGAGTACTTTTCTATGCTGTGGTGTGCTGGGGGAGCAGCGCAGCAAAGAAGGACTCATGCAGGCTGGAGAAACTGATCAGGAGGGCTGGCTCTGTGGTCGGCATGAAGCTGGACACTCTGGTGACAGTGGCAGAGAAAAGGACACTAAAGAAGCTGCTGGACATTATGAACAATGCTGGGCATCCTCTGCACACGGCTTTAACAACCAGAAGAGTCTGTTCAGTGACAGGTTGCTTCTCCCCAAGACAAGAACTAACAGACTTAAAAACTCCTTTGTCCCACACGCCATCAGACTGTTTAACTCCTCCCTGACAGGAGGACAAAGGAGGGGGGACAACTAAGCTGGAGTGCCTCTTCACCTCACTGTGCAATACTTTTGTAAATAGTCAATGGTGCAATAGACCTCAATACTTGAAATGTGCAATTTCACTTGTATTTTTATTTTTATTCCTATTTATTCTATTTATCCCCTTCGTATATTTTATTTATGTGTGTGTGTGTGTGTGTGTGTGTGTGTGTGTGTATATAATATTCTGTAACTGTAACTTCTGTCGGTGCTGTGCTTTTGGAAACCGAATTTCCCAGAGCAACCCACCCGAGGGATTAATAAAGTTTTATCTTATCTTATATGGATGACGATATAAAAACGTCGTTTCATTTCACGCTATCGTTTGTTTCGTGGTGTCGGAAATAAACTGTTTACAGCAATATTTGTTCATGGTTCTGATGTCACTGTAGTGGCTGTATTCATTTATTAAAGTTCTCTTTCTCTTATATTTAATATCACCACACTACGGACGGACAAGCGCCTGTTTTTATGCGTTCTCGTTAGCAACAGCGACAGTAACAGCATCGCGTGTCCGCTTGTTTATGTTCCACATAAACCTTTCACAATAAAGCTCAAGATCCTGTTGAGACTTTTCAAAATAAACTGAATCACGTGAAAGAGCAGATTATTTACGATGAGAAGTAAAAAAGAGCCGCCAATAACGATAGAGGAGATTCAGAAAGCGATTGGAAAATTACGTACAAACAAGGCACCAGGCAGTGATGGGTTTCCTGCCGAATGGTACAAGAAATGTGGAAAAGAATTGATACCCTTACTCCACCAGACTCTTAATTGGACTCACACTAAACATGTGATTCCCCCCTCTTGGAGGGAGGCAATTATCACGGTGCTGCCAAAACCACAAAAACAAAGAGAATACTGCCAAAATTACAGGCCTATATCGGTGTTGAATGTTGATTATAAAATCTATACTACAATCCTATCAAATAGGCTCCAGTCGTTTATACCAGACCTGATAGATGAGGACCAAGCAGGTTTTGTCAAAAATAGACAGGCACAAGACAATATTAGAAGGACCCTACACATCATACACCAAATACATAAAGACAAGATACCGGCTGCATTGATAAGTTTAGACGCAGAAAAAGCCTTCGATCGAGTCAGCTGGGACTTCCTGTACCTAACCATGGCAAAGTTCGGGTTCACTACGAAATCAATCCAATGTATTAAATCTCTCTATGACAAACCGACTGCAAGACTAAAAGTTAACGGCTCATTGACAAAGACATTCCAAGTAGAGAGAGGAACTAGACAGGGTTGCTGTTTAAGTCCAACCTTATTTGCCTTGTATATTGAGCCATTGGCACAAATGATTAGACAAGACGCCCTAATAACAGGAATAGAAATCAATAGACAAGAGCATGTAATTAGTCTGTTTGCTGATGACGTGTTGATAGCCCTCAAAAACCCCACAAACTCTTTTATGCAGCTCACAGAAATGTTAGGAAAATTTGGTACGCTTTCTGGCTACAAAGTAAATATACTTAAAACTCAAGTTCTAATGTTTAATTGTACACCAACTCAAAATCTTAAGGAATGGGAAATAAAGTGGGAGGCAAAAACCCTTAAATATTTAGGTATAAATATAACCAAAAACTATGACAAACTATATCAAAGTAACTATGGACATATAAATAACAGGATAAGGCAGGATATGGAAAGATGGAATACATATCCGTTAGGATTTAGTGACAGGATAAATGTGATAAAGATGAATATCTTACCACGATTGTTATATTTATTCCTCTCTCTTCCGATAAGCATACCTCAAACCCAATTCTCAGAATGGGATAAGTATATATCTAGATTTGTCTGGGAAGGCAAGCGGCCAAGGGTACGATACACTACTTTACAGCTTACTAAGGAGAAAGGAGGAATGTCGCTTCCTAATTTAAAAGAATATTTTCGTGCTGCACAGATACGCCAGATAACATATTGGTGTAGTGATGATGACGGGGCTCGCTGGAAGGATGTGGAGCTCTCCACACTCAATGTCCCAATCCAAACAAACATGGGTATGAAGAAGACCCCTGAATACGTAACTAAAGACCAAGATAGGAACCCGATAATATCCTTTACATTAAATGTATGGTATGATACAGTAAGGGAGTTCAGGATTGGCAAAGAGCTTGGTTTGCTAAAATGGATAGCCTTCGATGAAGAATTTAGACCAGGAAAATTGGATCTTGGTTTTAAAAATTGGAATGAAAAGGGAATCACAGCAATTTGTTTATTAATCAAAAAAGGAGAAATTAAAAGTTTTGAAGAATTAAAACGGGAATACAACTTAAAAAACAAGGATTTTTTCAGATACTTACAGGTGAGAGATTACTTTAATAAAAACATAAAAATAGAGGAAGACAAAATCCATCCTATTATAAAAATAATTATGCTAGTATATAAAAGTGTTATTCCAAAAACAGTGTCTACAAATGTTTGATGGAATCAAGACAGGACTCAGCTGTATATGTTAAAGTAAAATGGGAAAGAGAGCTGAGTGAAGAAATCACTGAGGGGGTGTGGTATGAAACATGGAAAGAACATAAGAATACAACTCACTCATTGAGGTGGAGAGAATTCATCTGGAAAAATCAAATTCGCTATTTTATTACACCTCAGATTAAAAATAAACAAACCAATACACAACAACAATGTTGGAGGCTGTGTGGATGGGATGAACCAGACCATACACACATTTTCTGGAAATGCAGAAAAATTCACACTTTCTGGGTTAAAATTCACTCAGCTCTCTGTGATATATTAGGTTATATTATTCCTAGAACCTGCCTTGTTTTGTATCTAGGGTACTTGGAAGGTACTGTAGATGTAAAGGATCATTACCTGGCTAAGATTCTCCTTTTGGCAGCAAAGAAGGCCATCACCAAAAACTGGCTTAAGACAGAAACACCAGGAAAGCAGCAGTGGGTAGCAATTGTGGAGGACATTATGGAGATGGAGAACCTTACATATAAACTGAAAGTAAAGGAAGAACGCTTTTTGAAGGACTGGGGAAAATGGTTGACGTACAACGGAAGGGGAAAAAAGACTGAACTGAATGAAGATGAGCATACAAGAAGAAGAAAAAAAAAGTGAAATGAACGATGGAAATGTTTGACACCACAGGCATGTTTCCTTTTTTTTCTTTTGTTTTACTTTATCTTATTTTTCTAATTATTATTCTATATGTATCTATATTTTTATACATATATATTTGTTTGTTTCTTTTTCTTTCTAATTTCACTGTCTTGAGTTTGTGACTCTCTTTGTATTCTGTTATTCTGAAGAAACTGTATGCGTAATGGACAGGTGAGTTCTTCAAATAAATAAAATAAAAAGTTATAAAAATAAAAAATAAAAAAAAAAGCCGCCAGGTGCTAAAAAATCAACCTTAGACTCAAACATCAGAACAGGCTTTTCCCCGCAGCACGCCGTGTGATAAATACTCACAAAGAAAAAAATGTATCGTTTCATGCATCGTTAAAACACTCGACTCCGGGTAAAGGACGCGCAGCTGGAAACACTTCACGCAAGTCGAGCTGCCCGAGATTCACAGAATTTACAGAAATTGTTACATTTTTGTGATTTATATCGTTGTCAGGACGATAGAATTCTGATACCGGGATGTGAGATTTTGGTCATATCGCACAGCTCTATTCTGATCACAGCCACGTGGACCTGATTTACAGCTGCGGGGCCAGCAGCTGAGGACGAAGGAACAACATAAGGGTCATGTGACAAGTTGATGGCTATTTTTCAAAATAAAAGCCTCACTTAGTTCTAGGACCTAGGGATGGATAATTGGGGAGGGAATCAAACACGGGGTTCATGTCCCAGACTGAGGTCACAATGACCACCTGTGGACACCTGAAGACCGAGACTAGAGGCAAGATGGCGGCAGCTGATCTGCTGCGTGTGCACGTGTTACAAACCCTCAGACACACACACACAGCAGCAGATCAGCAGGGCTATAGACTAACGTTTACTTCTGTAACTTGTCCTTTTCCCCATGTGTCTGCGATGACACCTGTAACCTGGGTGCACGTGACATCATTACTGGAGGTGGGGTTTATTTTCAAGCCATTTGAACTTTGAACGGAACATCTTCTTTGGGAATATCGTAGGCAATGTTAAACCTCATGTCGGCGTCCTCTGACGACCTGTTTGCTGCTGCCTGAAAGGCCGATGTCTCGGGACTACTTCCTGTGAGGTCGCGCTGACGACACTGAGCTGGAAAGATTTCTGTTTTTCTCTTCGCACACACATGTTGACTTTCTCAGAGTGCGAGAGAGAGCGATATAGAACGCATAGTATGCAAACTGTTAACCCCACTCCAGCCAATCCTCTGTTTCTGTCCTGCAGGTGGAGCCGATGGATCCGAGGTGCCGCCTCCTCAGAACGTCATCACGAAGACCTTGAACACCAACTACACGCTGAGCTGGGACTGGCCGCCGGGCGCTGCAGGGACCCACGCCGTCACCTTCACCACGCAATATGTGCCGTAAGTCTGAGAATCACGAGGGCGGGGCTTATTTACCTGTCAGACGGTGGACACAGGGGGCGTGGTCCACCTCACCAAACCAGCGACAGGAAGCTGTCAGAGAGGCTTACTGGAAACGGGCTCAGGCTCAGCCATCTCTTCCTCATACTTGAAGCAGAGCCTGAGCCCGGCTCGTGTTTCTCCTCTCTGGTTTCACTGGAATTCATTTGAGACGTTTATTAACCACCTGGCCTGCCATCATGTGATCACATAAAGACCTTTTAACTCCTCGCTGGTATTTTAATACGAGTTTAAGTGTAAGTCAGAGTGTGCTCCATGCCTCAGAGAGCCGTGGAGCAGCCTTCCTCTTCGCAGTTTTCCTCCCTCGTCCCCATCATCCTGCTTCCACAGGCGTTAACCTCCCAGCCCCGACCTATGAAACAGACACGTTTACTGAAACACGGCTGGTGTGTTGCTGTTGTAATTAGATTTGATTCAATGAAAGCTCTCCCTCCACTAATGTGTTTTCATGTTCTCGTATCCTCAGGAGGTACCAGCTGAAGTTTAAGAAGAAGAAGACAAACTGGATCACGGCGTGCAACCAGACGTCACACCAGTCATGTGACCTCACACGGTTCAACCTGCACTACCTGGGCATCTTTGTGCTCCAGGTGCGAGCCACCGTGGACGGGCAGCACTCGGAGTGGGCGCAGACGGAGTTCTGCCCCGATAAGGAGGGTAAGACGAGTGCTCGGCTTTCCAGGAACTGCGATGTGCACATGCTGCAGCTCACGAGCTCACGTGTGAGCTCACCACAAACCATGAAAAACAAGGTGTTATGACTCAGAGGTGAACAGCCTTCGCACAGTATCGGTGCAACAGCCGAGAGCTGCGCTCAGCAGAGATAAAGATCTCCAGCTTCAAATATGTGACTGTGAATCGTGCGTCCATGTGTGAGGCTCTCATCGCTGCAGTAAATGAACCAGAATCAGCCAAGCAGTCACAGAAAGTCTGTGCAGGTGTTCACTACACATCCTGGGACCTGAGCTCACCTGTTGTCTGAACCATTAGTGTAGATGCCCTCAAGCCCACAGTTCTGACCCAACTTTTATTCAACCAGCGAGTTTTTTTATTTTGTTTTGTTTTTACCCTAAGTGACGCGGGAGTCTCTCTAAGTCGATGTCCAAGAGGTTTCTCAGCTTTTATTTACATTTCAGCAAAAAGTGTCACATCCAAAATGATTCATAGTCTTCTTAGAAAAGCCTTTATTGGCAACCTCGGATCAGTGTTTCGCACTGATCTGCTCCTCCGTCTTTAGCAGTGAGCTCAGGTTGGAGGGTCTCCTCGCCCTGGTCTTTAGCTCATCCACAGAGTCTCAGTTGGGTTGGAGTCAGGACTCTGGCCGGGCTGCTGCACAGTGTTAATGGTTTTGTCTGCTAACTGTTGGTTTTGCTGTGAAATGTCCACTGGTGCCTGAGGCCAAGTCTCTCTGCAGACTGCCTGATGTTGTTGTTGAGAATCTTCGTTCATGGTGGCGTTCATGTTCGACAGTGGGGATGGTGTTCTTTGGGATCAATTAAAGAAACGTCATCGTTACTAAACAACTAAATTTTTTCTTCCTCCGACCAAAACACAGAAGACCAGACGTCCTCTTCTTTGTCCAGATGAGCATTTGCAAAGGCCAAGCGGGTATTTGTGCGCCTCCTCTGGAGAGGTGGCGTCCTCCTTGAGATGCATCCGTGGAAACTGCAGCCACTGGAACTTTGGAAAGCGTGAGATGTGGCCTCGTGACAGTGTGTTATAATTATGGGCTTGGCTGTATTTGCCTAGCTGAGCCTGCACTGTGTGCTGCCTCACATATACCAACATGCAAATATGCAGCCCGAGCAGCGGAGCTCTCTGCATGTAGACGACCGACACCGCGAACGCGTCGCATTGATTTGAGTAATCGAGTATTTCATCGATTGTGGTCTGTCGCCTCACAGTAACAAGGTCCTGGGTTTGAATCCAGGCTGTCTGCATAAAATGGCAAGGTTTATGTAACGCCTGCTGAGTGTGTGATAGTAGAAAATGTTCCTGCTCTTGTTCTTCTCTGTTCAGCCTTTGAATGTTACTATTAATATTTTCTGTTCTTTTCCTCGTGTCTTCATCTCTGTAGACGATTTCAGTTGTTTTTGTAAGATTGCAGTCAGGTGTTGCTTAAATCTGCTGCTGGCGTCAGACAAGCAGAAAGAAAGAGGAAGGAAGCAGCCGACGGGGAGAAACCAGGACAGCTGTCACGTCCTCTGTGCTTGTTATTTCAGCGTTGGCGGCCTGAGCTAAAGTCCAGCTGCAGAGGTTTCAGGCCCTGTGCAGTGAGACAGCAGTCTGCCTGGGCTCCTTCAGTAGACGGTCACATGGTGTTTAAGGACCGCCTCACAGGTGTCAGAGCAGGTGAAACACCTGCTCATCAGGTGAATAAATGTGATCTCCTCTCTGTCCCGTCTAGCGGCTCTGGGGCCTCCCAGCAACGTGACCCTCGCTCCTGCTGGAAGCGACCTGGACGTGGTCGTCACCGACCCGCTGACCAGCAACAACACCTCCATGAGGGAGCACGTCCCCAACCTGTACTACCACGTCCAGTACTGGGAGCGCCAGGCTGATGGGCAGGTAGGAAGCCCCTCCCACTTCAGTATTACCTTTTCTCCTCGTGTGTGTGTGTGTGTGTGTGTGTGTGTGTGTGTTTGTTCTCGCCTCCCCAAGACGTTTCGGTGGAGAACAGATGTATTTCCTGTGTGAATCTCGCCGTACTTCCTGCCGTACTTCCTGCCAGCTGGCTGCAGTTGAGCAGCGAGCTGAAAACTGGTTTGATGAGGAAGAAACAGGTCACTGCAGCACGTCCCAAAATAAGCCGAGCGCGTGACGAGCGAGTCGATGATGAGGGTTAACGCCACACAAACACGACATGCACGGAGGAATCGGACAGCTCAGAGCCTCACACAGAAACACGGGAACCTATCAGAGCCCACCACATCTGCAGAAGGACCCGCCCCCTCGGGTCAGCTGACTGACTCAGACTGTACAAAGGTGGTCGAGTGAGTAGACGGGACACGTGAGCGTCTCAGGCCTGTGTGTGTGATAAAGGTGATGATGAAGACGTGGTCCAGCTGCAGAGGTGCAGCCTCAGTGATCATGTCGGTGACGGTGGGAGCACAAACGTGTTCAGCACCAAACCCCCAAACGCACAGGAAACCACACAGACGTCACGTTTACACTCGTGGTGGAGTTTAAGTTAGGATGAGACACACAATCACACACAGACACACAATCACACACAGACACGCACACAGTCCTGTTTGCAGTCTGTCCTGATTGGCTGCAGTCAGGCTGACTATTACAGGACTGATGATGATGATGTCTGACTGCATGTTGATGCTGGTGCGTGGCGGTCCGCTCAGAGTGATGCTCTCTGCCGTTACCCCTCTGACCTTTGCCCCTCCCCCTCAGGCAAAGCGGCTGAGGATCAACACCACCATGGTGACGCTGCCGGGCTTGAAGGCGTGGACCTGGTACTGTGTGAGGGTGCAGTCTCGCGACGACTTCTACTCGAAGACCAGCGACTTCACGGTGCCGCACTGCATGCAGACCGAAGGTAACGCCGTCACTCTCACTAAGCTTGGCGCTCTGCTTCCTGCAGCTGTGACAGCACAGCCTCTCTCTCTCTCGCCCTCTCTCTCTCTCTCGCCCTCTCTCTCTCTCTCGCCCTCTCTCTCTCTCTCGCCCCCTCTCTCTCTCTCGCCCGCCCTCTCTCTCGCCCGCCCTCTCTCGCCCGCCCTCTCTCGCTCGCCCTCTCTCTCGCCCTCTCTCTCGCCCTCTCTCTCTCCTGCTCTCGTCTCTCTCTCTCGCCCCCCCTCTCTCGCCCCCCCTCTCTCGCCCTCCCTCCCTCGCCCTCTCTCTCTCTCTCGCGCGCCCTCTCTCTCTCGCGCGCCCTCTCTCTCTCGCGCGCCCTCTCTCTCTCGCGCGCCCTCTCTCTCTCTCTCGCCCCACTCTCTCTCTCGCCCCACCCTCTCTCTCGCCCCACCCTCTCTCTCGCCCTCGCCCCCCGCTCTCTCGCCCCCGCTCTCGCCCCCGCTCTCGCCCTCTCTCTCGCCCTCTCTCTCGCCCGCCCCCCCTCTCTCGCCCTCCCTCCCTCTCTCGCCCGCCCCCCCTCTCTCGCCCGCCCCCCCTCTCTCGCCCGCCCCCCCTCTCTCGCCCGCCCCCCCTCTCTCGCCCGCCCCCCCTCTCTCGCCCCCCTCTCTCGCCCCCCTCTCTCGCCCCCTCTCTCGCCCCCTCTCTCGCCCCCTCTCTCGCCCCCTCTCTCGCCCTCTCTCTCGCCCCCCCTCTCTCTCGCCCCCCCTCTCTCTCGCCCCCCCTCTCTCTCGCCCCCCCTCTCTCTCGCCCCCCCTCTCTCTCGCCCCCCCTCTCTCTCTCTCTCGCCCGCCCCCTCTCTCTCGCCCGCCCTCTCTCTCTCGCCCGCCCTCTCTCTCTCGCCCGCCCGCCCTCTCTCTCTCTCGCCCGCCCTCTCTCTCTCGCCCGCCCTCTCTCTCTCGCCCGCCCTCTCTCTCTCGCCCGCCCTCTCTCTCGCCCGCCCTCTCTCTCTCGCCCGCCCTCTCTCTCTCGCCCGCCCTCTCTCTCGCCCGCCCTCTCTCTCTCGCCCGCCCTCTCTCTCTCGCCCGCCCTCTCTCTCGCCCGCCCTCTCTCTCTCGCCCGCCCTCTCTCTCTCGCCCTCTCTCTCTCTCGCCCTCTCTCTCTCTCGCCCGCCCTCTCTCTCGCCTGCCCTCTCTCTCTCTCTCGCCCTCTCTCTCTCTCGCCCTCTCTCTCTCTCTCTCGCCCTCTCTCTCTCTCTCGCCCTCTCTCTCTCGCCCTCTCTCTCTCGCCCGCCCTCTCTCTCTCTCTCGCCCTCTCTCTCTCAGAGACCAGCTTCTTTCTGAGTCAAAATTGAATCGAATTGATTGTAGAAATTAAAACCGATACCAGCACAGCCTCCACGCAGGGACACATCAGAGGAGAACCAATCAGGTGTCAGAATGTAAACTCGTCCAATCATAGCCTGCAGAGGAGATAAGTGAAGTTCTCTGAGGGTCTGAGAGGGTGGTCACATGGTCTGCCACCATCTTCATGGTGACAGCTGTGACTCTGAAGGCGGAGCGCCTCCATCTAACGGCGTCGGTTTGTTTCCAGGTTCGATCCCCTGGTGGAACATCTTCCTGTACTTCCTGGGCTCGCTGCTGTTCTTCTTCCTGATCGTGCTGGGAACCATTTACGGTTTATTCAGGTGCTGCAAGACCATGAAGGATGTTCTGAACCCGTCCGACCAGATGCCCTCCCACCTGAAGAAGGTAGCTTGCAGTTGATGAGCGGGTGGTGTTCACCTGATTGATCTGTTTTATTTAAACCATGAACTGGAACACTTATGATGAGGTGTGATCGGGGCGTTTCTCTGTGATGTGCGCATCATCAGCAGCTCTTCTTCTCTCCTCTGTCCTCCTGCAGTACCTCTGCAGCTCTCCGGGCTCCGACATCCCTCGCCTCCTCACCCCGGACTCTGAGTCTGAGCTGCTGTGTGAAGGTGTGACCATCTGTCCACCGCCCACCGTCCTGGAAATCCACATCCCTCCTGCCGAGGAGCTGGCAGCACCCCCCTCGGGCCTGGAGCCGAACAGCAGGTCAGTGTTGGCGTGTTCATTAGAGAGCGTTCATGATGGCAGATCCGGCAACGCCAGCTAAACCGTGTCTCTGTGTTTGCAGTGTCAGGCACAGCCGGCAGGACAGCAGCAGCAGCGGCGACTCCGGCGTCTACTCCTCTGGCGGCGGCTCCTCAAGCAGCTCTGCCCTGAAGCATCTCAGCGCCGTTCGCCACAACCACATGGGGAGCGATGACATCTTTAAGGGTTTGTTGGACCCTGAGCGGGTGAACCTGCGGGAGATGACGGCCCACCTCAAGAGCCAGCCCGAGGTCGCAGACGAGGGCGTCGTGGACGTGTGCGTCTGAGCGAAGAGGAGACGGGTCCGTGGGAAATGTGTGGCGTGCCTTTTTTCCGCCAGTCACTGTGAAACGAGCGTCTCTTTTTAAACACAAACACTGAAAAAGACTGAACTGCTGAGCCACGCCCCTCACGCAGAAGGAATGAGTCGTGCTGGAGCGTCGCCGTTTGCAGCTGCTGATCCTGGTTCAGGCAGACAGGAAGTCCTGCTGGTGCTGACAGAAACATTCCTCCTTCAGCCGCCACTGTCGTCTTAACCCTCGCCACACAGCTCGACTCTGCGCGCCATCATGCATCACTTTAACTTTCACAGGTAGCTTGCAGGTGCTAGCATTAATCAAAGAGGAAGCAGTTCATTACGTGAGCGCACCTGGCTACAAGCATGACATCTCTGCGGGCGGCGGCCTCTGTGTCGCTTTCATTTAATCTCCGTTTTACCGTAACAGCACGTTTTATTCTTCCATTTATGGTTCTTATAGAATCTCTGTTCTGGTAACTCTTGCTTTCTTTATGGGTCTGTCTCACCTCCATCTGCAGCTTATGCTCCGCCCACATGGTGATGTAGAAACCGAATCTGTGGCATGTATCAGCAGGACAAATCAAACAGTAATTGTAATCAAAGAAGCATCAGTCGTGTGGTTTGACTTCCTGCTCTGAATCGCCCCGCCCATCTGCTGACCTCTGTTAACCTTTGTATATAAGCTTGTTGTGCAGCTGTGTTTACAATCAGAAACTAAATAAACTCCTGAAAAAACCAAACTCGCTTCATGTTACTGTGCGCAACATCTTCTCGTTCCAAACCCTCGTTTCACATGTTTGATGACGCAGTTCCTCTGACGTCCAGCAGAGGCTCCAGCAGTGTGTCAGTCCCCACAGACTCTACGTTTGGTTAACAGACCGTCCAACAAGTCTGAGCTGAGTCTTTCTCTGTGTTTGATGTGATATGTGTTTGAACTGCTCTTGTTCTGTCAGGAATGTATGGAGTACATGGGACAGACCTGAAAAAGTAGTCCGTGCAGCCTGAGGTGAATTGAACCAGAATTATGCCAGAAGCCTGCTGACGATGCTGAGGCGTGCCTTTCTGAGGAACGTTTACCAAATATTAGAGGCGTGCCCGTGACCAGCACTAGCATTGGCTGATGCCTCCTCAGCTCTGAGCTTTCATCCAAATAAAACAAGCTAATGGGAGATGAGACGGGAGCGAGGGCCATCTTTTATGTACTTGTGATGGTGGTGGAGAGAGACTGAGGTTTCAATAATCTGTCGTACTTACATATAAGCTGAGAGATGTTCTGTGATGTTGCCGTGCACAGACAGGTGAGACAGTCACTGTGCTGTGAGTGCGCTCCGTGGCGCCCAGCGGAGAGCGGCGGTCGAGCCTCGTGATTCACAGCTGCTCCCTCTCCCTGCTCTCAGCTGGTATTCCCCGTCACTTCCCCGAGTCAGACAGAAAATGAAACCGCTCCGAGCACGACCAACAAAGGGTCGCAGCGGGGCCAAGAACCAAAACAGTTCCAAACATGTGGTGGGAGCTGATAAACAGCTGATATTTGATTTCTGTTTATTCTCTTAATCAGTCCTCTGTTCTCCCGCCTGAAGCTTTCTTCTCCCTGTTTCTCATTTCCAAATATTCCAGATATCTTTTTGACCTGGGGTCCTGTTACTCCTCATACAGGAAGTGATTGGGTTGAAAACCTGCTGATTTTAGAATAGAATAGAATAGAATTCAACTTTATTGTCATTGCACATGCACAGGTACAGGGCAACGAAATGCAGTTTGCATCCATCCAGAAGTGCTTTAGTGATATAGATATATTACAATATATATTAGCAATAATATAGATATGTGAGTATATTACAGAAATGGGTCTATTATGGTATGTTATAATGTACACGGTATGAAGTATGTTGTGAATATTCTATAACTATAAGTATGTACAGGCTGTAGTGAGTACAAGCTATGTACAGGCTATGAACAGGATATAAATATGAAAAACTATACAGAATATGAAATAAATAACTTTACAGAATCTGAGATATACAGCTATACAGAAATGGGAACTGTGCAAGTTATAAACAGTTGTAGGATTAAAAATTATTGAATGTACAGAATGATTATTTACACAGAGCTATACAGTAGTGCAGTTAAGATAAGTGAGGGTGTAGATAGTTTCTACAGAGGCTATATAAAGTGCTAGTGGTTGTGAGTGGTGGTTCAGTCCATGTTATTATTGTGTGTTTGAGGGTACAGTTGTCCATTGTGGGTGTGTGTATGTTCAGTCCATATGTTAACGTGGGTCAGATGTCAGGAGGCAGAGTTCAGGAGTCTGACAGCTGTGGGGAAGAAGCTGTTCCGGTACCTGGTGGTCTTAGTCCGGAGGCTCCTGTGGCGCCTCCCAGAGGGCAGGAGGGTGAAGAGTCCATGTGATGGGTGACTGGGGTCTTTGATGATTTTCCCAGCCCTTTTCAGACACCGCTTCCTGTAGATGTCTTTTATGGCAGGAAGTGGTGCTCCGGCGATGCGCTGGGCAGTTTTCACGACCCTCTGCAACGCCTTCCGGTCCGAGGCAGAGCAGTTCCCGTACCAGACTGTTATACAGTTGGTCAGGATGCTCTCGATGGTGCAGCGATAGAAGTTCACCAGGATGTCTGAGGACAGGTGGTTCTTCCTCAGAGTCCTCAAGAAGAAGAGGCGCTGGTGAGCCTTCTTGACCAGCTTGGAGCAGTTGGTCGTCCAGGTGAGATCCTCGGAGATGTGGACTCCCAGGAACTTGAAGCTGCTCACACGCTCCACAGCCGTCCCCTTAATGTGGATGTGGGTCAGCATTCCTCCTGTAGTCCACGATGAGCTCCTTGGTCTTCTCGGTGTTAAGCAGCAGGTTGTTTCTGTCGCACCACTCAGCCAGACGATCCACCTCCTCCCTGTAGGCGGCCTCATCGTTGTCACTGATGAGGCCAATCACCGTGGTGTCATCTGCAAACTTAATGATGGTGTTGGAACCATCAGCAGGTCTGCAGTCGTGGGTGAAGAGGGAGTAGAGGAAAGGGCTCATCACACAGCCTTGTGGTACACCGGTGTTCATCGTGATTGTAGATGAGCAGCGGTTATCCAGCCGGACATGTTGGGGGCGGTTGGTCAGGAAGTCCAGTAACCATTTGCACATGAGGGAACTGATGCCCAGGTCTGTCAGTTTCCTGATGAGTTGTGAGGGGTGGATTGTATTGAATGCTGAACTGAAGTCTATAAACAGCATTCTGGCGTAGGTGTTGTTGTTGTCCAGGTGTGAGAGGACAGAGTGCAGTGCGATGGAGACTGCATCCTCTGTGCTCCTGTTCTGGCGGTATGCGAATTGGTGGGGGTCCAGGGTGGGGGGGAGACAGGATTTGAAGTGTGCTAGGACCAGCTGCTCTAAGCACTTAGTGATGATGGGGGTGAGTGCTACTGGGCGGTAGTCATTGAAAGAACCAGATTTAAATGTGGTTCAGGTTTTAATTGTCTTTGATGTTTTTGACTTTTTGTCAGATTTTTGTAGTTTTATCCTGTTTTTCTTCATTTTCTGGTTTTCCTGTGTGCCTTGCTGTCACCTCCAGTCTTTCTGATTATGAACCTGTGCCTGTAGTTCTCCGGTCATTCTTTGAAGTATGGATTTAGCTCCTTTGTTTGCGTGCTTATGGTCTCAGGCTTTGATGCTTTTGGTGTTTGTTTAGGGCTTCTGGGCTTGAGTCAGTCAACGCCTCTGTTTGTTTTGCCGTCCTCTCCTGCTTAGCAACGTTACCTGATATCACTAGTTTAGCTTCTGTGCTTTTGTTCAGTATATTGACAAAAGGATTGGCTCAGCTGGCTTCACACGGATATCAGCTTGAGTGGCATTCCCATTCTTAATCCATCCATAGGTTTAATATGATGTCAGCCCCCCTCTTGCAGCGATAACAGCTGCAAATCTTCTAGGAAGTCTTTCCACAGGTACAGGATTGGTCACCCTGATGTTGGACGAGAAGGCCTGGCTAATTCATTCCAAAGGTCCATCCATCAACCTAGGCATCCATCCATCCATTCATCATCCCATATACCCATCATCCATCCATCCGTTCTGTCAGGACTCTGTGCTGGTGTGCAGTCATGTTGGAACAGGAAGAGGACATCCCCAAACTGTTCCCACAAATTTGGGAGCATGAAATTGTCCATAAAGTCTTCTTATGCTGAAGCATTGAGAGTTCCTTTCACTGGATCTGAGAGGCTGAGCCCAGCTACTGCAAAACACCCCCACACCATGGCACAGTGCGGTCAGACAAGTACTGTTGACTATTGAACCCAGACTTCTCCATCAGACTGAGTTTGCTTCTTAAATACCAGGTACATAATTGGCAGGAACCCTAAACCTGACCTCCAACAAGAAAACTCTGTCCTGCTCAGGGAGGGGTAGCCATCTATGTGTCATGTGATTTCACACATAACTGTAATTGAGTATCCTCTGCGTAGCAATCAGTATCAGGTTTTCTAGTAATAGTACCAAAGGGAAGCATCTACATTGTGGATTATACTTTCTGCACAGGCTGGCACGGTTTTAGAACATAGAAGTAAAAACTCAGATATGACTGAAGGAGGGATTTTTGAATCTCCTCTCCATGTGTTTAAGCCACCTGAATGTGTGACTGTACGATCACATCACAATGCCCAGTTATTGTGGAAAACTGTTATTCATGGACAGGTTGGGAGGACAGTGGTAAGGACTCTGCTTGCCTGTCTGGCTTCAGAGCTGAAAGGAAACCTGGGTTTGTTCCTGTTTTCCTCAGAGGACAGTAAGTTGTCCTAACTTTGCTTCTTTTTTGGAAAGTCTTAGACCTTAGAATACCATTTTGTTTCTAGCGTATGACTCATGTGGTTTAAGGGATGTGACTGTGAATTATTACAGGGATTCATGCATCTCTTTGTTGGGTCTTGTTGAGGTAGCTTCTCTCTCAGCCTTGAGTTTGTGAAGCAGAACGTCTAAGCTTCCTCTGGTCTTTCAGAGTGAGCAGCTCAGAGGTTCACACAGGTCGTTGGTCATGTTGGACATCTCGTTTTGGCTCTCAGCAAAGGCGGTCGCACTTTTTCTCCTCTCCTCCTCACCCTTATCTTCCCTGCTTAGCCTCTTGTGTCCTTGTCTTGTCTTGTGTGTGTTACTTTCCCTGGAACAGTCTCTCACTGTCGTTCTCTAAAACCTAAAAGAGAATTATGGATTTGATCAACTGGTCTCTGAATGTTATTGACTCCCTTTTCTCAATGAGAAGTCTGGGCTTGGGAGAGCCTGAGTGCCCTGGAGGGACTTTCCCTGCCAGATACACGATGGACAGGTGGCAGGAATGGAGGGTTGTGTGCCTGGCGGGACTGTCGATCGAGGACGCTGAAGATATCTACCTATTTGGAACCATGATAACAGGGTTCTTGCTGATCGGAGCTGGCTTGGCCCTGGCTTATCGGAGAATTAAGACAGCGGAACCGGCTGTTCAAACCCCCCAAGGCTGCCCGCTGGAATCGAAGTGATGGGACGAGGTGCGACCTCTCACAACGAACGCAGCATGGGTAACACCTTGGAGATGCTTACAGCTGCCGTGAAGACTCAAAACAACAACATTGAGCGTATGGGGGGATACATCAGAGAGAGGCCTGCTCAGAATGAGACCCTTGAGCGACAGTTGGAAGACATCGCGGAACGGCTCACTGCAGTTGTGAGGTCTCAGAATCAAAAGAATGACAACACCATGGAACAGAAGTTTGATACCATCATGGGGAGGCTCGCGACTCTCCAACGGGAGATTGAGAGGCCAGCATCAGAGTGTTAAAGAGCAGCTTGACGTTCTCCTGGGCTGCTCGCATGAAAAATCAACAAAATCAACATCGTAATGCAGACACCACCACGGCGCCAGCCGAACAATCACTCCCTGATAACGACTGTGTGATGACTATTCTTCCCATCCCATGCAAGGCCACCTGGATTGGCTGGAGGACTGTTTACTTAGCCTGATAGGGTGAAGGACACTGTCTCAGCTGAACTATGGACACGCACACACACACTTACACTGATAAGCACTCACTCATCCCCCCTCCCTTTCCAACGCCTTCGATGCTTGTTGCCTCCTGGGAACACGAGGCGGGTCTGGGCCCGCGCTAGAGACGGCGCCGTTGCAGGATGGCTGCTGTGTTGCCTGGGATTACTCCTCATCCCCTACCCAACCCTGTGGCTTGTCATGTCTTCACAATGTTGTGCTGTGGACATTCATGTGCTTTTTTGTGCAGAGGACTTTTTTTGTTTCCTGCTCTCGTGCTGTCCTACCATGGAAGCACAGCATGAGTGGAGGTCTCTTTTTTTCCTCTTGTACCTTCCCGTTGTTATGTACATTTCAGTGTTTTCAGTGCAACGCTACCGATCTCCGACTTGTAACCCCATGTGATGTCTGTGTTATGTGTGTAAGGTCGGGGGTGGTCCCATTTCACGGCAGGGCAACCTGCTTGTGACAAATAAAGCTTTGATTAGTTGATTGATTGATGTGTAACTGCTCGGTGCTGTTATGAAGAATACTTAAGCCACCATGGCTCTGAACACAGCGCATGTAACAACTACCAGTCGGAGGGAAGTGTACAGATCAATGGCGCCCTCTGATGGAGGGAGCTGGGCAGACTGTTTGTCTCTTAGTGCCATCTTGCAGTGAAAATGTTTCAGCCCAATGATTTATTGATGCAAAAAATAACCTGATTTATAAAGTCTGTATCAGAGTTAAACTTTAAGCAGAGATTTGATGAAATATGAGTCATGGCACTGAGAATCCTGACTTTAACTCAAGGAAGAAGGTTTCCATCACGTCAGCGGGATCCACCGCCTTGTTCCAGTTTGATTATTGGTTCTTCTTTATGTCTTTCGTGATCCTCCCTGTCCAGCTAATGGTACCGCAGTTATGGAGCTTTACATGATGAGCTGCTCAGTGAAAGAAGCAAATGCAAAAAGGCCCTCAGATGTGCTGGGATGCCTCAGATTAAGTGTGATTGTCCTGATGCTCCTGTGGGAATTAAGGTCCCGTCAACATTTAAGGTGCTGATGGTAAAGGAGGCTTCTCTCTGGGGTCTGTAACATGCTGATCCATACACTGCTCAAATAGATGCACACAGCACAAATGCCCTGGGTTAACCCTGGGAAGAGTGAGGCGATCACAACGATGAAGGAAGCACAAATGTTAGTGAGCTTTCCCAGGATTCATTCCCAGCCTTCTGGATCTGGGATATGGATCGGCTCTGTTATCAAAATGCTCCAGAAAGCTCCGTCTCCTGCTGTGCTCATCATGTATGACCAAATACATCCTTCATCTCGTGGCCTTTGCGCTTTTTTTTTTTAGTCCAATTATCTGCCGGCCTTATTCAGGCCAGTCAACGTTCACTCTGTCTCACAGACTCCTTTGTGCAACCCACCTCCTCCCATCATGGCCTCTCCCTGCTCACTCAGGCTCCATTCAAGCCTCCGTCTCTATCTCCACCAGCAGAGTCTAGACTCCAGGGGGTCAAACATGACTCTGTACATCAATAAATCATGTTCACCCTGTGGAACTCCATAATTAACCTCAGTGTGTGAAGAGGACTCTCCATTTACATGCACAAACTGGAGTCTATTAGATAGATATGATACAAACCACTGCAGTGCAGTACCTGTAATACCTACAGCATGTTCTAATCGCTCTAATAGGATATTATAGTCGACAGTATCGAACGCTGCACTGAGGTCTAGCAGGACAAGCACAGAGATGAGTCCACTGTCAGAGGCCATAAGAAGATCATTTGTAACCTTCACTAAAGCTGTTTCTGTGCTGTGATGAGCTCTGAAACCTGACTGAAACTCTTCAAATAAACCTCTGCAGATGATCTGTTAGCTGTTTGACAACTACTCTTTCAAGGATGTTTGATATAAAGGAAGGTTGGAGATTGGCCTATAATTAGCTAAGACTGCTGGGTCTAGAGATGCTTTTTGAGTAAAGGTTTAACTACAGCCAGCTTGAAGGCCTGTGGTACATAGCCGATTATTAGAGATAGGTTGATCATATTTAAGATCGAAGCATTAATTAATGGCAGGACTTCTTTGAGCAGTTTTGTAGGAATGGGGTCTAAAAGACACGTTGATGGTTTGGAGGAAGTAATTATTGAAGTTAACTCAGAAAGATCAATTGGAGAAAAAGAGTCTAACTTAACATCAATGGTACTAAGAGTAGCTGTAGATAATATTACATCTGTGAGACTGTTCAGAAGGCAGCTTAGATATATTCATTGCCATGCAGATGCAGTCTTTCGATCCCTGAAGCCTCATAACAAACACTAATTAGTTAAACTGCAGTAATGTCTGTGAATGCTTAGGAATGTTTATTTAAATGCTTTAACTAATTATTTTATTTAACTTAGATCTGTACTTTTTAAGCTCTGTCATTTAATATTTTAAAATTTTTAATTTAAGTTCTTTCTTTTTGTAATTTCTAGCTTAGCAAGCTCCACCTCCTGTGGAAACTGTGGTCAAACATCCCAAAACCTCAGTCGGGTCACATGACATCTGAGCTGTCTGTGCTTCCTGAGCGCGCGCACACACACACAGCTGAAACAGTGCTCAGCTTCTCATTCTCGCCGTCACCATGCTGCTGATCCTGCTCTGCTTCCACACCTTCACCTGGGGTAAGGAGCTGCCGCCAACGGCACACTAACCACAGATGAAGCAACATCCTGTGTGTGATTTTGTCCTTTAATTATGTAAATCGATTATTTTTGCTCCTGAGTCACACTTTAAAGCTTACTTTCATTTCTTCAGCTGACGGTGACTCATTTAATGGTATAACAGAGTCAGCAGTAGGTTATTCCTGATAGGTCAGTTCAGCGCGTCTAACATGAGAAAATGTCCTTTTTCTGTTTGCTGCGACTGTTTCAGGTTAAAAAGGTGAAACAGTCGCAGCTGCTGGAGGCTTAAAGGTTCCTGTGAAACATGGAAGTGGGCTATAAATGTCCAAAGCTCCTGACATGACAGGAAAGGATCTGTGAGGCTTTCAAAGAGTTTATTTCAGGTTATAATCATCACTTCTGTGTTTGTTTAAATCAGCCTGTAAACATGTTTAACCTTCATTATTACTGATGCAATAAATGTTCATTCATCTGTTCACTGTAAACACTTTTGACTCTGACACTCTCAGGCAATAAATAACTGATCTGTCCAATCAGAAAACAGACATGAAAGTGAATAAATGACGTCACCACAAACATCAGGTTCACATCTGTTCAGTTTTTAAAAACGTGCCGTGTGCAGCAGACAGATGTTATTCCTCGTTTTTGAATCTTTGTCCCTCTGAGCTCAGGCGTCGTGGCGTCGATGGTTCCTGCTGTCTCTTTAATAAATCATCTGAGGCCGTGATCACATGAATAACAATAATCTGGATTATGCAGGGATTTCTCTGGTTTGCTTTCTTCACCTTTGCAGTCGCGTCTCAGGCGCCGCCGCCTCCACAGAACGTCCAGGTGGAGAAGGGTCAGCTGACGTGGACTCCAGGGGAGCCGGACGTTACCTACACTGTGAATTACCGCAGGTGAGCCCTCACAGCCAGGGAAGGTGCTCTGTTTTAAGGTGGAGCTTCCTTTTCCTTTAGTGATAATTAAAATGAACGAAAGAATTTCATCTCATGCTCCAAACTATACTGAAGATATCATTTTCTGGATTTAGGTCATCACTTTTACAGAAGACAAAACAACAAACAAACAAACAAACTGGATGGGTTAAATAAAACATTTTAATAAGCTAAAAACTACAGAAAGAAATTAAATAGAAATATTTTTAAAATAAAAGGAGCCCAGAACGTACCATTTGAATAATAATTTGAATTAAATAAACTACAGTAAAGATAAACATAGGTTAAAAAAAGAAAAAGAAAAAGAAAGCTAATAACAAGAAATAAAAGTAAAACTGAGAATAAAATCCATTCAAACAGAAAGTGGAAGGCCGACTGTGCCACATAACCACTTCTGTTTTTGAACAGTTTCAGAGGTTCGTCGGTTTATCGATAAATCAGATCATTGACTGAGAATGAGTCTGCAGCTGTTATTCAATGCGGTTTTATTTATATAGCTTCAAATTAGAACAGAAAAAGTACGATCCTGCCCAGCAGGCAGCTTTGGAAATGTGAAGGAGGGCATACAGCTGTGTTTTTCAGATCATTAAACAAATTTAAATATCAGGCAAAGATAAGACAAAATGCAGTTTCTAAATGAAGGTGTTTATTATTAAGGGAAAAACTCCAACCCTACATGGCCCTGTGTGAAAAAGGGATTGTTGCTAAAACCTAGTAACTGGTTGGGCCACCCTTTGCAGCAACTGCTGCAATCAAGCAGTGCTGACCCACTCATCTTTGGACAGTTGATGTCATTCAGCCACATTCGAGGGTTTTCGAGAATGAACTGCCTCTTTGATGCCACAGCATCTCAGTCAGATTCAGGTTCAAACAAGGCCAGTAACCAGGTCTGATTACTAGCAATAGACTCAATACTTGAAATGTGCAATTCACTTGTATTTTTATTTTTTATTCCTATTTATTCTATTTATCCCCTTCGTATATTTTATTTATCTATCCACTTAGCACTTTTAATTCTTATTCTTATTTTTATATTTTTATGACAGTATGTTTGCACTGAAGCACCGCAGCAATTTCCTAATGTTGTAAACCTGCTCAACATTTGGCAATAAAACCCTTTCTGATTCTGATTCTGATTTATATTGTCTCTGTATTTATATATATGTGTGTGTGTGTGTGTGTGTATATATATATATATAATATTCTGTAACTCTGTAACTTCTGTCGGTGCTGTGCTTTTTTGGAAATCGAATTTCCCAGAGGAACCCACCCGAGGGATTAATAAAGTTCTATCTAATCTAATCTAATCTAGCAGACCAGCTACCACAACTTGTACTTTAGCCTGACACATTTCTTTCTTACTATTTAAACCAATACAGTGGAACCCCGACTTAGGAAATTAATCCGTTCCCGAGGGTCTTTCGTAAGTCGAAAGCTTTCGTAAGTCAAAGCACCCATTGCGCGTTTTGAGTGAGGCGATGCTGAACGATATAGGCTACAGGCTAATTGCTAACTAGAACAACAATACGTCATTCAAGTGGAACAGCGAAGCGCAAGTACGGAAGCCAAGGGGTTGTCACATGATTCGGATGGCATTTTGTTACTTGGGCATTTTGCCGTAACACGGGCAGAAATATTGCCGTTCAGTGCCTTCGTAACTTAAATTTTTCGTGAAACGGGGTATTCGTAACTCGGGGTTCCACTGTGTAGTCGTGCTGATAGATTTCTTTCATTAGATACAGCAGCAATTCTTTATCATGTGGAACAATTGAGATGTACTTTGAAACTGCACTTCACACTGACTGAAAGGGTTGTTTCACTTGTCAGGCCTGCAAGGATCGAAGTGTAAACTGAGTTGGAAATCCCCGGCCTACAGGAAGCACGTTTACTGTATGAATTCAATGCTGTCCAGCCGAGAGATATAATCTCTCCAGCGTGTCTTGGGTCTGCCCCGGGGCCTCCTCCGGTGGGACATGCCCAGAACACTTCACCCAGGAGGCGCCCAGGGGGCATCCTTGTCAGCTGCCCGAACCACCTCAACTGGCTCCTTTCGATGTGGAGCAGCAGCGGCTCTACTCTGAGCCCCTCCCGAATGGCCGAACTCCTCACCCTATCTCTAAGGGAGAGGCCAGTCACCCTTCGGAGGAAGCTCATTTCCGCCGCTTGTATCAGCGATCTTGTTCTTTCAGTCACTACCCACAGCTCGTGGCCGTAGGCAAGGGCAGGGGCCTAGATCGACTTCGCTTTTACACTCAGCTCCCTCTTCACCACGACGGACCGGTGCAGCGTCCGCATCACTGCAGCCGCCGTCTGTCGATCTCCGGCTCCCTTCTCCCATCACTCGTGAACAAGACCCCGAGATACTTAAACTCCTCCGCTTGGGGCAGGAACTTATCCCTGACCCGGAGTGAGCACTCCACCCTTTTCCGGCTGAGAACCATGGCCTCAGATTTAAAGGTGCTGATTCTCATTCCCAGCGTTTCGCACTCTGCTGCAAACTGTTGCAGTGCGAGCTGGAGGCCATCACATGATGAAGCTCCAGAAATATTTGTTCAGTTCTCTTTCAAACCCCAGCAGCTGTCTATTGCAACTTTTGAGTGTCCACTAAAACAAAAACAAAAATAAACGCGTTCTAAAATCTCACCTGTTTGTTTTTATTAAGGCATACATGTACCTTATTTTTATAAATAGAGATTTCGCTATTGAGGTTAAACATGATATATAAGTCACTTAGATCACTTCGAAATGTTAATGTTTGGTTTATTTCAGTGTTTTATTTGTTCCTGAGTGTTGCATCTTCAAAAAATAAATTGTACAATTGTACAAATCGTGAGTCCATTCTCCAGTGCGTTCTCGACAAGTCCAGACTCGCCGGGAACGCACGGGAGCGTGGACTTGCTTACTTGAGAGTTGAGAAAGGGCCAAAGAGCGATTCAGAAGACCCGTATGAGAATATCACCAAGGGAACAGTTTACCCTGCCCAGGATAGAGTTACCGGGGCCCCGCCCTGGAGCCAGGCCAGGGGAGGGTGCCCGAGGGCAAGCATCTGGTGACCGAACCTTAGTCCAACCTCGAAAAGGGGACAAGGGTACATCTGTCACCATCTTACAATGCTGTGATTGCAGCCATTCCCCAACTCTCTGTGAATGGGACTCATGGCCATTGATCAGTGTTTGTTGATCAATAATCTTGAGAATTTGCATAATTAAGATTAAGGAACTGACCTCCCAGCCCATTGTTCCTTCAGTGGGCTGGTTTCAGTCATTATGCAAATGTCCTGTTTATAAGCTTGAAACCTGCAGTCAGCTGAGACTGAAGACGTCACCTGATGATGACGAAAAAGCTGGTGCCCTGTTGTAAAAGCTGTCCTTGAGTCAGTTTGTCTGGACCCTCAGCAGCCTGACTCTCCTGCCAGATGGCAGCAGCTTGAACGCCCGGTGTCCTGGGTGTGTGCAGTCCCGTAGGATGCTGCATGCCCTCTTGAGACAGCGAGTGCTGTACAGGTCAGGGAGGAAGTCGTGATTTTTTTTTTGTCTTTCTGTGTGCTATGGTGCAGCTGGAGAACCACACACAGATAGAAAAGTGTGTATAAGAGGGGGCTGAGGACACACCCCTGTGGGACGCCTACGTTCAGAATGAGGGTGGAGGAGGTGTGCTCTCCCATCCTGACGTTATGGGGTCTAACGCTCAGGAAGTCCAATATCCAGCTGCACAGTGAGCTGCTGAGTCCTAAGTTGCTTAGTTTATTAACCAGTTTGTGGGGTTGGACTGTATTGAAGGCGGAGCTGAAACAAACAGCATTCTCAGGTGTCACTACTGTACAGATGCAGGATGTCAGCACACTTTCAATGGAGCAGCAGTAGAAGCTCCTTCTTCAGGTCCATTTTTCTGAGGATTGTCAGAAAGTGGAGACACTGTTGGGTCTTCTTTACAACAGCCGAGGTGTTTGAGCACCATTGGAGGTCTGTGTCTATGTGCACACCCAGGAACTTGAAACTGGACACCCTTTCCACGCACTCCCCATTGATGCTGACAGGCTGCAGCTCAGACTTCCTCCTTCTGAAGTCGACTACCAGCTCTGTTGTCTTGGTGGTTTTGAGGTCCAGGTTGTTGTCGGCACACCAATCTGACAGCCTCTGAACCTCAGCTCTGTACGCCGTCTCCCCAGAGATGAGCCCCACCACGGTGGTATCATCTGCAAACTTGATGACTGCGTTGTCTGGGTGGGAACTAACACAGTCATGTGTGTACAGAGTTTACAGTAGGGGACTCAGTACACAGTCTTGTGGAGAGCCGATGTTAAGGCTGAGGGCTGAGGGAAGATGAGGCCCCACTCTAACTCTGTACATGGTCTGACAGGAAGTCTCTGATCTAGCAGGAGGTGGTAGAAGGAAGTCCGATATCCAGCAGTTTTACTGTTAGTCTCACCGGGAGTATGATATTAAAACCAGAGCCAAAGTCAACAAAGAGCAGCCTGGTGTCACACCGCTGTTGTTCCAGGTGAGAGATGGTGGTGTGGAGCGTTGTAACAATGGCATCTTCAGTAGATCTGTTAGCTCTGTGTGCAAACTGGAGCAGGTTGAGTGTGGGTGGCATGCAGGACATGATGTGATGTCGGACCAGTTTCTCAAAGCACTTCACGCCCTGCTGACTTAAATATTGTACTGGGTCCTGTGGTGGGTTGTTGTTGGGCTGGCAGCGGGAGAGCTGCATCTCTGTGTGTATTGTGAACGGCATCGTGTGTGTGCTAATAAAGCATGCTGCAAAGCATGTTAATGTCACCGGGTCTGCCGTGGTCATTCACGATCTCTAAAATTAGAAATATCCTGTCTCAGAGTGACGCTGAAAAACTAGTTCATGCATTTATTACTTCCAGGCTGGACGACTGTAAGTCATTATTATCAGGAAGTCCTGACAATGACCCTGGCTCTGCTGGAGGTTTCTTCCTGTTAAAGGGGAGTTTTTCCTTCCCACTGATGCCAAAGCGCAGGGTATTATTGTAGGGTCTTTACTTTACAATATAAAGCACCTTGAGGCAAATGTTGTTGTCATTTGTCGCTATATAAACAAAATTGAATTGAGTTGAATCGATTCGTTACTGGGGAATCCTCTTCACACACTGGGGTGACTGGAGTTCCATGTAGGTCTGTCCCCAGTCAATCTAAGCAATTGGGGTAGAAGAGCCTTATTTAGGTAGATGACCAAGAATGTTGGTCACTCTGATATCGCTCCAGTGTTGCTTTGTGGAGAAAGGACTACAATTTGTGCAGCATCCCACCAATCAGATCTGCATGGTGGAGTGATCAGACAGAAGTCACTCTTCCGTAAAAGATCCAAAGTTGTCGTAGGATTGTGGAGGGGTGTGGCTTGGGCGCGGCTGCAGGGGAGGCTAAGACACACCGGAACTCCATTAGCTCGTCACGCCTCCCGTGAGTAAAAGAGTGTGCTGGGACCTGAGGTTGTGGTTGTGTGTAAGAAGGAGCACCTGAATAAAGAAAAGTGTGTAAAGAGCGAACTACATGGTCGGGTCCGTCACAGTGGTGCTGAAACCCGGGAGGTGGCATGGCGGAACCTCGACCGGGCCAGCCAATGGACACGCTGGCCCGAATGGTGGTTGAGCTTGCAGCTACGTGAAGGGAGCAGGTGGTGGTGTCTCGCCGCCAGTTGGAACGGCTGCAGGACCGTGCCGAGCTCCAGATGCAACTGATATTGAGTCTGGAAGCTTGGTTGGTTCCTGACGGACACCGCCGCCAGCCTGACCGGCGTTCCTAGACCGCATTGGGGAGGGAGACGACCCCCATGGTGTTGCAGATGTCCATGCACGAGAGGGACCTGTTTTGCAAGCCAGCGGTCTGCGTGCTATCTGGACCAGCTCATGCCGAGCCAGAGGTCGCCCAGAACAGGGACCTGCCCAGGCTGAGTTGGAGGTCTGCGCGCCATCTGAACCTGCCACATTCATGTCAGAGGTCACCGTGCTGTCTGGTCCAAGCGGCGTCCTCGGCAGAGGCCAGCACCGTCTGAACCTGGATTGTTTACACCAGAGGTCAGCGTTTGTGGTCTAGCCTGCCGGCGGCCTGCCAAGCTGCATGTGAGACGCGGCTTACCTCCTCGACTGCTGCGCCGTCGCTGGACACACTCGGTCGGCCCCGGACACAACTCATCCCTGCCGCTAGTCCATGGGCCACGGATGCACCTGGCCATGGCCGATTGGGCTAGGCTGGATGGCTGCCCGACCTAGGTTGGGTGTGGCCTGGGCACGGCTGCAGGGGAGGCTGAGACACACCGGACCTCCATTAGCTCATAACGCCTCCCATGAATAAGAGCGTGCCGGCACCTGAGGTTGTGGTTGTGTGTGGGGCTGCAGCTGGAAAGCTGCGACCGAGTGAGCGAACTATGTGATCTGTCATTCCTGTCGCAAGGATGAAAAATGAATTTTGGAATAAAGCTGTAACATGAAAAATTGTAGAACAAGTGAAGTGTTGTCAAGACCTTTGAGGTGCATTGTGTTCATCCCGCTGTAACCATGTTTCTGTAACACAGAGCAAATTAATATATTGATAAATTACTAGCACATGTACCAGCAGCAACTTTACTGCACTGTTCTTATTATTAAATATGTTGCTGATGGACAGTTGTCTGCTGTGCTGCAGTTCTCCACCCGCTGCAGGGATTTCATGGAGAGAACGCTGAGCAGATGTTTTCTCTGACTCGTTTCTGTTCCTCATCCTCAGATTTAACTCTGATAAATGGGAAGCTCTTCCAGCCTGCATCCAGACGCCTTTCCATTCCTGCAACATATCAGCGGTTGGGCCGCGCAACACTAACGACTCGCCCGAGAACAGCTGCGTGACGCTGCGTGTGCGGGCCGAGAGACGGGGGCTGAGATCTGAGGGTGTTAACGCCTGCAGCAGATACGGTGAGAACCCTCAGATATGTGTCAGCGCTGTCTGTGGGTGAAGCTGTGAGACTCGAGGTGTTAACCATCCTGACCACAGTGTGAACCACGAGCTGCTGCTGTGCTGACGCTCGCTCTGCTCTTCCAGGTGACGTCTGCACGCCTCCGTTAAGCATTTTGACCCGGCCTGGATCACTCACCGTATTCCTTAACGATGACCACGAGCTGGCGAAGGAACACGACAGCAATGCCAAGCACATGATTTACTTTGGCAGAGAGGGAGAGAGTCCTCTGCAGGTGAGAACACGGAGTGATTCCTCCAGGTGTTTATGCTCACCTGATGTTACAGCACGTGTCACTGCTCAGAATATATCTGATATTTTTATTATTTTTTTAAAGAAAGATGTGCACATGTGTCTGTCAGTGTGTGCAGGCAGGTCCAAGCATATTTGGACAGTTTGCCTCTGCACCAACAGACAGTCTGCACAAACTGTTTCAGAATTACAGCTATTTTTACACAGTTCCCATTTTCAGAGACTCAAAGTGACTGAGAAGCAGTTTCGTGTCCAGATGAATCCTGCGCCTTCATTTTTAGAACTAAACTGAAGCCAGAGAGTCATGTGTCCGCCACTTCAGGCTGTTACTGACTGCAAGAGATTTTCAGCCACATTAAAAACTATATATATATATATATATATATATATATATATATATATATATATATATATATATATATATATATATATATATATATATATATGTATATATATATGTATATATATATATAATGAACACAAATGAACCAGCTGCTAGTTAACGAGAGACACCCGGAATGGCTAACTGAAGGCCGGACGGTCCTGATCCCCAAGGACCCCAAGAAGGGACCGGTCCCCTCCAACTACCGACCAATAACCTGCCTCAGTACTACATGGAAGCTCCTGTCAGGCATCATATCGGCTAAGATGAACAGGCACATGGGTCAATACATGAGCGGGACACAGAAAGGAATTGGCAAGAATACCAGAGGTGCAAAACACCAGCTACTGGTAGACAGAACAATCAGCCGAGACTGCAAGACCAGACTGACCAACCTGTGCACTGCCTGGATTGATTACAAGAAGGCCTATGACTCAATGCCCCACAGCTGGATACTGGAATGCCTAGAATTGTACAAGATCAATGGGACCCTAAGAGCCTTCATCAGGAACTCAATGGGGATGTGGCGTACAACACTAGAGGCCAACTCCAAGCCCATAGCACAAGTTACCATCAAGTGCGGGATCTACCAAGGAGATGCTCTGTCCCCACTGCTGTTCTGCATAGGCCTGAACCCCCTCAGTGAGATCATTAACAAGACTGGCTACGGATACCGACTACGGAACGGAGCAGTTGTCAGCCACCTCCTGTACATGGATGACATCAAGCTGTATGCCAAGAGTGAACGAGACATCGATTCACTGATCCACACTACCAGGCTATACAGCAATGACATTGGAATGTCGTTCGGACTGGAGAAGTGTAGTCGGATGGTAACAAAGAGAGGGAAGGTAGTCAGAACTGAGGGGATTGAACTACCAGAAGGCAACATTGCAGACATAGAGGACAGTTACAAGTACCTGGGGATCCCGCAGGCAAATGGGAACCATGAAGAGGCCGCTAGAAAGGCTGCAACCACCAAGTACCTGCAGAGGGTCAGGCAAGTCCTGAGGAGTCAGCTGAATGGTAAGAACAAGATCCGGGCCATCAACACATACGCCCTGCCCGTGATCAGGTACCCTGCTGGGGTAATAGGCTGGCCAAAGGAGGAGATAGAAGCCACTGACATAAAGACAAGAAAGCTCCTGACCATGCATGGAGGGTTTCACCCCAAGTCCAGCACCCTGAGGCTGTACGCTAAGCGGAAGGAAGGGGGCCGGGGACTGGTGAGTGTCAGCACCACAGTCCAGGATGAGACAAGGAACATCCAAGAATACATTGGGAAGATGGCCCCAACTGACCGAGTGCTCAGTGAATACCTCAGGCAGCAGAAACCCAAGAAAGAGGAGGGAGACGAGGAACCATCATGGAAGGACAGGCCCCTGCACGGTATGTACCACCGGCAGATAGAGGAGGTGGCTGATATCCAGAAATCCTACCAGTGGCTGGACAAAGCTGGACTGAAAGACAGCACAGAGGCACTAATCATGGCAGCACAAGAACAAGCTCTGAGTACAAGATCCATAGAGGCTGGGGTCTATCACACCAGGCAAGACCCCAGGTGCAGGCTGTGTAAAGATGCCCCAGAGACAATCCAGCACATAACAGCAGGGTGCAAGATGCTAGCAGGCAAGGCATACATGGAACGCCATAACCAAGTGGCCGGCATAGTGTACAGGAACATCTGTGCCGAGTATAACCTAGAAGTCCCGAGGTCAAAATGGGAGATGCCCCCAAGGGTGGTGGAGAATGACCGAGCTAAGATCCTGTGGGACTTCCAGATACAGACGGACAAAATGGTGGTGGCTAACCAACCGGACATAGTGGTGGTAGACAAACAGAAGAAGACGGCCGTAGTGATCGATGTAGCGGTTCCGAATGACAGCAATATCAGGAAGAAGGAACACGAGAAGCTGGAGAAATACCAAGGGCTCAGAGAAGAGCTCGAGAGGATGTGGAGGGTGAAGGTAACAGTGGTCCCCGTGGTAATCGGAGCACTAGGTGCGGTGACTCCCAAGCTAGGCGAGTGGCTCCAGCAGATCCCGGGAATAACATCGGAGATCTCTGTCCAGAAGAGCGCAGTCCTGGGAACAGCTAAGATACTGCGCAGGACCCTCAAGCTCCCAGGCCTCTGGTAGAGGACCCGAGCTTGAAGGATAAACCGCCCGCAGGGGCGTGCTGGGTGTTTTTTTTTTTTTTATAAAATTCAGTTAGTTTGTCCACTTACTTTTAATTGTTTTGGTTAAATTATTATTTCAGACATCAGCAGCAAAAACTAAACCTGCATGTTTAACAACTGGAATCGCTCAGAGAGTCAACATTTTAAAATTACAACAGGAGCCCAAGCAAAGTAAATATCAAGTAAATATCTTCTAATTTCATATTGTCAGGAGTATGAAGACACCATAGCCTCCATGACCATTGAAGACCTGGAGGAGGGGCAGCGGTACTGTGTTCAGGTGGCCTATACGGTCCACGGGGACCTCGTGGAACCACGCAGCTGCATCCAGTGTGAGGTCATCCCTGCATCAGGTAAGCTGCTCTTCTTGGTGTAACGTTCCTTTAACGCGCTCCGACTCCAACCAGAGACACAGATGTAAACGACTCCGCTGCTTTTGAATCAGCTGAAGGTTTTAAAGCTGCAGCAGTAAACTCACTGCGTCTGTTTTCTCAGAACACGTGAACAGGACGCCGATGATCGTGGGGCTGCTCGTCGGCATCGTGGTCCTCGCCATTCTTGCATTGGGATACCTCGGGTTTTTCCAAACTGAGAAAATCAAACGCTGCCTACACTAACCATGGTATGCCTCACCGGTAAGAAGCAACACTGCTGCACACACTCACCACACAGACACCAGTGGGTGCTGTATCCACTCCGAGCGTGTCAGCGGGGCACGTAAAAGAGCTGATTCGACAGTTTGAAAGCCTTCTACTCACGATTACTCAGTGTGTAAGACTGATGTGATTCTTCTTGGTGACTGGTGAGTCAATGAAATGTCCAATGGTGTTAAACACTGGAGAGTACCAGAGTTTACTCGAGAAAGAAAAGTCATTTTCTGTGGTAGAAAAACTTGTTTGACCTTGAATTTCCTGCCACATAACTGGTGGGAGTGTTACAACCAGCTCTGGTCGTCACGCCAGTTTGCTCGGCTTTTGGTTTGTCTTCCTATCAGACAGCGAGTCTCACATCTTTGTATTTACCAACAAACACGTGACATTTCACATTTAACCAACAGAACGTGAGCGGCTGAAATCTCCCAGAGTGACACTTAGACATAAGATCGGTGTTTCACTCACACTGAAACTGACACAGAGTGAAGTGAAACACACAAACAGAACCATATTTACAACACTAGTTAACTTCTGGTAAATCGGCTCCAGTCATCACTCTTGCCTCCTGGGAACTCTCTCTATCACTTCCTCTTTGTCTTCTAACTGACACCCAACCTGTGGGCCACTGACAACATTCAGCATCAACTATTTGATTTCAAACTCATGATCCCGTCTGACCCTCTCTTCACCTCCACTGCTCACAAACACAAACGATTGCCCATCCTCCACTGGTCTTCCTGTTGACACCGCGGCACAACAGTTTGAATCCACCTCCAATGATCCTGCTCTTACTTCCCCTCTATCTGTACAACTCATAGTCCCTACATGCTTTAACTTCCTGCTCTCATGTCCACACTTCTGTCTTTCCTTCTCTCTCACTGCCTGCTAACATGCCTTCCCCCAAATCCACAAAACCCCACAACAAAGAAAAACAAAGAAAGGAAAACACTGAGCCACAAACTCTGTCAATTCTAAAAGTGTGGAAAAGTTAATAACAGGCTAAAATTCTAACATGAAACTAAAACAGAGAGCATACTGAACCGGGAACCTTTCAGCATCCTCTGGGTTCAAAGGCACTATCAAGCTGAGCTAACCAGCAGTGCAGCACCAACATCACAGCTAAAAACACTGATTGGTTCTCTGCTTCTCAGTTTGACATTCACAAGAAATTGTGTTTCACATAGTAGTTTATGTGTTCCTCCTTAAAGAAGGAGCAGTTTTTACAAGCTGACCATTAAAGGTTTTAAAGCCCATGAGTTTGTCAGCGCTGAAGATGGTCAAGAGGAAAAGAAAACCAGAAAACCTGGGATCACGCCTCAGATATGGAACAATTCAAAATTGGGAACCGAAAGAAGGTAAGGTGCTTTACCACTGGGAAATAAGACAAGAAACACACAAATGACTGAACAAAAAAACAATCACAGCTAAAAGTGAAAATGAGTAAAAAAAAGGTAAAAATCTAAACAAAATAAATTAACATCACATTAAATCTTGTTCTATGGAAATGGCTGTGATAGACACACAGTGTTCAGTTCAGTTATTTGTGACAACAGCGCTCGTCTCAAGGCTCTGATATTGTAAGACTAAGACATAAGAGGTGGGAGACGTGAGCGTCCTCCGCCTGTGAAACTGTTTTGGGGGATGTGTCCTTGTTGCACCTGTTGTTAGTTTCATTAACACCAAAGCAGCTGAACCTGATTAACACCTCTGATACTGAACTAATCAGATCAATATCCCAAAGTTTCACTGACTTGATGTTGAACTGCTCCTCTATTTTGTAACATTTTCTGAGCAGCGTACACCAGACACACTAAAGGCTGCTGGTCACATTAACACTATAAACTGATGTTTTCTGCTTGTGTGATTACAGATGCAGTGAGAGTCGTGTTTCCCAGGCTGCTAATGGTGACATCCAGAAGCCTTCAGCAGGCAGCAGGTAGAGGACATTCAAGAAGCTGTGCTGCTGTCCAAGACGACGTCTTACTTCTTAAACCTAAACACACAAACTTCTCAAAACAGAGTCTGATGGAGGACTTTATTATGGCAGAGCTTGTGTGTTTCCTACAAACTGGACTATCAGATGAATGAGTTTTCGGATTATTTTCGTGGGCTGCTGGGATGTATGCGTTTGGACCGTGATGAGGGGAAAACAAGATTTCTGAAGTGACGTAATAGGATAGGTTAAAAAAGCTGATACTGGAGTCTGCTCAACTGCAGGAGGAGGACGTCTCCTGAGAAGCAGTTTAGAGGATTCTGACTCTTACAGTAACTTGTACTGTGTACTAGCTAGCATGACGGAGTTTCTATACAGTTGGGTGGGTGCTATGATGTTACTGGTGAACTTTATTTTATTCATATGGTTACTTAGTAGAGTTGCCAACCGTCCCCTAAAAAACGGAATCCTCTGGTATTCAGAATTAATATTACCGTTTCGTATTGAGCTGAAAATAAACGTGATTTGTCTTCAGCTACAATAAAAAAAAAAGACAAAAAGCTGGAGTTATTCTGTCTTTACGCTGTCAGATTAAACTGTTTCTGAGAGACTAATAACACCAGGATCCTTTTCTAAGTAGCTGACAGCTGGTAACTGTGCAGGGGCGGATCTAGAAAAGTGTTGCCAGGGGCCCAGGCAGGGCATTAACAGGGAAGGGGGGGCACAAAGATATACTTTTCTTTCTTATTCTCATTTAAAATGTCTCGCTTTTAACAAATAATTATCCGAATCTTACAACCAAAGTTTTCATCTGATGTCAAATTTATAGAAATCCATTATTGTACGTAGTACGTTTTTTTCAGGGTCCCAACATAATTTCTTCAGAAAAAAGTACTGTACATGATGCCAGTATTTTCCCACATTTTCCAGATACTGTACAAGTACTTTGTGTAAAATGCCATCAAAAACTCAGTTAAGTTTTATTCTTTCTCACCTGTCTTTCTGTCTCCTTTCACTTATAAAAGGTTGCCATGTTAGAAAAAATATTTTGCCCTGGCATGCTGTTTATTGATGTGGTAAATAAATAGTTTATGAAAATTATAAACTGTCATTTATTATTTTTAATATTCAGTAATGGTCATGTCTCACCTCTAGTCTTCTCTGTCTTAATTTCAGGTTTCCACCATGTGTTGTAGATAGTTCAGGAGGTTAACTCGACCAAGCAGTCTTTGGGTTTCGGCTAAGTACTGTTTAGAATACCAGAATAGGGGGGATGGTGGAGGTTTAAGTTTATTAGACTGATACATATGTACCAACAAGACAGTGTACATCACTGTGACAACGACATTTGTTTTCATTCAAAGGCTATTTGGTTTTTCCTGTAATACCTGGTGGGCCGGTCTCTAGTCAAAATGCCCAGGCTGATTTTTTGTCCCAGTCCAGCCCTGCGGGGGGACACTGAGCAGAGTGTCTCAGTGTGAGGAAAGTGAGGAGCAGGAAATATAAACCCTGCCTTCCTTCGGCCATCACAGGGAACTTGAGGGTCTCTGGCTAATGAGATGGACAAGCTGTTGGCGCTGGTCAGACATCAGAGGGAGGATTGGAAGTTCACTGTGTTGTGCTTCACAGAGACATGGCCGGACCTCAGTGCCACAGTATCTGGCTTTTTCACTGTTCAGGCTGGAACATGTTACTGTGAAGGCTCTGCTCGCCAGACTCGTTACTGTAATAGGTCAAAAGAAACTAAGTTAAGCAGGTGGTGGGGGGATTCATGCAGGAACTGACTACCTCCATCTTCATGCCCATGCTGTCTGCTAGATGATGCACCCCACTAGCAACCCTCAGTAAAGTTCAATCAACAGCCACAGTTATTAACGGTAGCGCTCCTCTAATGATCTATGGCACGTGGAACTTTGCTAGGATTCACGTCAGTGGCCGGAGAAGGCCATGGAAAAAGACTCCCTCGAAGCTTTCTGGCCAACTTTCAGGGAACTCAGGAGGGTGCTTTCCCTCACTGTGTGTAGTACAGGTGAAGCACTGCTGGTTTCAACTCAGGATATTGTTGGGTGGTGGAAGAAATTCTTCGAGGACCGCCTTAAGTTTAGTGACATGTCTTCTGTAGAGGAAGCAGAGTCTCTGGACTCGTCCATCACTGGGGGCGAAGTCACTGAGGCAGTTAAAAAACTCCTTGGGAGTTGGGAAGAGTTCCAGCCTTAAATGGAGGAGTTTAAGTGTCTCCAGACCTTCAGGAGTGAGGCGAGAGGGGAGCAGGAGATCGACTGGTGCTGCAGCTGCAGTGATGTGGATACCAGTCTGTCGTGGTGAAGAGAGAGCTGAGTCCAAAACCAAAGCTCTCAATTTACCGGTCGATCTTTCTGGGCATGTCCCACATGCTGGAAGAGAAGGCCATGGACAGGGAGGTCTGAGCTTCTCTGCTTAGGCTGCTGCCCCTGCGACCCGGCCTAGGATAAGTGGAAGAACACGGATGTATGGATGACCTGAAAAGTAGGCGCCAGGGATCTGTTCATTTTTAAAGACTAGAATACTCAATAAGACTTAGACTTAGTTCCTCCTACGCCGGGCAGCGCATCGGGCAGCTAGTGATCTCCATCGATGTCGGTCAGAAGCAACTGCTTCAGCTTCGTCCCAGGCAATGTCGACAGTTCTCAGATCGTCCATGAATGTTCGACGCCATGTGGTCTTTGGTCGGCCTTGCTTTCGCTTGCCAGTGCGTGGACGCCATGTCATGGCAATCTTAGCTGGGCGATGAGGGGGTAGGCGTAAAATATGGCCCGCAAAGCGGAAGCGCCTTTCTGCAACAACATCGGCTAATGGGCGGGTGCCTGCTCTTCGTAGGACCTCCTCATTTGTTATTCGGTCCCGGTAGGAAATTCTCAGGATTCGCCACAGGCCACGTTGTTGAAGCACGTTCAGGTGTTGAATAATTGCACTTGTTGAGCACCAGGTTTCACTAGCGTAAAGTGCAGTAGGGAAGACGATAGAGTTTAGTAGTCTGATCTTGACCCTTACATTCAGGGAGGTCGAGTTCCAAATAGGTTGGAGATGTCGCAGGACACCAACTGCCTTCCCTACTCTGGCGTCGACATCCCGATCAGAGACCCCGTCATTCGAGATGATGCTGCCAAGATATGTAAAATTCTCCACCTCTTCAGCACGTTGTTGGCTGATCATGACAGGAATGCGGGCATGTGCATAGCCAACTCGGAGTACCTTGGTTTTTTTGGCGGTGAGTCATAATCCAACTTTCGTCGCCTCCCTCTGCAGGGCCGCGGTCAACTTTTGGAGGTCTTCCTGAGTCGAGCCCAGCAGGGCGATGTCATCTGCGAAGTCCAAGTCAGTGAGATTACGTGCTTCGTGCCAGGGCACACCGATGCCAGCTTGGTCAACTGATCGTCGCATGATGAAGTCAATTACCAACAGGAAGAGGAAAGGGGATAGCATGCATCCTTGTCGGACTTGTCTTGAAGAAATATGTGCAGCCGTCATCTGTCCGGACGCAGCAACGGGAGTTGGAGTAGAGACAACGAAAGGCATCTACAAACTGCTGAGGGACTCCATAGTGGCGTAGGATAGCCCATAGAGTCGGCCGGTGGACGCTGTCAAAAGCCTTCTCGAAGTCAATGAAATTAATAGAAATCTTCCTTTGGTATTCCAATGTTTGTTCAATGATCATGCGGAGGGTGAAGATTTGCTCGACGCATGACCGGCCACTCTGAAACCCAGCCTGCTCTTCTCGCAATCGTTCGTTCACTGCGTGTCGTAGCCGATTCAAAAGAGCGAGGCAAAACACTTTCCCGGGTACTGACAGCAACGTGATGCCCCGCCAGTTGTTACAGTCACCCAAATCACCTTTTTTTGGAAGTTTGATGATGGTGCCTTTTGTCCAATCATCGGGTACATGTGATGTTGACCAGCAGGCGTTTAGGAGTCTTGTAAGGGCGGCTTCAAGATGGGGTCCATCATGCTTCAGCATTTCGGCGAGGATTTCGTCCAGGCCTGCGGCCTTTCCACTCTTGAGGAGTCGGATGTGATGGTGATGGTGATGGTGATTTGTCCAATATCGACAGGAAGAAGATCCATGGAAGGTGCCAGGTCTTCGGCCTCGAACCGTTGGGGTGGCTCAGGTTGGTTCAGAGTATCGCGGAAGTGTTCGACCCATCGTTGGTCTTGTTCAGCTGCAGTAAGGAGGACATGTCCATTTTTGTCTTGGATTGGAACACCGCGGCCACCACGAGCCCCAGTTAGATCTCGTACAATGCGATATAAGGTTCGGGTATCGTTCCGATCGGCTGCTTCTTGGGCTTCGATGCCTTTAGCTTCGATCCATTCACGCTTTTCACGCCGGCAGCTGCGTTTGACCTGTCGGGCAAGGTCTTGGTAGGTGGCCATGGCCCTCTCACGCTGGTGAGTCAAAGGCCACCTGGTCCCGAACTGACTTTGCCAAGCGACGTTGATCTGTAAGTTCCCATGAACGGTCGGAGATCCAGCGCTCCTTAAAGCCTCCCCGTCGGTGACCAATCTTCAATTCTGCTGCACCGACCACAGCCTCTTTTAGCTTATCCCAGAGTGTATCTGGATTTTTGTTGTTATTTCCTTCCGCAGCAAGGAGCTGGAAGCGGTTTCTCAATTCGAGTTGAAATTCCGCTGCCGTATTTGCGTCTTTTAGGCGTTGAACGTTAAAAGGACTTGGCCGCTGCAGTCGTGGTTGGAGGCTCTTCAGGTGAAGTTTACATTTGGCAATTAGCAGGTAGTGATCAGAGTCAATGTCGGCTCCACGCCACACTCTAACATCACTAATGGTGGATGCCCAGCGGGATGATATGCAGATGTAGTCGATCTCGCTTGTATATCCGCCACCGGGGGCCTTCCACGTCGCCTTGTGTATCCGATTGTGGCCGAAGAAGGTGTTCTTGATGGTCAGCCGGTTTGCCACACAGAACGAGATCAGCCGCCCACCGTTTTCATTTGTCATTGCTGCAATTCCAAACGGGCCGATAGCTGATTCCAGGCCGTCCCGGTTACTGCTTATTTACGCGTTGAAATCTCCGCCCACGATCAGCAAATCATGGATCCTGGAGCATCGCATAGAAACCATCTTGTCAGTATCGTCAGCCTCTTCTGTTGGAGCGTATACTTGAAGAATTGTGACTTTCACATGCCTAGCTTGGAAACGAGCCAAGATTAGGCGGTCTGAAATGGGCTTCCAGGCCAGCAATAATGTTGTTGCACGTTGCGAGAGGATGAAGCCCACGCCACGTACATGGTCTTGGGCATGGCCAGAGTAGAGCACCATCTTTCCATCACTAACCATCTTCCCGCTTCCTGCCCATCGCATTTCTGAGATGCCCAAGATGTCCATATGGTACGAGTCAAATTCATATAGAAGCTGGGCCAATTTACCTGTTTGGTACAGAGTCCGTACATTCCATATTCCATAGTCGATAATGAAATTCACTTGCTGTTTCCGTAGCAGTTGGAGTTTTTACAGGGTGGGGTTGCTAGCCCCACGCCCAACCCTCCTCCTTTCTCATCCGGGCTTGGGACCGGCAATAGCAGAGTTCAATAAGAACCTCCTCAAAACTGACTTTAATGGCAGATACAATATTTTATTTAAGCAAAGAGCTCAAACAGTTAATAATAATAATAATAATAATAATAATAATAATAATAATAATAGATTGCATTTATATAGCGCTTTTCGGGACCCCTCAAAGCGCTTTACAATACCACTATTCATTCACTCTCACATTCACACACTGGTGAAGGCTACAGTTGTAGCCACAGCTGCCCTGTATGGAATCAGAAGAGACGATCATAATCACAAATCAGTCAGATCGTTTTACAATTTAAAATAAAAAAAGTAAAACTAAAAAATTAAAGTAATGTAATCTAAACTGTTGCTAAATATCTACTGCCAGCTTTGATGAGTTTTTAGTCAGGAGAGAGAGAACACCTCAGCTGTAAATGAGTTCTGGCCTTAGCCACGCTGGATGAAATCCTTTCTGAGGAGAAACAAAACTTCTCAAATCTTCCTCTAACGACCGAGACTGTCCACAGTGAAAACAAGGCGAACCTTTCTATTTCTTCTTCTCTGCTCCACTTTCATCACATTGTGTTTGTTAGGAATTCTCTCTCACTTACTCAGAGAGTTAACTTCAGCTCATAATTTCTGGTGATTAAACTACACTAACTAATGGCTTTGATAAGCTTTAGAGAATAAAATATAAATTAACAGACACTGAAATTATCCCTCATTATCAGAACAATTTCCAACTTGCTGTGTTGCAGGTAAAGAGTGTTTAAATCTGTTATGATTAGCATCATGAAACATCTCTTTATCTGCTGCAACACACGTCTTAATTATTAATGACAAACATGTGTGTGAGGCAGCAACATTGCTCTGTACCGTAACATCATGATATCAACAACACTGGACATTTAAACCTGCGTTGGCAAAATCCATCCATCATCCATCCATCCATTATCCATCGTCCATCTGTAACACTTCCAGCTCTTCAAAAATCACAGACGCTCAGAAAGGTTAGCTTTTCACAGTTTATTCCTGCAGAAGACATAAAACACACTCAACAGGTGTCTTCTGATGGTACCAGCAATTGTATCTCCCTCACAGTGCAAACGCGCGCTGTCTTGACAGACTTACAATTAACTTTTTAATAAAGAAAAATTGGAAAATAATAATTTCTCCCATTTTACAGTCTGTCACACTGAACTTGTATACAAAAAAAAAAATCTTATGACTAATAAAAATCCATTTCACAACCGTATAAAACAAAATAACAGGTTACAGAAGTCTCAGTAAACAGTATCACCGGCTAATCATTGCCCTCTAGTGGACAAATTAACAATAGCGCATTACATCTTCACTTGCTTGTGCTTTACAGACAAAATGACTGTTTTTTTTTTTGTTTTGTTGTTTTGTTTTTTTGGCCTGTCCCGTTTGGCTCTTTTGCATCAGAATTGTTGTCTAAAGGCAAAGAAAGATGCCCAACAGATTTACTTTACCAAACTGACCATCCCAGCCTTGCCGTAATGGTCCATTTGATTCACCTTTTATTGTTTATTTTATTTTCACTTACTGAATACGGGACAGACTTGACTGGGGGAAAGAAGGGGAGAAAGAAAGAGGGAAAGAGAAACAGCTGAGAAGAGGGACGGGGGAGAAGGGCAAAAGACAAAAACCAACAGAACGGGCAGAGAAAAAAAAATGCATATATCAATCACCTGGATCACCTGCTGAGAAAGAAAAAAGAAAGCAAGCAGAAGAGAACAAGAGTAATAGAATAAACAACATCACAATGATATATGGGAATATAACAGTAAATACTAAATGTTAAACATTATTGTGCAGCACATAAGATCAACAGAACACAGTGTGCTTTGAGGTAGGAGCCAAAAAAGGTGTAGTTTGTGGGTGTGATCACCCGTGTGTACACCTGTGAGCATGGACGCGCTTGTTTTTTAAAAGGTTCCTTCATGTAATAATCTGCTAGAGGGTGTGGGGGGGCCACAGCCCCGTCCTCCAGGGCGTGAAGCAGGTATGGAGGAGATCAAAACTCCAGACATCCAGAGGCCCCCAGAACACAAGAGACCAAGGAAGACCAACAGAGGGGCAGCTGCGCCACTGTCCCGGAAAGAGCTGAGGAGAGTCCCAGATGAGGGCTCACTCAGCAGCCGCGGAGCAGAAGCCAGGGGGAGTTGCAGTGACGCGCCCGTGAGCTCCGCCGGCAGCCAGCTGCGCCTGAGTGACCGAGCCCCAGGCCGAGAGGCCGAGGGCACCCCACCTCCGAAGTGGCCCGAGCAAGCCCCAGGCTCCAGGCCCCGATAAGCGGCCGCCAAGGAGTGAGCCGGTGTGTACCTGGACGCCCATCCCCGGACACAAAGAACCACCAACGCACCGATGTCTGAGGGAGTCCGCCACTGGCAGGGGGAGTGGTGGTAGGTGGAGATAGGCCTCCAAACCTTGGAGGGCCTGAGATGTCCCCAGAGAGGTGGCGTCTGATACCCAACCTGACATATAGACACAGACATACAGGCACACACAGATACAAACATCCATTCCCACCCTCATGCTCTCATATGCACTCACTCCACACTCAACCAACGTGGAGACAGACATAAAGAGACGTTGTACACACGATCACACTCCCCAAGCGTACTCTACAAACCGGGTCTAGGTGCCCCCGCCCCTGGAGGGGGGAACTGCACCCAGACCCAGGTGGTGTTTCCCTTTTCCCTGCGGTGGGGGGAGGCAGACCGCCCCGACTCCGCAGCAGCAGGAAGGCTCCACACTCCAGACCGCAGTCGGACGGCCAACTCCTCCTCCTAGCCCCCCCGCTCCAGCAGGTCGCAGAGAATGGGGGTGAGAGAAGACTCCAAACCTCCCTCCACCCGCTCATTGTAATGTTGATGCATGTGTGTTCTAAGGTGCATTTAAAACCCAGGAGGGCATGGAGCTACCTGCCAGAGAGCAGCAGGTAAGCGCATGGTCCCTCCTGCTAGCCCTCAATGTCTACGTGTATTTAAAATTGAGAGGTGGGCAACGACGCCAGGGGTGGGGTGTACACCCTGATGGTACTTTGGACTCCGTGTATCGTGCAATGTCTAAGTTGTGGGATAAAATTGAGGCAGAGGCAGCCAGAAGGGGACGGGGGGGGGGGGGGGGGGGTAGCCTCCTCTGCACCCTGGTGACATACCCCTACTCCAAGGCCCTGCATGTGTGGGTGGTTGTGGTGGAGCGGGAAGAGGGAGGCAGCTGGAGATGGGGAGGGAAGGAAGGGAGGGGCAAGTGACCCCTCCCTGGGGCCAGCTCCCCCGCTGACCCCACTCAACAGGTGTCTTCTGATGGTACCAGCAATTGTATCTCCCTCACAGTGCAAACGCGCGCTGTCTTGACAGACTTACAATTAACTTTTTAATAAAGAAAAATTGGAAAATAATAATTTCTCCCATTTTACAGTCTGTCACACTGAACTTGTATACAAAAAAAAAAATCTTATGACTAATAAAAATCCATTTCACAACCGTATAAAACAAAATAACAGGTTACAGAAGTCTCAGTAAACAGTATCACCGGCTAATCATTGCCCTCTAGTGGACAAATTAACAATAGCGCATTACATCTTCACTTGCTTGTGCTTTACAGACAAAATGACTGTTAATAAGCTCACGTACCTGCAGAAGACATAAAACACACTCAACAGGTGTCTTCTGATGGTACCAGCAATTGTATCTCATACAATGTAAAACAACATCACAAAAAGCACAGAAAAACAGTAAATCCAAACACATTTCCTGCTATGCGCAGCAACCACTAGGGGGCTGACAAAAGCTTACTGCCAAAGAGCATAAATACGGCAGAAACACTGTTTAACAGCAACCAGCCTTTGTTTCGGTTACACAGAAACTTTCTAACATCAATATGAACCTATATGCATCGACATGTACAACTTATGTACCAACATTCACACCAGAAACCATAAAAATGCCAGAGCCTTTCATTACAGAACTTACCCTCACAGTGCAAACGCGCGCTGTGAGGAGCGGAAGCCTTAGCAGCTTCTAAACACTAGGGTGAGATCCGGTTTCTTGGTTTTCAAAATAAAATAAAATAAAAAAAAAGATAAAATTTACACTTAAAATAATAATTAAGAACAGGTAAGTGCATGTTTTTCCAGATGTATTTGTAACTCCGTTACACATCCCTCCATCCATCCATCTATCCATCATCCATCCTTTTCCTCTAATCCATTTTCAGAGTTGCTGCAGGTGCACATTAGAAGAAAACTTAGGAAAATAATACTAAAATACATGATTATTGTTACTCTTACTAGAGTAATTTTTAAAAATCCTCTGATAAGCATCCTCTAAAAGGGTTTAAAGTTGCCCATTGTTTTCTGTCTTCTTGCTGCAGCAGATGGGCACTAGCAGAACAGTCTGTGTTCAGTACACATAGAAGGCCACTAGATGGCAGAATAGACAGACACGGGGATGATAGGAGGGGAGGAAGAGGAGGTATGAGGCAGCTCTGCAGGAGAGATGAGGAAGATAGCTCAGTCAATGATCAGTTTATTATCAGGTCAACAGGTTAATTCATGGATGTAAACAGGAAGTGATGTCAGTGTCCTCGCCTCTGGCCCTCGAAACTTCAAAGAAAATTTGAAGAACGCGAGTACAGACATTCACCACATTAGTGATGATAAGCTCTGATTTGGATTAAAAAAGCAGATAGAAGAAGACTTCTATTAATGAAGAAATCAGAAGAAATCAGTTGCAGCTGAGGACAGCACTCCCACCTTCACAGGAAGGGTAAGAGACCAACAGAGACAGACAGAGTCACACAGAGACAGTTTAGTGCTTATCAGTGTGATGATAGATGTGACTGAACCTGAGGAAACTAAGATCTGCTGTTTTTCTGCTGGAAAATAAATCATGTAGTAAAAAATGACAACTGAGTGAAAGACTAAAAGTAAATGAAACCTTTAATTTTGGGGACAGACAGCTCCTCTACCATCCACCAGGAGGAGCTGCAGCATCTATTGCCCTGTCGTGTTCGGGGTGGGGGACAGAACTACTTCACTATGCAGTCCTGTCGGCGGCTCAGACTGATGTTTCCATCGGTCTCTGAGTCAAACCGAGCTCCTACACTCACTCGCTCATTCACTTCATTTACTAATGTGTATGTGCCCAGAAATAGTCTCACTCTGCACAAAGAGAAAGAGTGCAAGAAAAATTATGCAAACTGTGTGAAATGTGCACACTGATTAGTTTTGCTCTCATAGTTATGGATCTGCTAGTGCATAGGTGTCAAACTCTGGCCCGCGGGCCAAATTTGGCCCGTAGCCTAATTACATTTGGCCCGCGAAGCCATACAAAATTACTATTAGAGCTGGTCTGCTGGTATTATACAGTTCATGTACTGCTAATACTACAATTCCCAGAATGTTCTGTTGGTGTTTTGGCACGTCAGTCACGACAGGACCCATTAGCACCCTCTCCTCTGTTGACCATAGTCATAGCAACCATGCAAATATTGCCATGCTACCTATCCCAAAATGGCAGAAAGAAAGGCAGAAAACAGGAGCTTTCTGGACAGGTGGGAGAATATGATGAAAATTTGATAAATGATAAAATGATAAAATTTAATTCAGAAGGCTGCAAATACAATTTTTATTTAAGAAATGAATTCCACTGATGTGTTTTTTAATTGGAATTTCGATTTTGCATATGTGCAATATTAAGTTATATATACGTTTATATAAGTTATATATTGTTTAGTATTGAGCTTTGCTTGTTTCATATTCAGTTTTTCAGACTCAAACTTGTTTGTCCTGAGTCCTGAGCAGCTCGTTCAGCAGTGGACTTTTACACCCACAGTGTAGGAAGGAGTGCTTACAGCAGCTGTCAGACGCTATAATGCAGTTTAAAAAATTCTTTTGGTCATCTTACTCACCAGCCTGTTTGTTTACTGTACATTTTATAGATAGCTCTGTAGATTTTCTCAATTTTTCTATACATATTCTGTACCTGTATATATGAACTTTGGCTGCCTATATTTATAGGACCTTGTGTCTTCCTTTTATATTTTATTTTCCTGTGCTGTAAGAGCTCTGGAACACCGAAATTTCTCATCTGTGGGATAATAAAGGTTTATTCTATTCTATTCTATTCTATTCTATTCTATACCTTGAGTACATTTCTGACCCTGTACTTGAGTAAAGAAGAATCATAAGTACTTTAAGGAGTATTTTCTAACAAAAGTATCTGTAATTCTACTTAAATGCAGAATGCAAGGACTTGTGCCACATATGGTATTTTACTTCCTTGCTAACAGGAAGTGGTGAAGCTGAAGGTGTCTCACTGCTCAAACTGATGTTCAGTCAGCATCCGGACGACATGAAGACTCCAGCTGTCTCTCTGCTCCTCGGTGAGTCAAACACAGCTCCTACATCCACCCATCCATCATCATCCACCCATCATCCATCCATCCACTGACTGAGGAACCAGAGTGAGTCCAGGTCCAGTTGAAGGACAGTTGATGAATGAATGCTGGGAGTTTTTGGTTTCTTTAAATGAGCGTGAAGCAGCTGATCCACCTGACCTTCAGTGACCTCTGACCTTTACTGACCTGTGTCCTGTTGCAGGTGTGTGTGTGCTGCTGCTGTCTGCACTGGCTGTTTCTGCAGGTGAGTTGAAGTGAAAACAATCAGAGACTCCAAAAGATCACAAATACATTTACTGTGTGTCTGTGCTCAGTCTCTCTGCAGGTCAGTCCAAACCTCCAGCAGATCTTCAAAAATTACGCTTCTTCTGTGTCTCTGAGTTGTGTTGATGATGAAGGAGAGACAGCTGATGGATGGCTGGTGAAGAGGACTGGAAGAGGATACACTGTGGACTGCAGAGCAGATGCTTCAGCCTTTTGGAGGAAGTTTGATTCTTTCTGTGTTCTCGACATGTCTGATTCCTTTAATGGGATTTTCTTCTGTGAAAACTCATCTGGACAGCAGAGCAATGAAGTCTCCATCAATGTAACAGTAACAAGCTGTAAGCTGCTCCCACCTGTCTCTATATGTCTGTATGACTCTGATCTGTTGGTGTACCTTTGTCTCTACATCACTCTGTGTGTGTCTCTGTTGATCAGGGTTTGGTACAATCCTGGAGATCCCTGCACTTCCTGTGAGGGCAGGAAGTAATGTCACTCTTCGATGCAGACATAAATTCCTGAGTCGTGAATATAATCACAGATATTCAGCTGAATTCTACTTTAAAGGAAGTCGTGTTGTTTCTGAACATCAATCAGAGCTCCTCATCACTAATGTCCAGAAATCTGATGAAGGTTTCTACTCATGTTTGGTTGATCAACATTGGAGATCTCCTCAGAGCTTTTTGAGGGTCAGAGGTCAGCACACTGACAGCACTTCCTATTTAAAGACATGAACTACAGACCTGATAAAAGACTAATCACTAACTAAACCACAATTCTCTCTCCTGCAGAGTCTGATCCCAGTACAGCTCTCCCTTCTCCTCCTCCGACTGCCTCTTCCACTCCTCCTCCTCCACTTTCTCTCAGTCATACTCAGTTCAAATTCTTGTGTTATCTACTGGCCTTCTGTCCATACTGTATCTCTGCTGGTCTGCTGATGTACATCTGCTGCAGCAGGAAGTTGGAAAACAAGCCAGCCATCACCATGGAGATGACCCAGAACAATGGAGGCGGTGACAAACTGGATGAAGAGTGGGAGGTCATCAGTGATGATGTCACCACCGAGCGTTATGTCTGAGCTTTTGTTTGAATAGTAGATGATCCTGAGTGTTCATGGATTCATGTGTTCTTCAGGGTTGTAGAAGTGGGGCTTTCACTTGGTGTTGGATCTTAGTGCAGTAATGTAACACGCATAGCGGTGTTTTGTGTAGCTTATCAGTGTAGCCAGTTAATTACAAACTTTACATAACAACTTATAATGTAATCTTCATGTTCTTTATCCAAAGCACATGCTCTGTGTATCTGTGTACTCGCTAATTTATATTCACAGTATTCACTCACTGTGTCTTTAGGGATTTGCTAGCTTAGATTGTAGCCAACTAGCTAGCAGCATGGCCTTTTCACCTGTCCCTCCTGCACGTTCCTACTCAGGCGTAGGTCCCAAGCAGCCACGGAAACAGGGTGGCTGGGTGACGGTGAGGAGGAAGCATAGTCCTAAACAGAAGCCCCAGGTACACCACCAACCCGTTTATGTGTCTAACCGTTTTTCCCCACTCGGCGACACACCCGCCGGGGGTCAAACTCTGGTAATTGGCGATTCTGTTCTCAGACATGTGAAGCTAGAGACACCGGCAACCATAGTCAATTGTCTTCCAGGGGCCAGAGCAGGCGACATTGAAGGAAATTTAAAACTGCTGGCTAAGGGTAAACGTAAATTCAGTAAAATCATAATTCACGTCGGCAGAAATGACACCCGGTTACGCCAATCGGAGGTCACTAAAATCAATATTGAATTGGTGTGCAACTTTGCTAAAACAATGTCGGACTCTGTAGTTTTCTCTGGTCCCCTCCCCAATCAGACCAGGAGTGACATGTTTAGCCGCATGTTCTCCTTAAATTGCTGGCTGTCTGAGTGGTGTCCCAGAAACGATGTGGGCTTCATAGATAATTGGCAAACCTTCTGGAGGAAACCTGGTCTTGTTAGGAGAGATGGCATCCATCCCACTTTGGATGGAGCAGCTCTCATTTCTAGAAATATGGACAAATTTATTAAACCCCCCAAAATATGATTATCCAGAGTTGGGACCAGGAAGCAGAGTTGCAGTCTTACACGCCTCTCTGCAGCTTCTCTCCTCCTGCTACCCCCCAAAAACCCATCCGCTTAGAGCAGGGCTCTAGAGTGTGACCAATTTCTCAATGGTGCGACTAAAAAACATACCGCATAGGTGCGACCAGCTATTCGAGTAGACAAAAAAAGGTCTCAGCAACTCTGAAAGTCTCTGTGTGGCCAACAGCAGAGAGGGCGGGACCTCTGAGACGCCCAAGGTAAGATGTTCAGATATTGAGATGTTCAGTTCGAAGCCTTTGAGCCATTTTTAATTTACACTTTCTTTTTATTTTATATATCTTGAGATATTTTAAATGTAAATTTGAGTTCAGTGAAGCACTTTAAGCACAAGAACTTTTTCAGTACCGTATTTTTAGGCCTATAAGATGCACTTAAAATCCTTTCATTTCCTCAAAAGTGTCTTATGTATGAATTCTGGTTGTGCTTACTGACCTCGAACCGGTTTTATGTGCTACACGGCGCTCTAAAATCTGTCAAAAATGTTTTAGTATGACTTTGCTAAGCTATGAAGCTGCACCGCTTGATGGATTGTTGGAGCATTACGGCTGCTGTAGTCAGGAGCCTCACGGAGTAATACATACCGTGCTTCAACGTAATATTAACGTATTGTGTGTGTATAAGGACCCGAAAATGGCTCCAGTTAAGAGACATGCTTACGAAGCACATTTATCAGTCACTCAGTAGAACATGGGAATGGAGCAGCTGCCAAAGAATTCAACATTACTGAATCAATGGTACGGAAGTGGAGGAAGCAAGAAGAATGAGTTGAGTAAAGTCTGACTTATTTGACTGTTTGGTTTTGCTTACGGTAACTTATCTTTCTTGTAGAAATGTGCTCCAAATAAAGAACTTTGTGTTGACAAGACTGTTAGTTAATCATTTACAAATCAATATTGTCTGTATGGACAGCAATAAAAAAAAGTGAACGTGTAAAGCTGCGGTGTTAAGCAATGTGGTTGAAAAATTTGGGTTCACCTAACTTTTGAACTGGTGCACCTAAGAAGAAAACATTAGGCACACCAGTGCAAACCGTGGCAAAAAGTTAGTTAGAGCCCTGCTTAGCGACTGTGTCAGCTCCCAAACAGACAAAACACAAACTAAAACTAAAGACCATCATTTTTTAAACATAAAAAATCACAAAGAAAGAACAATACAGTATCCACATCTGATCTAAAGAGTAAAACAGTGAAATGTGGATTATTAAATAGTTAGATCCAAGATGGCGGCGCGTGAACAACGCGAGGCTCAGTGTCTCTCCAGAATCTGCTATTTAGCGGTTTTTTTATCTACTTTTAACTGGATTATTCGTCCAGAATTGCTGTGCGTTGCTGACCTACAGCAGACAAGAGCTTCTGGACATCTGGACTCACAACTCCAACAGTTTTATCGCCGATCTCCGACTCATCCCAGAGATCTCCAGAACACCGGAGGCTGCCCACTCTCCCCGGCTGGGCGGAAGTGCACGCAGACGGCGCCGAGATCGTAAACAAAGGCGAGGTAGGCGCGGAGGGCTACGGGCTAAGCTAAAGCTAACACCACACCGGCTGCCTTTACCCAGTATTTTTCTCGCCAATGTCCGTTCTCTGGCAAACAAAATGGATGAGATACAGCTCTCCATCACTAACAACAGACGGATTATGGACTCAAATGTCATGTTTTTCACCGAAACATGGCTGAACAACAGCTGCCCGGACAATGCTATCGAGTTAGCAGGACGCCACACACACCGAGCCGACAGGCTAGCAGATGACTCCGGCAAGACCAGAGGTGGAGGTTTGTGCATTTATATTAACAATGCTTGGTGCATGAACTCCACTACTACTGAGAGTCACTGCTCACCTAATGCGGAGTTTTTAATGGTCAAATGCAGACCTTATTATCTCCCCAGAGAACTCACTTCGATCATACTCACTGCCGTGTATATACCCCCCGACGCTAATGCTAGGTTGGCCATGAAAGAACTTTCTGCAGCCATTAACAAACACCAGAATAAACACCCCGAGGCTGCTTTTATTGTTGCTGGCGACTTCAACCACACCAACTTAAAGACAGTCCTCCCCAGATTCCACCAACATGTCTCCTGCCACACCAGAGGAGACAAGACTTTAGACCATGTGTATTCCAACCTGGCTGGAGCCTACAAAGCCACACCCCTCCCCCACATTGGACAATCGGACCATCTCTCCCTGTTGCCTCACACCACGGTATTCACCACTCATCCAACGTGTGAAACCTGCTGTGAGGACAATTAAAGTGTGGCCAGAGGGGACAGACGCAGTGCTCCAGGACAGATTTAAAAACACAGACTGGAATATGTTCACCCACACAGACCTGGACCAGTACGCCTCATCTGTACTGGATTACATCTCCAAAACCACAGACAGTGTCACCACCCAGAAACGGATCACCATGTACCCCAACCAGAAGCCTTGGATGAACCGGGATGTTCGTCTCCTCCTGAAGGCCCGCAACACTGCCTTTAGGTCAGGAGATGCACACGCCTACAGTACAGCCAGGGCTAATCTAAAGAAGAGCATCAAAAAAGCCAAACACCATTACAAAAAGAAGGTAGAAGAACACTTCTCCAACTCCAACCCCCGACGCATGTGGCAAGGACTCCAGACCATCACAGACTACAGGACCACCAAACCCTCCCCCGCATCCTCTGATGTCTCCTTCCTCAACGAGCTCAACAACTTTTATGCTCGTTTTGAGCGAGGGAACCCCACAACCACAACCAAAGCAGACATGATGCCAGACCACCAACCTATGACTCTCTCCCCCACCGATGTAGGAGCGGTGCTGAGCAGGATCAATGTCCACAAGGCTGCAGGCCCTGATGGCATCCCCGGGCGTGTTCTCAGAGCGTGTTCTGGGGAGCTTGCAGGAGTGCTCACAGACATATTCAATCTGTCCTTGGCCCACGCTGTGGTACCGGCCTGCTTCAAATCCACCTCCATCGTCCCGATACCCAAAAACTCCAACCCATCTTGCCTCAATGATTACCGCCCAGTAGCACTCACCCCCATCATCACTAAGTGCTTAGAGCGACTGGTCCTAGCACACTTCAAATCCTGTCTCCCCCCCACCCTGGACCCCCACCAATTCGCATACCGCCGGAACAGGAGCACAGAGGATGCAGTCTCCATCGCAATGCACTCTGTCCTCTCACACCTGGACAACAACAACACCTACGCCAGAATGCTGTTTATAGACTTCAGTTCAGCATTCAATACAATCCACCCCTCACAACTCATCAGGAAACTGACAGACCTGGGTATCAGTTCCCTCATCTGCAAATGGTTACTGGACTTCCTGACCAACCGCCCCCAACATGTCCGGCTGGATAACCGCTGCTCATCTACCATCACAATGAACACCGGTGTACCACAAGGTACACCTGCTGATGGTTCCAACACCATCATTAAGTTTGCAGATGACACCACGGTGATTGGCCTCATCAGTGACAACGATGAGGCCGCCTACAAGGAGGAGGTGGATCGTCTGGCTGAGTGGTGCGACAGAAACAACCTGCTGCTTAACACCGAGAAGACCAAGGAGCTCATCGTGGACTACAGGAGGAATGCTGACCCACATCCACCCATCCACATTAAGGGGACGGCTGTGGAGCGTGTGAGCAGCTTCAAGTTCCTGGGAGTCCACATCTCCGAGGATCTCACCTGGACGACCAACTGCTCCAAGCTGGTCAAGAAGGCTCACCAGCGCCTCTTCTTCTTGAGGACTCTGAGGAAGAACCACCTGTCCTCAGACATCCTGGTGAACTTCTATCGCTGCACCATCGAGAGCATCCTGACCAACTGTATAACAGTCTGGTACGGGAACTGCTCTGCCTCGGACCGGAAGGCGTTGCAGAGGGTCGTGAAAACTGCCCAGCGCATCGCCGGAGCACCACTTCCTGCCATAAAAGACATCTACAGGAAGCGGTGTCTGAAAAGGGCTGGGAAAATCATCAAAGACCCCAGTCACCCATCACATGGACTCTTCACCCTCCTGCCCTCTGGGAGGCGCCACAGGAGCCTCCGGACTAAGACCACCAGGTACCGGAACAGCTTCTTCCCCACAGCTGTCAGACTCCTGAACTCTGCCTCCTGACATCTGACCCACGTTAAACTCATGGACTGAACATACACACACCCACAATGGACAACTGTACCCTCAAACACAATAATAACATGGACTGAACCACCACTCACAACCACTAGCACTTTATATAGCCTCTGTAGAAACTATCTACACCCTCACTTATCTTAACTGCACTACTGTATAGCTCTGTGTAAATAATCATTCTGTACATTCGATAATTTTTAATCCTACAACTGTTTACAACTTGCATAGTTCCCATTTCTGTATAGCTGTATATCCCAGATTCTGTAAAGTTATTTATTTCATATTCTGTATAGTTTTTCATATTTATATCCTGTTCATATCCTGTACATAGCTTGTACTCACTACAGCCTGTACATACTTATAGTTATAGAATATTCACAACATACTTCATACCGTGTACATTATAACATACCATAATAGACCCATTTCTGTAATATACTCACATATCTATATTATTGCTAATATATATTGTAATATATCTATATCACTAAAGCACTTCTGGATGGATGCAAACTGCATTTCGTTGCCCTGTACCTGTGCATGTGCAATGACAATAAAGTTGAATTCTATTCTATTAGGTCTCTCTCCTCCAAGTCCCTGTCAGTACATGACTTAATAATTGATCAACAAATCGATTTACTCTGCCTTACAGAAACCTGGTTGCAGCAGGATGATTATGTTAGTTTAAATGAATCAACACCCCCGAATCATTCTAACTACCAGAAATCTCGAAGCACAGGCCGAGGGGGAGGTGTGGCAGCAATTTTTCACACCAGCCTATTAATCAACCAAAGACCCAGAAAGACTTTTAATTCATTTGAAAGTCTGATGCTTAACATTGTCCACCCCAGCTGTGAAACTCAGAAACCAGTCTTACTTGTTATCATCTATCGTCCACCTGGGCCTTACACAGAGTTTCTGTCTGATTGCTCAGACTTTTTATCTGGTTTAGTCCTGAGCTCAGATAAAATAATTATTGTGGGTGATTTTAACATCCATGTAGATGCTAAAAATGACAGCCTCAACATGGCATTTAATCTGTTATTAGACTCAATTGGCTTCTCTCAAAATGTAAAAGAACCCACCCACCACTTTAATCACACTCTAGATCTTGTTTTAACATATGGCATAGAAACTGAACATTTAACAGTGTTTCCTGAAAACCCTCTCCTGTCTGATCATTTCCTGATAACATTTACATTTACAATAATTGATTACACAGCAGTGGAGAGTAGACTTTATCACAGTAGATGTCTTTCTGAAAGCGCTGTAACTAAGTTTAAGAATATAATCCACCCACTGTTATCATCTCCAATGCCCTGTACCAACACAGAGCAGAGCAGCTATCTGAACGCTGCTCCAACAGAGGTCGATCATCTTGTTAATAATTTCACCTCCTCACTACGTACGACTCTGGATACTGTAGCTCCGGTGAAAACTAAGGCCTCAAACGCATCAGCATCAGCTCTTCTCTGACAGCATGGTGGGAGTTTCTAAAATTGACGGAGTCTTCATTAATCCCATGCAAACGTACACCTATCTGGAACACCCTGACATATTACAAAACAATAATATGATAAACTTTCCAGATTGGAGTGGTAAAGGAATCAAATATTTAGAACATATACTAGAAGGAACAGAATTTATTTCATTTGACGGACTAGTTACACAATATGGGATCAACAAGAAAAGATTTTTAGAATATCAACAGTAAAAAAGTAAAAAGTAAAAAAGAAATTTAAACCGGGTCAAGTTGAACTACAAACACCACCAAGTGTGGTTCAATTTCTTACTCTTAAAACCCCCAAATTACTATCCAAAATATACAGAATGCTTTCTAAAACAGATGAATCAATATCACTTCCTATTGCAAAATGGGAAGCGGATTTATCAGTTAACTTAGACCAAAACTTCTGGTCTCAGATTTGCTTAAAAACCTTTCATCTAATTAGAAATCCCAGTCTTCAATTAATTCAATACAAAATATTACATAGAGTGCACTATACAGGTCATCGGATGTTCAAGATGGGCTTTACGTCTACCAACAACTGCTCACACTGCCAAACCAATTCACCGGACAATTATATCCACGCTCTTTGGTACTGTCCACTGTTAGGTATTTTAGCACTACGGTTAGCATTTACTGGATATTGTTTTATAGTGACATTATACAGGAAAACTCTGTCATTCAATAAGGCCCCTTTGTTTTAGTTATTTTTCTCTTTGACCCAAGAATTGATGTGTGAGAATCACAGGCTGGTACAAGGTTGAAATACCACAGAGATCACTCCCTCAGCTACATTAGTTTCTTAATCTTTTAGACGCCTGTTGAAGGCCAAATGGTTTGTTTCAGATTTCACTAATGTAAGAACTCTTTGTTTTGTGCCTTGAAAATATGTCGCTGAGATAATCACAATTGTAGCTGAACTGATAAACTACACAAAGGATGCTTCTTCACCCATGGGCAGGAAGACGCTGCCTTATCTTGGTCTGTACTGGTTTAAACTGATAATCTGCTGTCTCATGAATTTTACCCTCTATATAAACTGTTGTACTTGTGAATAAAGTTGAGTCAATTTGGGAAGACAATCTGAAGCAGTCTCTGTTTTCTTGTTCTCCCAAGCTGCTCCCGAGCTCGTACTAACACGCTGAATGGCATGCTTGAATATTACTTGAGAATATATTTGACTGTGTTACAGACTAAGGGACATTCTCTGCTGATAGGTGAAGGTACATTCTCTGCTGATAGACGTCCACGCCTCGGAGGAAGTCGATCCACGGATTAGGCCTTGGAAACCGTTTCCTTCATCCACCAGTGCAGAAGTTTTGGCGCGAGATATGTGAAGACTTATCGAAGTGTCTGAAATGTAACATTCCAACTTCCCCCTTAGTGTGTTTGTTGGGTAGCTTAGATAATGTCACTTCAGAAAAGAATATAGCCCATATGGTTTTCACTGCCCTATGCATAGCCAAGAAAACAGTCCTCATGAACTGGAAAAATAAAAATAATCTTAATTCTAACCAATATAGAAATTATCTATTAGATTACATTAGTCTTGATACAGCCTCTGCCACCACATCAGATCAATTGCTCTGGGCTCCTTTGATTACCTCCATCACCTAGTGGGGGTGGGTGGTCATAGTTTTGTCCCGCCTTCACTGTTGTGATTAGTGTGGGGGTAGGGACAGGCTTAGGGCGTCAGGGGGTTCCCCAGGAGCATCTTCCTTGGGGGGCTCAACCCGGGGTAGCGGTCATGGCCTATTAAGGGCTCTGTTGGCTCTTAGGTGACGGTTTCCTCGTGGCTGCGTGCAGTGGGGCTAGGGGAGGGTCTGTACTGATGGACGTGGGTTACTGACCTGGTAGCCTGGCTGCCCCTGGGTGGGTCCGGGACGGG